>NW_006791240.1:1562917-1600417 GCF_000442215.2 Lipotes vexillifer
AGGGAAAAAAACAGAACCATGGTAGAGTACAACTTGTATCTATAATGTTTTCTTTCATAAAAAATGATCAGAAGCAAGTATGGCAGAATTTTACAGTATGTTAAAGTTAGGCATTGGATACATGGCATTAGTTATATTACTCTGATTTTTTCTGCTGATGTATTTTATAATAAGATAATTTAAAATATTAACAAAACAACATTAAAAGTACTGAATACATGCTTTCATATCTATCTCTCTATAGATTTACCAAACATTTTCACATGTTCAACTTTATTTGATCATCACAAAATCGCTGTGTGATGGGTAGGGGCAGAATTTTTATTCCCATTTTACCAGTGAGATGGAAAAGACATTAATGATGTTAGCGTATTTCCATCAAGGTAAAAAAACCCTGAACGCTGGTGGAGCTGAGACTAGAGCCTCAGAGTTTCCATATAGTGTACACTTTCCCATAAATATGGGCCAGTTTTCTCAAATTTACTTCATTAATACAGTAATATTTGCAATGATTTCTATAATCATTTAATGCATATCTTGGTAAACATTCAATGATTTGATATATAAGGCACTAAAGCAAAGCGACTATATTAAGCAATAACATTTAGTAGGCTTGGATAGTAACTCATTTCTGATAAGCATTAATTTGCCTTAAATATTTTTTGAAACACAGTAGGACACCAAAAAGTAAAGAGTAATTAATAAATTTTGTGATTCAGGGACTTTCCTGGTGGCGCAGTGGTTAAGAGTCCGCCTGCCAATGCAGGGGACATGGGTTCGAGCCCTGGGAAGGGAAGATCCCACATGCCGCAGAGCATCTAAGCCCGTGCACCACAACTACTGAGCCTGTGCTCTAGAGCCCGAGAGCCACAACTACTGAGCCCGCGTGCTGCGACTACTGAAGCCCTCATGCCTACAGCCCGTGCTCCGCAACAAGAGAAGCCACCGCAATGAGAAGCCTGTGTACCGCAACAAAGAGTAGCCCCCGCTTGCTACAGCTAGAGAAAGCCCGCGCACAGCACCGAAGACCCAACACAGCCAATAACTAACTAACTAAATAAATACGTAAAAACATAAATAAATAAATTTCGTGATTCAGCATAATTCTAAATAAATGACGTCAATTTTAGTTCTCTATGTAAAAAAAAAAAAAAGGGTCCACATCAAGGATCAGAATACACTGTGCCCTACCTTTATAATGCTGTCTAGATAAAAGCCTCCTTATCATTCATCCAGGCAGTCTGTTCTCAAAATAGTACCTTGCCTGCTGATTAGGAACATCCAGATAAGTGCCTGCAGTTTCAACTCTTCAACATTGTGTAAACAAACCTTTATTAGGAAGAGAGTTGTTTTATACTTTTCCGTGATGTAGAAATCGATACGTTTAATTATAAAATTCACATTTACATGCACTAATTAATGTTTTTTGGGGGGTTTATTTTTTGTTTTTTGTTTTGTTTTTTTGCGGTACGTGGGCCTCTCACTGTTGTGGCCTCTCCCGTTGCGGAGCACAGGCTCCGGACGCGCAGGCTCAGCGGCCGTGGCTCACGGGCCCAGCCACACCGCGGCATGTGGGATCTTCCCGGACCGGGTCACGAACCCGTGTCCCCTGCATCGGCAGGAGGACTCTCAACCACTGCGCCACCGGGGAAGCCCTAATTAATGTTACTTTTAATAATATAAAAATAAAATCCAAGTGATGTATTATGGCATTTGTGTTTTCCTTGGAAAATAGTTAGCTTTATTGGGTTTGCTGGCTAAGAATGACAAACTCAATGTTGAAATAAAGGAATTTAGGGACCTCCCTGGTGGTCCAGTGGCTAAGACTCCACGCTCCCAGTGCAGGGGGCCCGGGTTCGATCCCTGGTCGGGGAACTGGATCCCACCTGCTGCAACTAAGAGCCCACATGCCACAACTAAAAGATCCCGCACACTGCAACGAAGATCCCACGTACTGCCACTAAGACCCGGCACAGCCACATATATATATATATATATATATATAAATAAACAAAATATTATTAAAAAAAAAAGAAAGGAATTTTAACATGACAATATTGTTCAAACACATAGAAGTTGATACAGAATTTACTCTAACTGGAATAAATAATCTATGAATTCAATATGTTGAGGATGGTCCCATAAATGGAGTTTATAGGAAACACTGCTAGGCACTTGGGGGAGTGGAAGAAGGAGAGTCATAGGAGATGGGAAAAGGGAAGGGCTTTGGGGGCACTCCCTGTACCCTTTTCCTCACTCACATTACATTGCTCATTGCTGACTAGTTGTTTGGACCATAGCCAAAGGATTTGACTTGTTCCTTTGGAGCATAGTCAAAAAGAGAAGGCTCTTTCTTTCTTTTTTAACCTCTAGCACAGTTCTTCCTTATGGATTCCGAGTTGGCTGCAACCGTGGTGTAGACTTGGAGGGAGCAAGTGAGGCTCTGCAGTCTCTTCTCTGCAATGCCCCAAGGAAAGAGGGTTTCACCAGAGACATCCTACCAAGGTTCATTTGGGTTATTATCACTTTTTTAGGAATGAGCACAGCAACAGAGCGTTCAGGAAAAAATGAAACAATGAATATTAAAACATTACCATGGAATGTGATGAAAACAGACTGGCAATTTAAGTTCTTAGTTTTTTTTTAATTTTTTTATTGGGGTATAGTTGCTTTATTAAGTTCTTAGTTTTAAATGTTTTCATCTACCAAAAAATAAAAAGAAAATGCATGAATCAAGCATTCATTTTAATCTTAAAAAAGAACATCTCAAAGGAAAAAAGCAGAAAGAAGGAAACATAGTTAAAATAAAAATAAAATCTTTGGAAAGTTAAAAAGTAAAAATTTTGAAAGTCTGAAAAATGGTTCTTTGAAAAGACAAGTAAAAAAAAAATCTCTTGGTAAAAGTATCTTTAAAATAGAGGAAAAAAAGAGTATACAAATCTAAAGAGTAGGGCTGTAACAATGGATATAGAAAGACGCTTAAAATTAGAAATGAATACTCTGAAAAACTGTATGTATTTTAAAATAATTTCTATTTTACAATGTTAAGCAGCTCCCAGGAGAGACAAGTATTGCTTAGATAGGAACTAATCGTGTGTCCTGGAGAGATCTCTTCCACCACAGAGTTCCCACTTCAAGCTACTGTCTCTCAAATCTGAGGGTCCAGCCCAGACCTCCCACATGTCACAGACACATTGCCCACTGTCCCCTAGACCTCTTCAGCTGAATGCTTCACAGGAAACTCAATGCAATATGTCCAAAATGAAACTTATGTTTTCCTTAAAACTTGCTCTTCTTTCTTAAGGAAAGTAAACTTAAGTGCTCAGTCATTCTGAGGTCAGACAGAAATGAGTGTGAAAATTAACTTTGCACTTTATGAGTTATGTGATTACATGCAAAGTACCTAAATTCTTGAAGGTGCGTGCTTCTCGTCTATAAAATAGTGAAAACAAGATAAAATTCAAAGAGACATTATGATGATTAAATAAACAATGTCTAGGAAGGCCTCTAGCACAGTGCTTTTGTGTAACACAATTGTTCAGAAAATGTGGTAACTATTATAGCGGTAAAGTTCCTATTATTATCTTAATGAATGGCACCATTATTCATGAAATAAAGCTGAAAATCTGGGACTTATCCATAAACATTTTTGTTACTTCAGTTCCTATCTCCAACTGATGACTAAATCTTGTTGATTCTAGCTCCAAAATATTTCTCAAATCTGCCCTTTCCTCTCCATTGCCAGCGCTAAAGTCCTCACTTGGCCTACCGCAAGTCTCTTAACTGGGTCTCTAATGGGCTCTTATCCAGCCTTAGCAATGCCCTGGCCTCCAGACTCTCCTGGCCCCCAGCCCCCAGCACCTGAGAGCTCCACTGCTGCTGGATGTCAGCTTCCATCTCCAGGCTCCCCGCAGGCCACTGTCCCCCACACTCCGCCGAAGCTTTGTGTTCTCAGAACCCCCTGTGTATTTTGCACCCCACTCCCCATGCTTCTGCACTCTGCTCCTTCGATCTGTATGGAGTGCTCTGTTCCCTCTGGCTGACCTCCTGTCCACTGGCTCCCATCTGAGAATCCTCCTGTTACCCTCAGAATTTAGTTGGGTGTTCCTTCTTTCCTCCTGTATAGGATTACTGAGGGAAGGAAGCAACAAAATGGTTAAAAAGGGGAGACTTTCTGGAGTGTTATGTCCCAAACATCCCCCTTTTCTCTGAGAAACTTCCCCATATTCTCAGGGGTGTACCCTGCACATTATGTGTATGTTTGCACCCACTTTTCCCCAATCACAGCTGAGTAAGACCAGGGTGAACACCTGTTGCAGGTGCTAGCCAATCAGATTCCCTCTCCCTGAAATTTGAAACTGGAATTTTAGTTGGTATTAGAGCAGCGATAAACTGTAGGGAGCCAGAATGGCTACTCCTGGGTTTCGAGCAGGGAGATTCAGGCAAATCTAATCTGTGGAGAGAAACAACAGTGAAGCAGAAGCAGAGTCAACAGACCATATGGCCAAGAAAGGGAGAATTCTAGACTCTCCAATTCTAGAAATTTAGGTTTTCCAATCCTCAGTTCCGGTTGTACCTGCCATTGGATTGTATGAACCACCCCAACTACTTAAAATAAATGATCTTTTAGATTAAGCTAGTTTGAGTTCTATTTCTTGCAGCCAAGTGATTCCTGAAACTTCATACTTGTGATAACAGTGGAATCAAGATGAGAACTTGCGGGTGGCACTTGGCTGCTTAAATCCTATCATATTCTATAGGATTCTTGACTAAAAAATACACAACAAATAATAATAATCAGATGCAAAATTAAGAACTTTAAAATAATTAATGGCCGATACTATCCTCTCTTACTGCAAGGCTCTTCTGGCAAGAGTTGGACTGAAGAATTTAAGTGGATCTGAAGCCAAAGCAAGGCTCCCACCACCCAGCTGGGGTATAAATACCTGGATGACTCCGGGGCGGGGGAGGGGAAGGGGAAATGGCTGGGCTTCACAAGGGACCCAACTCAACTCGATGATTCTACCGCACAAGGTAGAAGAAAACAGGCTGCCGAGTCTACCTTGAGGGATCAGTTCTGCCCAGATGTGTTTACCTCATGGGAACAGTGACAATTTAACAGTATACTGACCCTACCAAGAGTGAATTTTTATGGGCCAACGAATACACTGCAGATTGTGGAAAATCAGAGTAGAAATTCCTTTCCCATGAGAAGAGCAAGCAGCAGTAGTTTCTCCTCTATGGACAAAGCAGAGTTGTGAGGAAATAAACAAAAGGAGCTCTCCTCAACAGAAGTCTCATCAGTAAGAATTATCCAGAAAGAAAAAGGTGGGTTTATGGTATGTCATAAATAAATCATGAGTTCCAGGAGCCATCTCTCCAACCGAAGCAATAAAAACACTTAGAAACCTCCAATGGGCTTTACTCTGGTTTAAAGGAAAGTCGTAAGAAGCGAGAAGACCGTGTTCTTCTCCCCTGTGGGGTCAGGAAGGAAAGAAAATCAGGGCAAAAGCAACGTGTAATAGTACTGGAAAAGGGGGAGCCAATTCCTGGATAACCTGGAGCTCTCAGGAAAAAAGAGGCAGCTGGTCAATTGGCTGATGTCCCTGAGAGTCTTGCTGTCAGGATGCCCCAGGTTTACTGGCATCTGTGCTCTTATAAGCCCGGATACTCTTACCTACTCCTCATTACTGTCACCACTGGCACATCTTCCCTCCCGACCTCTCTCAGGCCCTTATTCTATTACATGTCCCTGTCTTCAGTGCCACCAGAGCCAGGAGGAAGAACTATTCCCATCTGTCCGGCACAGGATAGACATGGTGCCTGATGCATTTTCACCACTGGAGTGTTGTCCACAGTGATTTTATCACCAAAGCACTGTTCTGCATGGCAACTGTATCACTACCAGGCACCTCAGGCTTGCCTTCCATCTAAACAAATCATTAGAGTATGTTAGGCCCCCTAAAGCATACTTGACTCTTGTCTACATTATACTGAATGCTATTTTCAGCCTTTTGCTGAAGTTATTTTTTAAAATGAATGAACCTGGTCTTCCCTGGTAGAGCAGTGGTTGGGAGTCCGCCTGCCAATGTGGGGGACACGGGTTCCATCCCTCGTCTGGGGGGATCCCACGTGCCACGTGGTGGCTGAGCCTGTGCGCCACGGCTACTGGGCCTGCGCTCTGGAGCCCGCGAGCCGCAACTGCTGGGGCCCGCGTGTCTGGAGCCAGTGCTCTGCAGCGGGAGAGGCCGTGGCGGTGAGAGGCCCGGGCACCGCAATGAAGAGTAGCCCCCCACCCAACCCCGCGCACCGCGGCTGGAGGGGGCCCGCGCGCAGCCACGAGGACCCAACGCGGCCAAAAATAAATAAATTAAATAAATAAATTACAAAAAAATGAATGAACCTAATATTTCATTCACGAATGCCTAGGAAAGAAAAAGTTAAATGAGATAATATCCTTATCAAAAGCATTACTGTATAAATATTTGGGGGTGTCAGTGTGATAAGCACTATATAAAGCCAATTAAAGACACTGAAGGATCCTACCTTTAAAAAACTATAAATTGAAATATGACATTAGAATAAACTCACAGGTGCACACAGTTGACTAAAATCCTAGCTTATCTGATAGTAAGGAGTGCCATTTTGTGCACTAGGAAGTAGGCTAAAATTTTGAAATTTGTGTAATGTGAAACTATGAGAAAATGTCTACATTTCCCCCCAGAAAAGACTGGATTCAAAAACAGTTTATAAGAAGAGAAGACAAAAAGAAGCCTTAATAAATTAAGGTTAGTTTGAATTTTAAAAGAAAGAAAGAAAAAGAAATCTAGGTATAACAGGTTAACAGGCAGTTTGAAAGGCTAAGTTGTCCTGGTCAACCTGTTGATGTTTACTTCTCATCTCCACAATCGAGTATTGAAATCTGCTAAACGTAAAGGTGAGAGAGGAGCTAATTCTGCTTCGTTTGTCATCTTCTATGCTTGATTTGGGCCAATGGTTGCTGAAGAATTGCTCTCTTACAGACATGCGAGGGGCAACATGTGCAGTGGAAAGGGTCAGGCTCTATGAGCTAGCCCACAACATCCCTCCCCCAAATGTAGGATACATGCAGGCATTCTCCCTGACCCAAATTATATCAATAATTGCAATCATGTGACTAGTGCTAATGAGCAGGGAAACCATGTGTACTCACCCTGACTGGGCATTTGTCCGCGAAAATAGTATGTTGTTTTCATTCCTCTCATAAAACTGCAGGGGTGTGCTTTCTGTAAGTTTAATAAGTAATACCATTCTACCCATCACCTGGCATAATTATGACTAATGCTTCCTGCCTTCCCTAAATTGAGGCAACTGGATAAACACAGGAATCAGAGTTAAGAATGCCTGTCGTGTAACATCTCTCTCACTAAGACAAGGACATGTACAGCCTCGTGGCACAGTGGAAAAACACGGACTTGGGCATTAAATAAACTTCAGTTCCACTTCCGGCTCTGTCACTTCACTGCTTTTGTGCTTTGGAGAAAGTAATTTGGACTCTCAGCGTCTGTTTCCACGTTTGTAAAATGGGGATAAAAAATACCGATATTTTAGGGTTGTTATGAGGAATACATAAATATAATAAAGTGCTCTATGTTTCTCTCTTTCCTTATCTCCCTATTACCATAAATAGAACTGTAAGAGAATGTTGGTGTATTTAATAAATTTGATTCAAACGTCATATGAAAAGAGCACTACCTTCCCAACCACGCAGGCAACTTCATAAAGGCAGGTTCTTTATCCCCAGGACTGAACAAAGGGCCTGGTCCATGAAACGCACATAGTAAGTGCATGTCCACAAATGGTAACTCTTTGATGATAAATTGGGATGTACAAATCAGCAAGAAAAAAAAAATACACTGAAATGTTAAATAAATAATCGAAAGGTTAATATTAAATTTTGACATGGGAAAGTCAAAGCTCAGCCACGTATAAGGAAGAATGGTATAAATTTAAAGTACTTGGGGAATTCCCTGGCAATCCAGTGGTTAGGACTCTGCGCTTTCACTGCTGTGGGTTGGATTCAATCCCTGGTTGGGGAACTAAGATCCTGCAAGCCATGCAGCATGGCCAAAAATAACTAACTAACTAACTAAATAAGTAAATAAATAAATGTACTTGACTGAGACTGTTAGAGAATTTGACTTAATTCAATTCAACAAATATTAATTTAGCTTCTTGTTAGGTTTCATCAGTTTCGGAGCCAGGAAAACTTGGGTACAAATTAAATGTCTGGAGATTCAACGAAGAGAGAAACAGATACCTTTGACGGGTTTGAGGAAAACTTCCTATTAAAGATGATATTTGATATGGGCTTTGAAGGATGTCTGGTCTGTAAAAGGTGGAAAAGGGATGGGGGATGGAATTCAGCAGCCTAAAAAGGCAGGAGAGGCTTTTAATGTCAGGTCAAAAAAAAGTCAAACTAATTCAAATTGGCAACAAGGCCTTGGTGATTAGAAGAAGAATGGTTTCTTTTAAGATCAGGAAGTTAAGAAAAAATTTAGGAAGAAAAGGAAAATGATGAGTTTGGTTTGGGGTAAGCAAAGCATCCTGAGAGGGCTCTTGAGCAGAGCAGGCAGCTAAGAATATGGAGCAACAGAGAGAAAAGACTAGGAGATATTTGCCGTTTTTTTTATACAAAGAGAGTTTAAAGCATGGAAAGGGATTAAATCTCTATGCTAAAGAATCAAGGGGGCTGGAAGGACACACCTTTGGGGATGGGAGAATCTATATTGAGGGCATGGCACAAAGAATAGGGGCCAGTGAAAAAGACTTCAGGACCAGTGAGTAAAGAAGTGCTTTGAGGATTCTGGAAGCTCAGTGTAAAATGCTATGTAGAAACTGGAGAATACTAAGACGGAAAAGCCATTGAATTTAGACCTTCAGAGATCTAAAATATGGAATAGATGTAAAAAGACAGTAGAATTTTGACTGAATACATAAGGTACAGTATAGACAAAAGGAACAGGTTATAGTGTTTGAACGAACATGAGCTTTGGAGCCAGGAAAACTTGGATTTGAATCCCTGACATTTCTCAGTGTGAGCTCGGGCAAATGACATCTTTGAATTTTACTTTCCTCTTTTGCAAAGTGGTGATAACGATGTCTAACTCACTTAGCTCATGTGAATATTAAATTAGATAATGTATGCAAAGTGCCTAGTACAGTGTCTGGTATATATTACGTGCTTGACGAATGTTAGTTTCTTTACCCTTACTCCATGGAAAACATAAGGCAGCAGATGCTCCTTCAGTGAACAAACATTTAAGATAATCAGAAAGACACACATGAAAAGTAGTAAAATATCAAAAATCAGAGTGTGGCATGAATAATACATTTAAAATTCAAATAGCGAATAGAAAGAACCTTGCACCATGTGCCTGAAGATGTTGGTTTTATTCCTAGAAACATCATTCACTATGGAATTACTTGGATAAACTCATTTAATTTTCTACTCCTCAGTTTTCCCATTTATAGAACTGAAATAGGAACTCTAGTTCTGCTCATCAAAAAATGACTATTTTAAGGATCAAATATGATAAGATGTATAAGAAGACAGTTTACAAACCATTACACAATAAAAAGATAGTATTACTGGATGGTATATACATCTAGCATTTGATAACATTACTGTTATCCTTGTCTGCATACTTATGTACACATTAAACTGTTGGTTGTTAGCTGGATATTAACCTTGAATGATTCTCAGTTCTCAGTGACACCTGAATCCTAACCATTTGTTACCTTTCCTGAATATATGAACCTACTATGTAGACAAGGATGAAGCTTAGGTTTTAGGTTCAGGTTCCCAAATTAATCTTCAACCGTGAGTATCTCCTCTGAGTATACATTTAAGCTTGTAATTTGATCATCTGACTCTCCTACTTCCTATGTAGCTTTACGTACATAGAAATATATTTTTAATGTTCCTGCAACATTTAAGATGAACTCCATAGCAGGAATAAATTACAATCAGAAGGGAATTTCATGTCCCTAAAGGTTTCTTAGATTCTAGCAAAACACCTCTGTTACTATTTTGCAAACAGGATGGTGGTTGCTATATTATAATTGCGTCTTACTGTGCGTGATGTAATGTGTACTTTGGAATAACTGGCCAAATGAGAAGTTATAAGAAATAAGTAATAGAGGAAAACATCATAAAGACTTTAGTATTTTAAAGTTTCAATTACTCACACCTTCATTTGATAGAAGGAAATATATTTACTATTATTTAAGAAAGACAGGTATTACATGAATAGGAAATGTGCTTAGAAAATGGAAGTTAACAGTTAAAACTGATTATAAAATATATTGTTTCCTCAACCTAATGATCTCAGGATGATTAAAATAATACTCAATGGATTTTGAAATGTTTCATCACTGAATGTGAATCTCTAAATTTAAAAGAGCAATTTTGGGGGCAATACATGGAAAAAAGCATTTTGAAATTAAAAAATTTTTGCTTTTCAAAGGTATAACTAATAATGAAAGCTGTACAAAATACAAGAATAAATATTCTGCTGGATTTTGTTGTGGCTTCAGAACATTCAAAAGGTAATAGTGATTATGTGGTTTTTGATAAGAAGGGAGGTGACTAAAAAGTGCCTTGTCAGTTTTCCACTCCTTGCCAGCTGCATTAAAATGCAGCTCCGAGCACCTTTTTTTCCCTCAGTCTGGAATTTCAGGAGCAAAGAGTACAAAAGAGCTGATGAGCAATGAATGCTTCACCCTTCCTCAATTAATCTTGTCTCTCTACCTTTGCTTTTGCTTTCCCTCTACATGAAGGTAATAATGACACCCTCATCCATTATCCTTTTATCCCTGTTATTCTCGTGAAATTGCTTAATAATATGTTACAGATTCGTCTTCACTCACATAATTCTTCCTGTCATTTGCAGTATATCATCCTACAAACATACAGCCCACTTTCACTGGCCGTTCTTTGAAGATTATTGTCGGTGACATCTTCAGGATGCGTTTGGAATCTGGAGCATCATTTCCGTTGCAATGGGGAATTACACTGACTTATCTGTCATTGCCAAAAGCACAACAAGCAATTCAGTGTTAATGCAAAGGTAACACAGGTTTTTATCCTGCAGCCAGAACAAGGGCTCTTGTAAATTTATGCTAATATGGCCCTTTTAGAGTTTAATAACCTCTTGCCCTACTAGAAAAAGACCCACACATACACAAACACATATGAACTCACACTCCCATATACCAGAAAGATAGCTGATCAATGGGTAATTATTTATTTTCAATCTTTTTCTCATACTCATGTTAATTTCACTTGGAATATTATATAGACATGCTATGGAAAACGGCAGAAATGAAGATTCCATTTCAATCTCTAGTACTAAGTTATTTTTGATGAAAAATATATTTTAACCTAAAGAATTAGCAAAAGTTCCTCCACGACTGCTGTTTTAGTTAGCTTTTCTATCAAGAGTTCAAGACCACTACAAATGAGCAGTTTTCCCTGATTGAGGGTGGCATTCCAGAGGGACCCAGGCAATCCAGTGTGCGTGCCAAGTCTGACAACACATGACAAGCTGGTCGGCGTGCAGTAATTTGACTAATTATACCGGATTAGAGCATATTAATGCAAGCTGTTTTCTCCAGAGTTAATGACCTGCTGACTGGGTTCCGTTAGGCCCCACTAGGTCTACAGGCAGCTAAAAAACAAAACCCTGTTTTGTAAGCCCTCGTCATTTCACATCAGCAAATGAGTATATCAAACGACGGAGCAGCAAAATGTAAGCGACATTTGTCTGCTCTAAACTCCGGCAGCCTTCCCTAACTTTCCACCTCAAGGGCTTCTTTTATATAAATTTGATGTCAGTTTTCTTTTTTTGAAAAAGGAGTAGCCGAGAAGTAAAATCTGGGAGAAAAAAGAAATAATATTAAGAGTATGTTATTGTTGGAGGCGTAGAGGCTGCTGTTTTGAAACAGGGTTTACGTGAAAGAAAACAGTTTAAAATGCATATTAATTTTATTACACATCTACCTTCTCCATAACAAGAATATGTTACAAATAATGATGAATGCCAAAAAAAAAGATGAATGTGTAATAAAATCTTTTCTATCCCTAACTTTATTTGAAAGATATTTCCATTCCAAAGGGATTTTTATGTTTTAAAAAAGTGGCTGGATGATTTTTAAATTACATAAATATAGAAAAATATAAGATATTGATATTTTCAAATTATTTGTCCATTTCTTTAAAATTAGGTCACATTTAACTCAAAACTACCTAGGAATTTTAACATGCCCCTGAGTGTGTTAAAATTTATATAATTTATGCATATAAATTTTGGTTCTGAAAAGTGACTTACAGGAATATATAAAGTATTGTTTGAATTGGAAATATATGAAGACAAGGTCAAAAATAGAACATGAATCTAGATATAAGATTAATAATAAAAGTGAAAAAGCACACCAGAGTAATTTAAACTTCCATTGTTTAGGCCACAAATCCGTGAACTCCCAACAACCAATGTAAAACAAAAGTAGTAGTAAATTCACCATAAAGTTAATAACACAAAATCATACCAGTTTAGGAATAACTGCACAATTATTTCTAATCCTAAAGCTAGAAATAAATTTAACGCCAAGGGTTTTCACAAAAAGGGCACTGTATAGTGTAATAAATAATGTTTCAACAATATCCTCACGCTGAATTTCAAGGCTTCTAGTATCTCCCAAAGCACAACTTAGAAAAATGAATCCTGCAAGAGAGCTAGTACGAGACATCCTACTCTTGTCTTCTGAGAGAAATGGGCTCATCCAGAGTTTCCGTGCAAGGGGCCGACTCACTAGGACCAGGAGGTGCCTCCCCCAGGCAGAATCAATGGCAGCTAATCCACAGGTTTGCCAGTACTCTGTGGTTTGGCCTGGCTCATAAATATGAGCTCAGCGAATCAGATTCCTGTAGAGAACTGGAAATAGGAAACGCAGAATGAACTGTATAACTGGTAGTAGGAACTGAAGCTGAAATGTCTCATGATGTAGTGAGAGGCCAGGGGAAACAAGATGGGACACGGGCAAGCCTAAAATTCAAGTGGACCAAAGCTATGACCAAATACAGGAAGCTTATGTGTTGAGGGAGAAGAAAAGAATGTGC
This sequence comes from Lipotes vexillifer, assembly GCF_000442215.2. Classification (NCBI taxonomy): domain Eukaryota; kingdom Metazoa; phylum Chordata; class Mammalia; order Artiodactyla; family Lipotidae; genus Lipotes; species Lipotes vexillifer. The sequence goes on from NW_006791240.1 coordinate 1,576,077, forward strand.
AGAGATTAGCAGACCAAGTGGTTTATGAAAGAAGGATAGACAGACCAGTCCCTAGAGCTGACTTACTTCCTGGCTTTTAATATTCCAGACCATAAATACATATATCTTTACAATAAAGTCCCTATTTCTTGAGGTAACTTGAATAAAGTCTATTCCATGCAACCCAAGAATCTGACCAGGTCAACATGACGGGCCAGGTTCACAGTTTCTGCTCATCAGGTTTCAACCAGGAGAACAGAATATTTAGGAATGAATAGATTCCTTAACATTCAGGCAATCTTCTGTAAATACTGTTTCACTCAGCCAAAATTTTAAGTGATATTGGGCAGTGTGTGAAGATTTTGCTTCCTGTCATGTACCTATAGTTGTGTTAGAAACTGAAAGCAAGACCATATGCTTTCAACTGACAGTTCAAGACTGGGGTGAGTATGGCAAGCTCTTTTGGAAATCTAGGGTGTTCAATGCCTGCCTGAATGGAAGACCGCCCATTTCTGCTATGGGGAACCAGGAGAGGGGCTAAGATAGATTTGGGAAAATAACTCTGAGTTGCCTCTAATGCACAGACCGACAAAAATCTCACCTTCAGATTTTTAGTCCATAGTTAATAGTCATAAAATTATTTGTCTAAAACAAACCAATAACAAACTAGAGGCAGATAAAAATATCAAAATGTCTATGTTGGGCATTAAGACCACTTGCAGCAAAGGTCTCCACAGTTGGTGCAATTTCAAACATGATCGCTTTTTAGTTACCCTACTAGAGTAGTTATTTGCAAACATTACCCTTTAGGTAACTCCTTTTCACTGCCACTATTCCAGGTTAGGCCATCGAAAACTCTTTCGGCACTGTTGTCTTTAATTCATTCTCATAAGATATAAGTCAGAGTAATTATTATTGAGAAAAGTAAATCTGGTTAAAGTATTTTAACAGCTTCCTCCTCCTAACGCTTGACAGTAAAGTGTAAATTTCTCAATATGGTCTATAATCTCCCTCAAAATTTGGCACTATCCTTTCTAGTCTGATTCTTGCCAGCATCTTATCCCTCATACTCTCCCAATATACTTTCAAATCCCAGAATGTATCATGATCTCTCTCATCTCCAGGCCTTCATATGTAGCAGTCCAAGGATGAGCACTGAAGTCACACAGACTTCAATACTATTGCCTGTTCTAGTTCTATTAATTTTTAGGTCTGTGATTTTGAGCAAATTGCTTAACTTTTCTGAACCTCTATTTCCTCATCTACCAATCTGGATCATAATATCTATCTTTAAGAGGTTGTGCTGATGAAGGTGCGTAAGTAGGTGCTCAACAAATGATAGTCACTATAATTACTTTAGATGGGGCACCAATCTATCAGCAATTAATATTAACAAACATCAGGGAGTTTTGGTCAAACATCAGGGAGTTTTGGTTATATTAAAGTCAACACTTTAATATAACTACTAAAATGGTCCTTGTAAACCTGGGAAAAATGATTATGATGAAAAGGGACATAACTGTAACATGTTCAATCAGGCCATTTCTGAGCATTATACTATAAGAAGTGCACTTAAAATTTAAAAATGCCCAGAAGAGGCTGGCCCATGTGGTAGCTGTGCAGGCGGTGAGAAGTGGTAAAATATTTTGAGGAAGAGACAACGATTTGCTAAGAGACTATATATGTGAGATATGAGAGCGAGAGAAGAGTCAAGGATAACTCCAAGGCTTTGGCTTGAACAGCTGGATTGCTGAGGTTACAAGAAAGTTAGATAAGAAAGACTGTGGGTAGAACAGGGGCAGAAAGGAAAGGAAAACAGGGGCTCAAAATTGGATAAGGTAAGTTTGATTTATCTACCAGACACTCAGGTAGAAATGCTTACTAGGCAGTTGAATGTAAGAGCCGGGAGTTCCACACAGAGATCCAGGACACAAATATACCTTGTGGATTTTTCAGCATACTGATGATATTTAAGGCCATATGACTGAATGAGATTACGAAGGAGGTAATTGTAAAAAGAAAGAGAAGTCCAAGAACTAAGCACTGGGGCTTTCCAAGGGCAGGTGGTTGAGGAGAAAAGAAGATTCAACAAAGGAGACTGAAAAGGAGAAATGAGTGAGGAAGGAGAACGAGAGTAGGGTGTTCTGGAAGTTGAAGTAAGAAAGTGAGTCAAGGATGAGGATGTGATAAATTATGTTGAATAGAACTGAGGTTGGTCTCCAGATTTGGTAAAATGGAGGCCATTGCTGACCATGACAAAAGCATTTTCAGTAAAGTGGAGAAAGCAAAAGCCTATTTTGGGTGGATTTAAGAGAGAAAGGAACAATCACCGGAGACAGTTTTAAGGGGGGAGAAGTGTACAGCAGCTAGAAGAAGAAAAATGAACAGGAGATCCTTATTGCTATACACACCCAAAATGGCTGGGTGGTTGGTAAGAAGGTGCCCTGCGATGTGAAATTAGACCAGATGACTTACAAAGTTCTTTCTAACTCTATGGCAATAGTTTTATAATTTAAGAAATGGTTTGGAGTTAAGAACTTTGAGCTAGGAATCAAAAGAGTGGCCTGTTCTAGTTCTTCTAACTAGATGTATGATCATCAACAAGCTACTTGGGGGCTTTATTTGTACTGAAAAATTGGAAAGAAATAATTTATTGCAAACTCTAACTGTAAACACTTAAGAGGTGATTTACTAAGGATTTATCTTTTGACTATGCTGCAGGGAATGAGTGATGGAGTAGCAGAACACTAATAATTTTGGTGTGCTAGGCATTGCTAGCCCTTACTATTTAAATCTTCCAAAGATCCTATGAGGTAGGTCTCAATGGTTCTAATTTCTGGATGAGGAAACTAGAGATCTGAAAAGTTAAGTGGCTTTATATCCAAGTTTGGTTAACTATACAGCGTGAGCTGTGTAACCATATCATCCTGATGTCACAACTCTGGGTAAGAATTTCAAATTACTATAGCTAAATTAATATATATGACTTCTCAAACACTTGCAAAACCTAATAAGGCAGACTTATACACCTTTCTAATCATTTAATAACTGCTGTAAATAATAATAAATCAGACATAAGTTCAATAAAATTGGAAATATCTAAAATAATCTGAAGAATTAATACAAATCTGGTGTTAAATGATTATAGGAATTTGATTTTTCAACTTACCAGTTATTTAAATTTGAATTAAAGATCAACTGAAAGTAAATGTTATTTTAAAACATTTATAAATAAAATAAAACCTGTAAGGTGAACTTAAAGACTAAAGTAGAAAGTTTTCTACCTTTAAAGCTAATTAATTTAAAACAATTAATTAATTGAATATTAATTAAAACACAAATAATTTTTAAAATTTCTCCCATCATAAAAGATTTCCCAGATGCTAAAACTCACCAGTATCTCTGAGATTATTTATTTTATTACATTAACTTTTTGGATGAAGAAAATATATTTATTAAGGAAATTTTTCCAAGAGACAAAGGAAGTTGACAGCCATATATTTTTAACCTGTTTCTTCAACATTGTACGTTGGGTATCCCTTCTAAGATGCAATCACAAATTCAGAATATAGCTTCAACTCCAGTTTAGGCTTAGCTGTATTCCTGACATAAGAAAACAAGAAGTTTGTTTTTATGCACACTATACGAAAAAGATGAGGAGATGAAGAGTTAATGGGTAAAAATGGAGTATTTAAGCAATGAAAATTAAGTGATTATACTTCCGGTTCAGAATTCTTACTTCCATTTTTTTCACTCCCAATCCTCAAATTCCAGAAGAAATTGTTTTGGTGTAACTAAAATTTCAGAGTAACCACAGAGCACAGTGAGTTAGTCTTAAAGCAACAAAGGTCAAAGGCCAAAGGCCAAATATCTACTCATGAAATAATAGTTTGCTATTTCTAAATCTAAACTCAAATTCTATTTATCTTTTATAAACTAAATTCTTATAAAAATTCAGTTTTCACCTAAATGTTTGGATTCAATATGAATTTATCATGGTTCCAAATAAGACTATGTATATTTTATTTAGATGTACATTTTGGTATGTATGGTAGTGGAATACAGTCTCATTACAAAAGTAACTTCTAGAAATGTTATTTTGAATTCTGATTTTTGCACATTTACTTTTTTTTTTTTTTTTTTGTGGTACGTGGGCCTCTCACTGTTGTGGCCTCTCCAGTTGCGGAGCACAGGCTCCAGATGCGCAGGCTCAGCGGCCATGGCTCACGGGCCCAGCCGCTCCGTGGCATGTGGGATCTTCCTGGACCGGGGCACGAACCCGTGTCCCCTGCATCGGCAGGCGGACTCTCAACCACTGCGCCACCAGGGAAGCCCCCATTTACTTTCTTTACAATAATATGTATATACTTATATACACTTACTTTTAAAAGTCAATTAATACAAGCCAGTAATTTACTGAGATAAAAATGATGTTCTGAATAGTAATACTTGTACTTACTACCGAAAAATAAGATTCCATTTAGAAATAAAAAACATATATCAATAAAAAAAATTTATATTTTATTTTTACATACTTAAAAATAGAAACTGCAAGTCAACGAGTGAGGTGCGATGGGTGTGACACCCTAGGGAGGGGTCTGAACTGCGGCATCCTCCACGTCGGGCAAGCTCAGTATACAGGAGGTAGGAGCTATTCAGCTCCAGCATCATGAGAGGGTAATGGTTGTGTTTTGGGAGAAAATTGTGTATGTGTATGTGTGCGTGTGTGCGTGTGTATCTGAAACTTTATAAAATCTCTGGTAAAGGAATGAGAAAACAGTTTCCGTTAAGAATTGGCATGTATACCATTTTACAGGGAAGAGGGCCACAAAACCTTTGGCAGAGTTTATAAATTGGCAGCCTTTTGGCCATATTTTGCTACAGATATGCTTTTCTTGGCTTGCACAGTACTTTTGGTTGTCTTGTTGTTTTTAACTTCAATTAGCTGGTAACATTCTATAGCTGAGATGTTCCACATTCTGATTTTGTCATCCAAAATATTTCCTCTAAAATGAATACTCACTCAGGATTGTATTACATATAAAGAATGTGACATATCCCAATATCCAATTGAATATTCATATTCGTTGCCTTCTTCCTACATACTGTAGTTATAATATACATCTTTCCTGCTCTTTAACTGAAAGCAGTCTCATTTTTTTAATTTCAAATTTGCACGTTCCAAACTGGTTCTTGTCCCTTTCTCTGAGGGAGTAACTATAATTGGACAATGCATTAATATCTTACTGGACAATTTCAAGGTTAAATCTATAAATTAAGGAGAAATTTTAAAGATTTTAAAGTATATTATTAAAACCATTTTGACAATCAATCAGGTTAACAAAAATTAGTAAGAATGATAATATCTGATGTTGACAGGGGAGCAATGACATGTATAGTTGCATATGCTACTCTATATATTTGTATAAACTTTCTGGAGGCAGGTTTTGAAAGCAATACGTACGAAAGCTTCAAAAGCAAAGACAAGACAAATTTTCAATACCAGCACGTCTACTTCTAGGAACTTATCCTAAAGAAATAAGTGAACAAATGTACAAAGGGGTATTTGCAAAGTTTTTCATGGCTTAAAATACAGAAACATTAAAAGTTTTATTTATAGAGGATTGGTTATTCTACTGCATTTATACAATGAATATTAATTATGTAGCTGCTAAAAAGAATGATGAAGATTTATACTTACTGAAATGTGCCCATATTACATTGTTGCATGAACAAGTCACAAAATTATTTGTATACCATCACCTGTAAAAATACATCTTCCTGGGCTTCCCTGGTGGCGCAGTGGTTGAGGGTCCGCCGGTCGATGCAGGGGACGCGGGTACGTGCCGCGGTCCGGGAAGATCCCACGTGCCGCGGAGCGGCTGGGCCCGTGAGCCATGGCCGCTGAGCCTGCGCGTCTGGAGCCTGTGCTCCGCGACGGGAGAGGCCACAACAGTGAGAGGCCCGAGTACCGCAAAAAAAAAAAAAAATCTTCCTCTATTTGGATACACACACTGAAAACGTAAGGGATTATAAATGCCAATTTTTATCTCAGGGCTGTTAGATTATAGGTAATCTTAGTTTTATTTTTTATACTATTCTAAATTACCTACATTTTAACATTCAGCAAGTATTAACATTGTATGCATTAAAAGCAATAAATGCATTAGTTTTCAAAGAAAAACAGAAATTTGATTTATAATAGGTTAAAGACTGATAAAGGTCATTAGTCTGTAGGCTAACAATATACTTTTAAATTTATATTGTCTGCGATTACACTGGAAGCTAGTAAATATTTACACGCAAAAGAGAATTATTTTAAAAAGGGAATCATCATTGAATCCATGGGGAAAAGTTGTTATTGACTGTTACCTCAAAAGTTAAATGATATCATTAGTTAAATTTTTATACACTAAGAAACTGAATTTTGTTAACTAAGTTTTATATAACTTCATAAAACTTAAAGTTACTAGAAAAGCAACCCACAACTTGACTTCATGTTTTCTCATTTACGTTTCCAGCTCCTATAGAGGAAGGGAGGGAAGCTGTGAGAATTTATAGACTCTTCCCAGGTCTATCTGTAGGCTGAGACCCCACATAGGGTATCAGATATAACCAAGAGTGCGCTGATAAGTCAGCGGGGTGGCCAGGCTCATCTGCAGGGCTTGCCCGTTCCTGTTGTATAAATACCCATGCCACTGTGGGTTTCAAGCCCCCAAAGTGCGGTCACCGGCTATGCAGCTGGGAATAAATGAGCACATGCGACTCTCAGAACCCTCGAGGAGCCAGCTCCAGCGCACTACTGCTTCCACACTGGAGAGTTCCACTCTGTTTCTACATGGTTAGCAGATAAACCCGTGTAATGAACCTCGTGGAAAGAACAGACAAACAAAATACCAGAGAAAACGTAACCAAGAAAGACACACTTCTAGAGAAGTCCCTTCACTTGCTTTTTCCTGTCTGTGAACATAGCCTAAAACTAGCCTAACACTTCCTTTTGATATTATAATTATTTATAACTCTTTTCAGATGCTTTTTTCTACATGTTCTCTCACTTAATGTATTATCAGTAGAAAGTTTCATTATGGTTGTAAATGTTGAATCAGAAGTGTATGTGCAAATGTTTTCAGGTCTTTGGAATGAAAATGAATAAATACGAATATTTTTTATAGCAAGGTGTCTTCAACAAATCAACTCAAAGTCACTTTCTCAGGAAAATATTCCCTGAACTTGCTGGCCGGATCAAATTCCCCAACAAGAGTTCATTCAATGGTCATAAATTTACATATATTTGGGTGCTTATTTGATTTCTTCCTGTCTCCCCACTACACTAAAGCTCCAAAGGGCAGCGTGGTATTGTTTTAGCTCTCTCCACTGTTCACCAGCACAGTCTCTGCACTAGCAGGGGATTCAAAACATTTTTAAGTAAATAACATAAATAACTTTTTTACTGTGGAAAGATAATTACAGGTATACATTCATATGCCTGAGCATACACACATGAATACACTCAGCCCTTTGGAAAGTGTCAACATTAAAACTCAGTGAAGGAATTTGGAATTCAAAGGAATTAATAGGTTTTCTTTCTCGTATTGGGAGGCTCTGGTGATGAACGAGAAGTTGAGGAAATGGAACTTGACGTGGAGTACGTGGGTCCAGTATTAAATGATTTGTGGACAGCAAGAATTGCATTCACCATCTACCACTTTTTAAGAAAGAGAGATGTGTATTCAAAAGCCACAAAACACACACAAAGGGTAAAGTGGGTTATTAGTGCTGGAAGCTCTGTGTTTGAGGCCACTGTGGTCCAAACATAAACAAAGATGTAACCGACTGCATATAATCTAGCCTGATTGCTATTTACCAGGCTGGCTTTTAATTCTTAGCAAGTCAGAGACGAAAATACAGCTTTGAAAACTATCAACATTTAGAAGACATTTACAAGTAAAAAATTAATGGAGAACCCAAAATAAAATTCTTGAGGATTAAGAATTACATCATCCTAACAAATTTTTTTTTAAGTTGGAAAACTATATTATCAGAAAGCAGCAAAATGGTTCACATTAGACCTTCCACTAAACATTTAGCTGGTATTTTCCACACATTGCTCCAATGAAAAAGGGTAAGCAGTAAAAATGTGCTTCTGAGAGTTTCAAACCTTATTGTACAGAAGTCACATCAAATTAATACTGAGGACCATTTAGAGCTTTTATTCTGAAAAGCTTTTGAAAGGGGATTAAACTATGAAAACTCTCATGATACTGAAGTACCTATTAGTGGGTTGAGGAGGTAAGAAAGGAACAATGAAAGTGTTATTTTTAGATAAGTCTTTACTTTTTGTGCAGCAGCACAAAGCCTTGCTGAAGGGCACAGCAATAGCTCTCTAGCAATATCCCACGCGTGGAGGCGCTGATGAGCAGAATTCTGTTGTCTTCTCTTTTTAGAAATAGGTCGTTTTCTTGACAGTGACGTATTATAGGTAGAGCACTTTAACTAATATAAACGTAACTCGATGGTACAGACAAACCAAAACGAAACGTTATCCTAAGTATTGCCATCCTGAGAAGACTGTCATAGGCTCTTTGTTTTCTTGAATAGGAGGGAACTGATCTTTGCAAGGCCTCTAACAAACTACTCCCCTAAAAAATGAGCTTCCACTCTCTCTGATAATATTTTACAGAATGAACAACTATGATTTCAAAAAAAAAGAAGCTGGAAACAGCTTCGAGGAGTGAGAACACGAACCTAGATAGTTGTCATCTCATCAAAAATAACGAATGCTCAAGAGGCTTCAACTTCCTGTCTCCCAGCCATTGGTCCAATCACTACAGGCTACTGAAGAGGAAAGAGGAGGTGAGGAAACACTCTTCTCCATCAGCCTCAGCTACAGCACCTGTAACCTCCAAACAACTATATACCAGCAGATCTGACAAGGCAACAACCCCAAAAGACAACTGGAAATGTCGCCGCTCGCCTGCTGAGCCTCCACCAGTGACGGGGCGCAGCCCAGGGTGGGTGACGGCTCTGTGTCTGTCCCATCCGCAGCCTTTCCCCCTCCACCCTGACACACAGTCATGCCCTCACCTAACAGTCTTATGGCTAATGATGCAAACGTGAAGTGTAAAGTCTCCTGAATTTGACCCTTGTTAAACTCCTAATTGGATTGAAGCAGGCTCTGAGTGGAAAGCAGCCCTGGATTATTCGGGAAAGCTCTTACAAAATGAAGCCCAAATTACAAAAGGCTGCTCTGGCTGCAGGACATCACAAAGAACAGGCAATGAATTGCAGCTGTCACTTAAGTTAAAAATCTAATCAATTGCCATTTTTAAACAGGTAACTTTTAGAACAGTTTCTTCATTGTGATACTCTTCAGAGGATGCTTGACCCAAATTTAATAAGCTGCTATTAAAGCAGAAGAGCAGCTGTAGCGCAAACACTGTCGAATGATACTGTGCATTCAGTCTTAATGATTTTAAAATGACTACAACCATTGCTTCATTCAAGAGGAACAAAGCTCGGGCTCTCTGCTCACAATGTCTTAACACAAACTGTCTGAGCAGACAGCGTTCATTTGTCCTCCATGAACCCCCGAGGTCAGCCGCATTGCTGAGGACATCTCAACAGTTTAATTGTGTTTCTTCTGTAAGAAGTCTGAGTGGAGAAACTTAGGAGTCCTTGTACGTGAAAACTCGCTTTTCTGCGAGGAAATATACAGCTTAAGTACAGACACAAGGGGGGGGGGCGGTTTGCAGGATATGCAGACAGGTGTAAAACATGAAGTAATTATAGAAGCTCAAATTAGCTCTTAGGCCGGAGGCAAAACAGGGAACAGTGCCTTGACAAAAGAGAATAGCAAATAAGGGTAGCAAACAAAAAATGACTTGAATGTGTAAATTAGCAAGAAAAATGAGACAGAAAAGCAGCTTTACTCTACTATTATTCCCCACATGAGAACAGAGCAGCTGAACATGATCAAGAGAGCTTTGGAGGAGAGAGGCAGGCATCACCACGGACCTCAAGCCAAAGAGTGGCAGCTCTGCGCTTTCTAGTCAGTCACTCATTATGTGCTGAAGTGCTCTTGAGAAGTGCCTCTTAGACTTGACCTATCATATTACTTCTTCTGTAAACACATAATCCCTGCTTGTTAGGTGGTGTCAACACTAGCATTCATTCACTACGGTAGTCTTTTTGTGAATAGACGCTTTAGAAGTGCTGCCAAAACCCAAGAATTGACACCATAATAAAATAATTTGAATTTCAACCAGATAAACAGATGTTATGCTTTTCGGTAAAGAGCAATGTAAATAGCATTACATCAATTTTCTCTTATTTGGGAAAAACAAAACCAAAATAAAACTGCTTGCTTATGGCAAGACTATTTTTTTTTTTTCTACAAGTGATTATGATTAACTTGGGCTACAGATCCAAAGAAGGAATAATACCTACTCCTAAACTGCCTGGTGTGGTCACATAAATTCCACCAAGCATATCTGTTTAAACAACAGAACAACACACAAATCTCCACCAAAAAGTCACAAACAACTCATTAACAATATCAGAAAAGTATATGTCTGTATGTCTCTTGCACCAGGCATGGCTGACCATAAGATATTAGAGGAAAAAAAATTAATGGAGCGTTTGGCATGCTGTGTTTCTATTAGTGAAGACAGATATCATTTAATTAAACTATAACAGGAATTAAACATTTAGTATAGCTAGTTGACAAATATATTTTTACTATTTTTAAATATAAATATTCTTATGAAGATTCAGATTTGAAGCAAAAGTATTTTCAGCGTGCATTTGGATAAGTTAAATAGTCAAGGAGAAAGTGTTATTTATTAAAGAGATGGGAGCACTTTGTTTTTCAACTTTTCTTCAAATTATCTGGAAGGACATTTTTAAAAACTGCTAAGTGTAATCCCTGCTCTCCTAGTGCTTTAAGAAAAGTATTTCATCATCTAACATTGCTACAGCCATCTCTAAAATAAATGAACCACGATGTCCTTATGTGGTAGAGCAGTGATGTGTGACTGTGGCTTATTTCACCAGGCATCAACACCAGAGACTCCTGCTTTGGGCCCATTGCTCTGGGTACCCAGATAGGAACCAACTTGCCTGAGGGAAGAAAAAACTGAATAGTAATTAGCAAGTATTTGCCACACCTCATGGAAGATATTTTGGTAATTCTTCTTGGACACATAAAAGATAAGATTAGCAAGGAAAAGTTTTCAACCCAGGGAGGGCTGCATGTTACACGTATCTAACTCATACATAATAGTAAATATTCACATAAGCAAGTAATTCTTAACACCCAGGAAAAATTCTGCTTAGCATCTCCAATGCATTTCCTTCATGAAATTTTATTTATATAACCCTTAAAGAATAGAGTTTTTGTACAAATCAAAATATGCTGAGATCTACAATGTTACAAATCTATTGTTAAATAATTTTGCTCCTAAAATAACAATTGTGTGCAGGAAAAAGAGTACGAATAAATAAAACAACATATTCAAGGTAAAAATAAGAGCCTATCTTACAAAGAAGGTTTAGTAAGCTATAAACATAAATATTCATTTCAAGTGGATTTCATTTTAAAGAGACTTCTCTTTAAATATTTGGTAGAAAATTAATGGAGCACAGGGAGATCGGCTCGGTGCTTTGTGATGACCTATAGGGGTGGGATAGGGAGGATGCGAGGGAGGCTCAAGAGGGAGGGGATATGGGGACATGTGTTTGCACATGGCTGATTTGCTTTGTTGTGCAACAGAAACTACCACGGTATCGTGAAGCAATTATACTCCAATAAAGATGTATTAAAAAAAAGTATCGGGCTTCCCTGGTGGCGCAGTGGTTGAGAGTCCGCCTGCCGATGCAGGGGACACGGGTTCGTGCCCCGGTCCGGGAGGATCCCACATGCTGCGGAGCGGCTGGGCCCGTGAGCCATGGCCGCTGGGCCTGCGCATCCGGAGCCTGTGCTCCGCAACGGGAGAGGCCACAACAGTGAGAGGCCCGCGTACCGCAAAAAAAAAAAAAAAAAAAGTATCAATAGAAACCAAAAAAAAGAAAATTAATGGAAAAGCATAAATATATTTAATTATATAATACTAGAGAAGATTATAAATCATCTGAAGTCTCCTAGATATACCTAAGACTTTAGATTTCTCTAAAGAGAAATCTCATTACCCCTCATTCTGATATTAGCATAGCCACTCCAACTCTTTTATGATTGCTGTTTGCATGGTATATAATTTTTTCATCTTTTTATTTTCAACCTATCTGTATCTTTGAGTCTAAACTGGGACAAAGCATATAGTTGACAGCATAGAGTTGTATGCAGACAGCACATAGTTGGATCCTGTCGCTTTAGAAAAAAGAAAAACTCAGTCTGATGGTCTACTTTCTGATTGGATGGTTTAACCCATTCACATTTAATGCTATGATTGATGAAACTGGATTTACATCTGCCTTCTGTATGTCTCGTGTCTTTTTTTTTTCCTTCATCTATTTCTCCTTTACTGCCTTCACTTGTATTAAGTAAATAGTTTTTAGTACAACACGGTAATTCCTTTAATGATTTTTAAAACTATATATATTTTAGAGGTTGCTTCAGGCCTTACAATATACATTTTAACTTATGAGAATACAAATTAATTTTTTTAAATTTAGATCCTACTTGCTTACCAAAAAGATTTGAGGCACTTTTAAGTTTTCTCCCTAAGTCTTCAACACATCTTTGTTAACAATGTTGAATAACAAGGTGCCAAGTTCAAAATTTCCTAATATTTTGCTCTTATCTGCTCTTCTGACACATGTCCCATTCTCTGTAATTTCTCAAACAGTGGCTGGTTCTTCAATCAAACTTACAAGTTTTTTCAGTACCCTGAAGTCATGAATTCATTTCAAGTGATTAATTACTTTCTTATCATTTTCTTACTTTGCATCAATTTTGTTTTTACTCTTAATTGTATTCATTATATTCTTCCTAAAGATATAAAGAAAAATATAGAGTTGTGTTTTAAAAATACTTCATAACTAAAGGTTTAATTTTAAAATGATATGTCATAAAGAAATCATTAAATGTATAAAACAATTTGTTTATAAAAGAATTGTTATAAGGGTCCTTGGAAGAATAAACTCAAATAGATTTGACTAAAATTAAATCATAAAACTATGATTTACTGCTAACTCTTCAGGAGTGTATATATGCTGCATGTGATAAAGTATACCTTCAAAGATAAATCTGCTGATGTTTTGTGCTGACCTCAAAATTAAACAAAATATAGAGAACTGAATGATTTTAGAAGTGGATGGGTATAAGAAGCTTTAGAGATCATCTATTCCAATGCTCTCACCGTATAGGGCAAAAAACTGGACAGAGAGATTAACTAAACCCATTAATAAAGGTCAGATAGTTCATTTGAAAAAGATCAACCCCTAGAACCCCAGTGTTCTTATTCGTAGTCAAGGGCTTTACTCACTCTACTGTGAAACTATGTGAAACTAAGGAAGCTATGTGACAAAGACTTAAAGGAAAAGTATTTGGGGCAGTTTTACAAACCTAAAATGAACCAGGTATGAGTGACTCCTATAAAAATATCCTGAGACACACTTTGGTAGTACTGGAAACAGATACGCTTGTGGACTAAGACTTGGGTTGTCCCCTAAATAGACTTTCATATATATCAAGGTCTTTTAAAAGCTTACGATTGCCCTGGCTACAGGAATACATTTAAATACCATCAGCTGTTGATGACAATTTTTTTTTTTAATTATCTTAAAAATATTCAAAGCGGGCTTCCCTGGTGGCGCAGAGGTTGAGAGTCCGCCTGCCGATGCAGGGGACGCGGCTTCGTGCCCCGGTCCGGGAAGATCCCATGTGCCACGGAGCGGCTGGGCCCGTGAGCCATGGCCGCTGAGCCTGCGTGTCCGGAGCCTGTGCTCCGCAACGGGAGAGGCCACAACAGTGAGAGGCCCGCGTACTGAAAAGAAAAAAAAAAAGAAAAAAAAAAAATTCAAGGCATCAAACTAGAAATGATTTTGTGAGGTGGTCTTTGGCTTCCAATATTCCAGCAACCCCTGGAATTCGTTTCCATCTGTGCAGGTTATGGTGACTCAGCCTGTTTTCCTCTCCATTCATTCATTTTATTCCTTGTGGGCTTTCTTTCCCAAAGGTTCTTCTTTCCCTCTCCATCCAAAATCTTGTCATCACTTTTAGAGAATTCAAGATTCATTATATTCAATATTCAATCTATTCCAAGTTTAATCTTAAAAATTATTTGATTTCTTTGAGTTCCAACAGTCTATTCCTGTCTACGGCCATATTCTGTTTGATCTACTCTGCCTCCTACTTTAAACTATCTTATTAACTCTTCTACTTAGGAATCTTACTTCATCTACTCCTCACTCAGATCTAGGATTGCCAGAAAAAGTACAGGATGTTTGTTCAGACAAACAATGAAATGTTTATCTGAAATATACATTTAGCTGGAAATGCTGTATTTTCTCTTCTTTTTAATTTAATTCTTTTTATACAGCAGGGTCTTATTAGTTATTTATTTTATACATATTAGTGTATACATGTCAATCCCAGTCTCCCAATTCATCCTCCCCCTCACCCCCCCCCACCACCTGGCTTTCCCTCATTGGTGTCCACATGATTGTTCTCTACACCTGTGTCTCTATTTCTGCCTTGCAAACCGGTTCATCTGTACCATTTTTCTAGATTCTACATATATGCGTTAATATATGATATCTGTTTTTCTCTTTCTGACTTACTTCACTCTGTATGACAGTCTCTAGGTCTATCCACATCTCTACAAATGACCCAATTTTGTTCCGTTTTATGGCTGAGTAATATTCCATTGTATATATGTGCCACGTCTTCTTTATCCATTCGTCTGTCAATGGGCCTTTAGGTGGTTTCCATGACCTGTCTATTGTAAATAGTGCTGCAATGAACACTGGGGTGCATGTGTCTTTTTGAACTATGGTTTCCTCTGGGTATATACGCAGTAGTGGGAATGCTGGGTCCTATGGTAATTCTATTTTTAGACTTTTAAGGAACCTCCATACTGTTCTCCATAGTGGCTGTATCAATTTACATTCCCACCAACACTGCAAGAGGGTTCCCTTTTCTCCACACCCTTTCCAGCATTTGTTGTTTGTAGAATTTCTGAGGATCCCCATTCTAACTGGTATGAGGTGATACCTTATTGTAGTTTTGATTTGCATTTCTCTAATAATTAGTGATGTTGAGCAGCTTTTCATGTGCTTCTTGGCAATCTGTATGTCTTCTTTGGAGAAATGTCTGTTCAGGTTTTCTGCCTATTTTTTGATTAGGTTGTTTGTTTTTTTGATATTGAGCTGCATGAGCTGTTTATATATTTTGGAGATTAATCCTTTGTCTGTTGATTCGTTTGCAAATATTTCCTCCCATTCTGAGTGTTGTCTTCTTGTCTTGTTTATAGTTTCCTTTGCAGTGCAAAAGCTTTTAAATTTCATTAGGTCCCATTTGTTTATTTTTGTTTTTATTGCCATTACTCTAGGTGGTGGGTCAAAAGAGATCTTGCTGTGATTTAGGTCAAAGAGTGTTCTTCCTACATCTTCCTCTGAGAGTTTTATAGTGTCTGGTCTTACCTTTAGGCCTTTAATCCGTTTTGAGTTTATTTTTGTGTATGGTGTTAGGGAGTGTTCTAATTTCATTCTTTTACACTTAGCTGTGCAGTTTTCCCAGCACCACTTATTGAAGAGACTGTCTTTTCTCCATTGTACACCCTTGCCTCCTTTGTCATAGATCAGTTGACTACAGGTGTGTGGGTTGATCTCAGGGCTTTCTATCCTGTTCTTTGATCCATATTTCTGTTTTTGTGCCAGTACCATATTGTCTTGATTACTGTAGCTTTAGTAGCGTAGTCTGAAGTCAGGGAGTCTGATTCCTCCAGCTCCGTTTTTTCCCCTCAAGGTTGCTTTGGCTATTCAGGGTCTTTCGTGTCTCCGTAAAAATTTTAAGATTTTTTGTTCTAGTTCTGTAAAAAATGCCACTAGTAATTTGATAGGGATTGCACTGAAACTGTAGATTGCTTTGTTAATAGAGTCATTTTCACGATATTGATTTTTCCAATCCAAGAACACGATATATCTCTCCATCTGTTTGTGTCATCTTTGATTTCTTTCATCAGTGTCTTATAGTTTTCTGAGTACAGGTCTTTTACCTCCTTAGGTAAGTTTATTCCTTGGTATTTTATTCTTTTTGTTGCAATGGTGAATGGGATTGTTTCCTTAGTTTCTCTTTCTGGTCTTTCGTTGTTAGTGTATAGGAATGCAAGAGATTTCTGTGCATTAATTTTGTAACCTGCAACTTTACCAAATCCATTGATTAGCTCTAGTAGCTTTCTGGTGGCATCTTCAGGATTCTCTATGCATAGTATCATGTCATCTGCAAACAGCGACAGTTTTACTTCTTCTTTTCCAATTTGTATTCCTGTTATTTCTTTTTCTTCTCTGATTGCTGTGGCTAGGACTTCTAAAACTATGCTGAATAATAGCGGCAAGAGTGGACATCCTTGTCTTGTTCCCGATCTTAGAGGAAATGCTTTCAGTTTTTCACCATTGAGAATGATGTTTGCTGTGGGTTTGTCATATATGGCCTTTATTATGTTGAGGTACGTTCCCTCTATGCCCACTTTTTGGGGAGCTTTTATTATAAATGGGTGTTGAATTTTGTCAAAGGCTCTTTCTGCATCTATTGAGATGATCATATGGTTTTTATTCCTTAGTTTGTTAATGTGGTGTATCACATTGATTGATTTGCGTATATTGAAGAATCCTTGCACCCCTGGGATAAATCCCACTTGATCATGGTGTATGATCCTTTTAATGTGTTGTTGGATTCTGTTTGCTGGTATTTTGTTGAGGATTTTTGCATGTATATTCATCAGTGATATTGGTCTGTAATTTTCTTTTTTTTTAGTACCTTTGCCTGCTTTTGGTATCAGGGTGATGGTGGCCTCATAGAATGAGTTTGGGAGTGTTCCTTCATCTGCAATTTTTTGGAAGAGCTTGAGAAGGATGGGTGTTAGCTCTTCTCTAAATGTTTGATTGAATTCACCTGTGAAGCCATCAGGGTCCTGGACTTCTGTTTGTTGGAAGATTTTTAATCACAGTTTCCATTTCATTACTTGTGATTGGTCTGTTCATATTTTCTATTTCTTCCTGGTTCAGTCTTGGAAGATTCTACCTTTCTAAGAATTTGTCCATTTCTTCCAGGTTGTCCATTTTATTGGCATAGAGTTGCTTGCAGTAGTCTCTTATGATGCTTTGTATTTCTGCAGTGCCCATTGTAACTTCTCCATTTTCATTTCTAATTTTATTGTTTTGAGTCCTCTCCCTCTTTTTCTTGATGAGTCTGGCTAAACGTTTATCAATTTTGTTTATCTTCTCAAAGAACCAGCTTTTAGTTTTACTGATCTTTGCTATTGTTTCCTTCATTTCTTTTTCATTTATTTCTGCTCAGATCTTTATGATTTCTTTCCTTCTACTAACTTTGGGTTTTGTTTTTTCTTCTTTCTCTAGTGGAAATGCTGTATTTTCACATGCTAAGATTTTGGGTGGAGATGGAAAGAAGAACCTTTTCCTGAGCTAACTGGGAGTCCTGTATTTCCATACGTTAAACCCCACAAGACTTCCAGTTTCTTCATCATCCCATTTTCTTCCAATTTATCAATCTAACTACATTTTTTCCCCCTCCAGTCTAGAATGAGTAGTCCATAAGTCTAATCACATAAGTACCTTAAATTCTTTCACATCCATATCCTTCAGTCATAAACTCTCCCCAAATCCTTCTCTCAAATACATTCTGCAATTTAGTTTCTCTCCTCTTCCACATCTAGATGGCTGAGTGATAGGGATCCTTCTGACTTTATGTAAATTGACACCATTACAAATTTATGGTTTCTATCATGGTGGATCTTTCCTCTTCCTCCTCAATCTTTTACTTGTTCTTGATCAGTGTATTAGCTCCATTCCTTTTAGTGATGATTTAAACATACAAGTTCCTCCTTAACCCTTACCTAAGGCCCAGTGCTTTCTACTGCCGAGAGAAAATTGAGGCCTCATTTATATACTCCGCCTACTGTTTAAACCACCATCTATAAACTTATCTCTACCCACAGCTACCTTCCACAATGCAGCAGCCTCCTCCTCATATATTCTAGACCTTACCAGTCTGTCTCAAAGCAAGACCCTCATTCTCTATTGTTACTATTACATACGGAATACGGGAAATGCAATGCAATGCTAACAACTGTGCAGAGTTTACCTTCAAGGCAAACTGAGCCATCTCTCAACTGTGACCTCAAGAGAAGGATACCATTTCCTTCTGTTAGTCTTGGAGATAGGCCTCCATGGATTAGTTCTCTCTTTTTCAGTTTTAACCTCTCTTCTGTTGCTCCTCTCTCAAGGCCCTAAATATGTGCAAATCTCTCTTAAAATTTATCCTGCAGCACTACATAATTGCCACCGTATCTCTTACATTTCATGTATCAATATACCCAGTTTTCTTGAAAGCGTATTTTACACCTCACTTACTCCTGCTTACTCTTCAACCCCACTGTAATCTGCCTTCTGTCTCTGTGATTCTGCTGAAACTGATGTGGAAAGAAAAGAAACTTTTCATTTTACTTGACCTCTTTGTGGTAGCTGAACTGTTGTCCACTATCTTTTTATTAAAACTCTCTTGTTTTGGGCTTTTAGAGCAGTCCTATCTCTTTGTTTTCCTCCTTACTTCTCTGAACATTACTTCTCATTTAACTCTCCTGGGTCATCTTCCTCTGTTGGTGATCCCTAGGATAATGTCCTTCTGCCTGTACTCACTCTATACTGCCTCCTGGCCACTTTCAAGCACTCATGTTTCTAACTACAAAAATATTATGCTCTAACTACAGAGAATATTATGGTGAATCCCAGAGCTCTCTCTTAAGCTTTAGAGAAAGCTTATGTCTGTGTGTGTGTGCATGTGTACATAAATCTGCCTTTTTGACTTTTCCACCTGGATAACCTGCAGTTCCATGGTTAAAAATGAACTCATAAGCTCCCCGAAAAACCTCTTCCTGCTCCAATATTTCTGTATCTCAGTTGGTAGGGCTTCTGTACTCCAGTCACTCAAGGCAGAAACTTGAGGGTACACAAATACTCGTTTATGACTTTTTTACCCTTCTCATGCAAATGGTTTTCACAGTGGAGGTATGAGCTAGATATCCGTTGCATTAGTTAGCACAATGCTTGAGAACAGGATAGAAAGAGAAAAAAATTGTGCTCAATAAATGTTTGCCGATAGGACCAATTTCATCCTTCGCTTTTCTCATTCAGAAAGCTTTCTTGGACAGTGTTTGCATGCCCCTTCTTTATGATCCCTAATAATTTCCTCTTTTCTGATCACTTAGTACTTCACCCTGTGAATTGTAATTGTGTGCTCAGTTGTTTATAATTTCCTACTAGCTTGAAAGCTAGCCTTCACAGAGCTAGCTTTGGTATCACCAGAGCTCAGGAGCTACTCAATAAATACCTGACAGCTGAATGACTTAAGTTCTTTGCTCGAGCCCTCTGCAAGAAATTTTAAAGGAATGTTTTCCACATTCCTGACCTAATGTTTAGAAAGCATTACAACTGCATTTTTCTCCCTTGCGTTTAGCAGCCTGATGATCATAATTTTATAATTTTCAAAAACTGCTTACATATATATTTAATACTAGAGATATCATAATTCATGAGTACTGAAGATATTCATTTCAAGTCTTTCTAAATTCTCCTGAAAGAAGACACTTAGTTGAATTGTGTTGCGGCATGAGTGTCTTCAGGAAAGACTATGTGATGATAAAAGGAGGTTCAGAACTGCCACGTGTGGCAAGAATATGAGGCAGGAAAGAAAACCTGGAGTTCTTTCTTTGTATAGTCTTTTGACGCAAAGATAACAGTGGCAGCTTGAGATGGCTGTGCACAATATCAACCTACTTACCAAATGCTGGTTTTTAATAATTATCAGGAAAGAAAACAGAAGCCAGCCTGTATGTCCAATTCACCAAATATGTTATATTATTATATGCATATAATAATCATGGGTGAAATATAATGAATGAAAGTTTGTCCAGTTTATTTGTAATCAGTCTATAGATGAAACGGCTACTATGATCAGTTTTTCTGTCATCAGTTTTTCTTGTTATCACTAAACCTGCCCTGATCTTCTTCCTTCTATACTTTTTACGCCTTAAGTTTGATCACTCGACAATATGTATTGATCATCTATGCATATAGTCCTCTGCTAGGCATTTTGGGGTAAGGGTAAAAAGAAGGGTAAATTTTTGCTTGTCATCCAGGAATTCTGAATCCCTTTTGGGGCCAAAAGACATTTACAAATTCAAATTACTTTTTTTTTTTTTTTTTTTTTACAGCTCTCATCTACATTACACCAACGGTAGAAAAGTCAATTGATATAAGATTACTGAGAAGGAAAAGACCATTTTTAATTAGGATAATCACAGAAAGGATACATTTGATTTTAAAGAAGGAATGCAAGTCTGATAGATGAAGAGTAAGAGGTAAAAGGCAGAGAAAGAAATGGAAGAACTGTGTTTATAAAACAATAAATCTATGGTAGAGAATGCAAGGATGCTTGTCAAGAAATTAATACCAGAATGCTGCTGTGGCCAGATAGTGAAGTACTTTGAATACCAGAGAGGCTTTTTTCCTTCCCTCCCTCACTTCCTCCCTCTCTTCCTCTCATGAGAACTGGGAGTCAATCTAAGGTTTTATTTTGTTTGTTTGTTTTTTTTGCGGTACGCGGGCCTCTCACTGTTGTGGCCTCTCCCGTCGCGGAGCACAGGCTCCGGACGCGCAGCCTCAGCGGCCGTGGCTCACGGGCCCAGCCGCTCCGCGGCATGTGGGATCTTCCCGGACCGGGGCACAAACCCGTGTCCCCTGCATCGGCAGGTGGACTCTCAACCACTGGGCCACCAGGGGAAGCCCCAGCCTAAGGTTTTTAAAAAGGGGTGTAACATGACAGAAATTGGTCTGTGAGAAAGTCAACCCAGCAGCATTCTTCATGATGGACTACAGAAGGGAAAAGACAGAAGCAGGGATCCACAGTCCAATAACAAAGTGATAAAGACCTTGAACTAGGATGATGGTGGTGGGCATGACAAGAATATATGTGAAGGATACTAGGTAAGAAGTAGAATCCAAAAGACTTGGTGATTGATAGAGCACGGAGGTGGCAGAGAAGGAGCTAAGGGCAGGAGAGGAGTCAATAATGACTAGGATGTCAAGTCTTTGAAATTATAACAATGACTCAAGTCAACGACAGAAACAAAGGAAGAAATGAGAGCTAGCAATCCTCAAGAAAAGCTTTTGACTTTGACTTGAGAGGAAGAAGGTACAATAAAATGGGGATGACAGGGGCATCAATTTGGAAAATGTCCACCAGGACATAGAAAATGATGATGATGAAATTAATAGAGAGGTCAGGATTGGAGGTATAGATTTGTGACACATGTACACAGATGTGTCAAGCTGTATAACCATCAGGCGAGATGAAGTTAAACAGTATACAGCTGATCCTTCAACAACGTGGAGGTTAGGGGCACCGACACCTGGCACAGTCAAAAATCCATGTATAACTTTGGTCTCCCCCAAAACTCAACAGCTAATAGTCTACTGTTGTCCAGAAGCCTTACCAATAATGTAAACAGCCAATTAACACACATTTTGTATGTTATATGTATTACATGTTGTATTCTCACAATAAAGTAATAAAGAGAAAAGAAACTGTTATTAAGAAAATCATAAGGAAGAGAAAATACATTTACCATACATAAATGTATTTTCCAAAAAGATACACGTATAATTGGACCCATACACTTCAAACCTGTCCTGTCCGAGGGTCAACTGTACTCATGTTTGGCAGTATAACCTTGAGAGGAGAAGAGGCCAAACAGTATACTCATACTTAGGAAGTTAGAGAAGGAGAGAAGGGAGTCAAGTTAATGGTGAAAACGTCAGTTAGTGGGATAAGAGCCAAAACAGGATAATGAATGGAAGTAGCGAGCAGAACATAATAGTCACGTGCATGGATGCTGACGTCACAAGGAATGGTTTCATGTTCATGTTACCTAAGGCCCAGCCAGAGGACCTTAAATAACTTTTCTCAGCTTCACTTTTCTCATCTCCAAAAATAAGACAGTAATGCCTACCTGTCACAGCACTTATCACCACCTGACACGTTACAGATTTGTTTCCTTGCTTATATGTTTGTTAAATTGTTAACTTGGTGTCTCCCCACTAGAATGCAAGCTCCATTGTCTAGTCTCAATTGTTTTCAGCTCTTTAGAAGATGAGACACTGGATGCTTCTTTGCTCTCCACTCTGGGCCCCAGATGACCATTCTAGGGCCACAGGAGAAAGCCTACTCCACCACGTGCTGCACACATCCAGCTTTTAGCATAGGGACTAGGCACAGAATAAGCGTTCAATAGCTGATATTATTTCTTTTGTCAAGAGAAGAAAATTTCCAAAAAGATGTCAAGAGGCCAATAAGATCTGTGAATTAAGAGGTTGTGATAACTTTTTTCCCCATGGAATTATTATAAACATACTATTCAGCAGAATTAAATGATTATCTCTGATGATTCCTTCCCTCTTTCCTGTTTTTTTTTCCCCTCGATCCATCCCTTCTTTCCTTCCTCCCTTCATTCATTTAAACAGATATTTACTGAGCACTTATTATAAGCCAGGCACTGTTTTAGATTATGGGTGTGGTAGCAACGAAGAGATGAAATCCTTGCCCTCATTAGAGTTTAGATTTAAATTGGGGGAGAGAGACATTAATCAAGATAAATAAGTGAAAACGTATGTTAGATAATGGTAAGTGGTAGGAAAAGAGAAGGCAGAGAAGAGGAACAGAGAGTCCGCGTGGGGGTGTGTTGCCATTTTAGGTTAAATACCTGAAGGGCCTGAGGGAGAAAGTCATGCCAGTCCTGGGAGCCGAGCTCCACAGATGAGCCAGCACATGCCGTGGCCCCAATGTGAGTGGCTGCCAGTGTGCTCGGTGAAGACACTGTAATGGTGACATTAGTCGGCAATGATGTCAGAAAGGTAAGTGGGAGAAACAGGATGGAAAGGTGCTGACTGGAGGGCTAGTAGGTCATTTTAAGGATTTCGCCTTTTACTCTGATGTGGGAAGCCATTAGGGAATTCTGAACTTAAGGATGTCATGATCTGACTTCCTTTTATTTTTCATGGCTCTTTCTAGAGAAGAATGTAAGGGGACGGCAGGAATGGGAAAAGGAAGAAAGCCAGGACACCTTTCGGATAACTAATAGCACACCTAAGAGATGATGGTGACTTGAGCAGGACTGAAGGTAGGAAGCTGGGGAGAGGTAGTCTGATTCTGAAGGATTTGCTGATCCTGCTGGGTGTGGAGACAAAAGCAAAGGGAGGAGTCAAGGATGGCAGTTAAGTTGTTGGCCTAAGCAACTGGGTAAAAGGAGTTGCCATTTACTGGGGCACAGATGACAGCAGGAAGGGCGGACGGGGTTGATGAACAGGGGCTCAGTTTGGCTATGTTATGTTTGATATGCAGCCTGCGTGTGTGAGAAGGTGTGGGGAGGCAGCTGGATGCATGGCTTTGGAGTTGAGGGGAGAGGTCTTGGATGAAGTTATACATTTGGGAGTGATCAGTGTATTTTACAGGGGAATACAGCATGAGTAATCATCCACTCATTCAGCCGCCATTGAGAATCTGATGTATGCTATCAAAAGAACCAGTTAACTTAACAAATTCTTCCACTGGGAAGTACAGGACAGATGATACTCATTTAATTATTCATTCAACAAATATTCACCTAAGCACTGTGCTAGATAAGCTCGGGGATCTAGAGACAAAAAGAGCTGGGTTTGAACCCTAGCTCTGCAGTTACTATTTGGACTTGGGTAATAAGGTTAAAAATATTCTAAGCTTGTTATGTGCATTCATTTATTTAATCTGTACACCAAATCTATGATGTAGATATTATTATCCCTATTTTACCAATCAGAGAACAAACTTAGGATAAGTTTAAAAGGACGACTAAGAAAGTGGGGTCTAGGGTCTGAATTCAGGAGGGCTGGCTGAAAAATCTCAACTCTGAAAACTCCTAGTGCTGTAAACCTGGAGGAGTTACTTGACTTCTCTGTGGCTCAGTTTCGGAGCAATGAAATGATAGTAGCAATAGCCACTGCATAGTGCTGTAGAGAGGATGAAGGTGCAGTAACACAGATCGAGAACCTAGCACAGTCTTAATATATAATAAAAACTCAATATTAACTAATTT
>NW_006791240.1:1602782-1620813 GCF_000442215.2 Lipotes vexillifer
GCTGAGCCTGCGCGCCCGGAGCCTGTGCTCCACAACAGGAGAGGCCACAACAGTCCACACCAAAAAAAAAAAAAAAAAAAAAAAAAAAAAAATCTATCCACAGATCTTATTAAGTAGATCAACCTCTTAGTATACCTAGGCTGAGCAAAAACAGTAAGTTCATTGTAACTAAATTCTGTTTAGCTATGGATGTTCTATGTGTGGCCTAGGACAAATTTTAAGAAAGAATTGTTATGCTTGTTAATTCATATTCAAAACAATAACACATAACTTATTGTAAGTCAAACCATGGAAAAAATGGCTAAAAATAGTAAGATAAAATGAGCTGGATAAATTAAAAGAAGTCATGTACTTAGGACCCCAGTAACATATGTTTAAATAGATGAGATATTTGTTGACACGCAGCTTAGCAACTGTCAACAGGGTTACGGAGGTTCCCCCAAAAAGGGAATAACAGCCTTGTTTCACTTAACAGAGGCCTTTCTCTACTCTGTATTCTCCAGTCCACTTTGGGAGTTATGAATTCTAGGCACCACACTTGAAGGAAATGATGTACAAGAATGGATCCTGAATGATGAGGTGCTGTAGGTGTGATGTCTGAAAGGCCAGAGCGTATTCAATTTGGTATCATTTTTTTTTTAAAGACTGGAAAGATCCCTTTAAGGTCTTTTATTTTTTTTTTAATAGAAAGATTTATTTATTCAATTATTTATTTATTTTGGCCACGCCACTCAGCATGTAGGATCTTAGTTCCCCGACCAGGGATCGAACCCATGCCCCCTGCATTGGAAGCACGGAGTCCTAACCACTGGTCCGCCAGGGAATTCCCTCCATTTGGTATCTTAAATTCTGAATTTAATGGACTTATTTCTGTTAAAGGGGCAAGTCTATACAGATGGCACCAAAAGGTTAAAGTGTCAAAAAGAGACTTTTATTTCAATATTAGGAAGAGCTTTTCTAACAATTAGAACTGTCTGTACGTGCAAGTATCCATCTAAGTAGATAATGAATTTCTCATCAACGGGGATAAAAACAGAGGCTGGATGAACATTCCTCAGGAATGTCAAAGAGAAGATCCAGACAGTTCACGAGGAGGCTTGCATTACATTGTCCTCCAAAGTCTTCCCCTGCTGTGACATACAATGTCTTCATGTGAGGTTGAATTAGTTTGTAATTCCTAGCACTAACTGCTTGGTACATTTTAATAAAATGTTCACTATAAATTCTTTATGGTTTTTATATACAGGGGAATACTCACAACGTATTAAGCATGAGTACTGACTAGTAATGATAAATAATTCTATAACTAAAATACATAAAGGTAAAGCATTTATAACATAATCAGATGTATCCCTGATAAAAATCCTTATACTGTAGTATCTGTACCAAAGAAAAGTTTAGCGAGGCATAAAAACAGTTGGTGTTCAGATAGCTTTCTTGGAAATGACTGTATTTAAATTCATGATAAAAGGGAGTTTTCGATGTGTCTTGAGCTAAGATGTAAAGCATTATGGCTTCTATAACTCATGAATGTCACAGAGTAAAACTGTATGTATAAAAAAAGTATACAGATGCTTCAAGGAATTGTGGAAGCATTATTTCTCATCATTTTTATAGAGGTATATCCCATTAAACTTAGGTTTTGCAATGAAGTGGTTCTGTAGGTGAATTAGTCCAATTTGATATTTATTAAATAGTATATGTATATTTCCTAAGTAGTTTCTCCCTATGAGATAGATCGATATATTATTATAAAATAAAAATTGGTAACATAAAAAGTGTCTCAATATTTACTTAATTAAAAACCTCCTATAAAGAACGCAATCTTTAGAACTCATCAATGATACTCCTAATGTAAATGTAAGCCCGTAGTTTCTTTTCAGAATAACGCTTACATCCTAGTAGCAGTTGCTAAAATTATTTCTGGGTGTAGACAAGACATGCATGTGTGCACTCATGCATACATACTTACACATATACATACAGCTCTGCAATATACAGTCTAGATACTATAGTGCCAATAGGAGTCACAGTCAGACAGACCCAGTTTTGCAATTACTTTTGTGACCCCTGGTAAGACATTTAACCTTTCTAAACGTCAGTCTCTTTATTTGTAAATGTGCACTAATACTTCTTGTGAAGATTGAAGGAAATTAAATGCTCATTAAGTATTGGTCCCCATTCCTTATCACCCATCTCTCAACTCACAGAATTTTAAGTATCAAATGAATAAATGCATATAAAAGTCTTTTGTAAATCAAAAAGAATGCTGCAATTGTAAAATATTACCTCATTTAATAATTAAGGCAACTTATCTCCCTGTATTACATTATGGCTAATAGCGTTCATTAATGTTTTAAATAATCTGTGTAGTATATGATAATCTGTACAGTATATGGATCATAATATAATAACAAATTTCTACAGCACAAATTAACAACTTAAAACAGAAGCTCAAGTTTGAAAACAGAGAAAATTATCATCAGTAAACAACTACCCCTAAATCATTTTGGAATAATCCATAGAATTTTAAAGAAATAATTTACCATTTATTTGGAATAGGCTGGGCCTATACACATAGCAGGAGAACAGAGGCTTTACCGTGCAGCTGAAGAGAAGGAAAAAAAAAAAAAAATTCCTTCAAAATTTCACCAGCCTATTTTCTCGCGCAAACAATCTGGATAATTTTCTCGATAATTCACACCACTTGAGTTATATTCAGCGTTCAAATACACACTCTAGTGTGGTTGTGGAGTATATCTTTCCTAGATTCAATGGTAAAGCAATATAAATTACAAAAACTGGAAACACTTTTTTTAAAAGTCAGTGTAATTTGATATTGTTCTGATTTTTTGTTTTTAAAGACACAGATACTGCAACTATCACAGCTGATAATTTTATTCTGACATGAGTTTAAAAGGTTAAGTTACTATCTGAAGAAAGGTAATCTGGTTGCCTTTCACGGCAGCCTGCAAGCTCCGCAATCTGCATAGAGAGGGGCATTTGTCATCATTAGCTGAGCTGTGACAGCTGGCACCCAGGGTGTCCCAGAATCAAGGAGTAGCAGAGACACTCTTGGTTTAGGTTGCCATTAAGTGTAGTAGGTTTCTTGAGGATCAAGTATATTTTATGAAAAGCTTTGTGGTCTAACTAACAACAGTGAACATATTTGGATTTTCCATAACATGGATAATACAATGAGAGCACATAATTAGCAGGTTGCCTCTAGACAACAAGATGCCAGATTATAGTATGAATAAATATCTACTGCCTACCACCTAGAGAAGGAGAATTGTTTTCAGCACCCAAATAGCTCCAGCAGAGTGTTTTTTTTTTTTTTTTTTTTCAAGGCTGCATTAGGGTGATCAATTGATTAAGTACATTTAAGGAAACAGATTGAAGATAGAAAGGATAGTTCTCAGATATATTTTAAATTTGGTTGTAAACAATGCATAATGTCTCAGGAGTGAACTCAAGTACACACACTCAATATAGTACACATCCTTTTGATAACGTGAATATGAAAATTAAAATCATTTGCACAGATGCAATCTGCCAACTGTTGGAGGTGTATGTAGTTGATAATATGTATTTAAAAATATTCCTCGGCAAAAGTTTAAAATCAGAATCTTTTTACCAAATGAGTGCTACCCACCATGGATCTGAAACGGCGGTGGTTAATATATCTAGAAAATAATTTTTCAAATTTTAACATTTTTACATATAGTGCAAAACTATATAAAGCAAAAGAAAGTTTAAATTAAGAAATAGGTTGATCAGATCTTTGAAAAATAAGACTACAATCCCTTTAAAAAATCATCAATGCTTGGAAACATAATCAATAACACTAGGTTTTATATTATTATGTAAACTAGTTTTCCACAAATAAAACTAATTTTTGCGTTAATGTAAAATCTATGCAAATACATGCAGTCATTTATCAGGAAAGCTGACAAGCATTCCATATTGGAGGGGGAAATGAAACTGCCTCAAGAATAGAGGCAATTAATTATTTCTGTATTTTTTCTTCTTCTGTCTTGAGGCACAAAAGTTATCCATCCAGTTAAAACAGCAAATGAAATAAAGAGATTTTTTTTTATTTAAACACATATGGCTTTTGCCTGCAATACTGATCACCACAAGGTCTACAGATGCCCGTGGCTAAATTGTACACTGGCAGATGCACACAGGGGAAAACTGTGCTAATGCAGCGTGGAGAGCAAAACAAATGAAGAACTGAATTTGCTAGTAAAAGGGGAAAAAACAACAACAACAACAACAAACAACAACAACAACAAAAAACCCAAACCAAAAAACCCCACACTTCCCCCCGCACCCCGGTGAGTTATGCAATTTGCTTATCAAATACAGGTTCACGTTGCAAAAAATTTAACCTTGGCCTGTTGCAAAAAAAGTGAAAACAGTTTTAAGTAAGTGAAGGCGTTTTTATGTATACACATGCATATGATGTATGTGAGTGACTGAGCAATATATTTTTACTTATACAGACAGAATGACAAGTAATGTTTAAACTTCTCAATTTCGCAATTAAAAGCTCATGACATTCAAAACTGCCATAGTATATATGACTGGATAAATACTGTTGGAACTTCCAGTTATTACTACTTTAAAAATCCATTTAGCTGCAATCTCTTAAGGTATTATTGAAAACTGTAAGGGTTATTACAGAACAATCTGGCAGATGTGATATTAAATCCTGGTGGCGACAAGAATCCTATATTTAGTGGATGTTTCCTTTTAACAGGTTAACATAAAAAATGTATAGAGGCCAATTCAATCTTTTACTACCTGAAACACTGTGTGTGTGTGTGTGTGTGTGTGTGTGTGTGTGTGTGTGTGTACGTACATACAGCCTGCATGCACCGGCTATTTTGCAAACCATAAAAAGAGTGTACTTCCTAAAAATGGTTTAAGATTATTAAGAAAACAATAACTTCTCTTAATAGGCCTGTAAGCATGCATAACATTAAAATTCCTATTATAATTGCCAAATAAAAATATAAAACAGAAAGCATTTAAATAATTTTGTATTTTTATATCTTGGAGGAAGAAAAGAGAAGACTAGTTGTACTATTCCAAGTTGTAAAAAGGCAAAATACTTGAAAGGGCTTCATTATCAATGAATATGTTTGCACTACTACAATTTAAGAATTCTTCGTTTGGAGTATTTATAACCATCTAACTTTAAAATATGACAATGTATATTTATACAAAATTAGGATTCGAAGCATATGTTCCAAGAATGTGTATATATTAATTAATATTAGCTCTAATAAACTCCTTGGCCTTGTCCCCCCCCCACCATTAAAAGGGAGGATTAATTTACTGAAAATGTAAAGTAAAATGTAACTTAAATACTGAGAGGAGATTTATTTCTCTAATGACATAAAGCTAGTAACATTACAAATATTGCTAACTTACATGAGGAACCCCCGTTTCTTAATATGTATTTTGATGTGCAAACTGTAAACTATATTCCTAAATCTAATACATATATTCATGCGAGCATAACGAATATTACCAGTTCCTTTGAAAATGAATCCTTTACCAAGCATTTAATGTCACATATTGAAATGAAACAACTTTCATGTAAAATAAAAGCTGTGAACCTATTGCTTGTACATCTGAAGTAGCATTTTACATTTTGCCTCTACTTTGGTGCTCTCTGATTAAAACTGGTCTTAAATTATAAGCATGATAAAATAGTAAAGTTCTAGGGGAATAACTAAAGGTGCTTATAGTCTAAAGTTTTTTGGATATAAAACTAAAACACCCACTTATAAATGAATCATAACATCTACAAATTAAAAAATAAAATAGGGGCAGGAGGAAACTGTTTTTGTGTCCATGGAAATGTTCTATGTCCCAGATGTTACATGACTGTACACATTTGTCAGAATTCATAGACTGGAACATTCACATTGAAAAATCATAGACTAGATCAGTACTGTGTGCAAAACATACATAATGAACCTGACTTTAATAATAAATAGATTTCACATAAAAATAAAATAATAAAGCTATACCTTTTTTTCCCACTGAGTTCACAAGTTTTTTTCAGAGACACTATGTCTTACAAACTCTTTATGCCTTCATGCTTTTAATTTGATCTAGATGTTAAGATAAAATAAACCAACATAACTAGATTTAAAAGTATTAACTTATTAGTACTTTTGACTTGACATTTTTGACAAATCATATGGGAAAATTGCGCTTTCAAGAAATAGTACACATAGGTACACTGAAATGTATTATTAGAATCGTGAAAATAATCATACATAAGTGGAAATTAAATATTATTTAGGTGATCTATTCTCAGAAAATGTTTATAATCTGTAACTATATGTAAAGTTATAAAGGAAATTCCTATTCATAAACAGATTTCCACCTTTTTCTATAAAGTATTTATTTTATTGCATATAATATATGCGATAAAGGTAATAGGTTTTTATTAGTGTAATTATCCTTTTAAATTATTACCTACTCCAGTTACTGATCGTTAAAAAAATAAATCCTAGCTTAGAGGAATTGCTTTGCTCATTAAAAAATGAGCTCTGAAACTGTAAATTAGGAATAGGAAATATTATTTTAGACATGTAGTCGCTGGAAGCTGATTATCTACATTCTGTACTCTAGTCTCAAGGTTACGTCGAATATTTTCAGTGGCTTAATCACACACAGTCTGGGATAGTAATGAGAGCCATGCAGTCCTGGATGACCCACTACAGACGTACAGATTAACAGACACTAATCACATCTGATTCCATTGTTTTCTCTAAGTGCAATAAAACTGTGCCGTACTAAGAGTACTAAAGATGTAGTCATATACGCAAAAGTCTATAAATCCATGTTAGTAATGGGTTAAGGAATACCTAGTTTTTATATATTCATATAGAAAAGAATCACATGAGCCCATTTATCCTGTCACAATATGTCTATAATATCCAAATTAAAAACATAAGCTGAAATCTAGTAAAATGAATTTAAATTTTACAGATTATAAAGATAACAGTGACTTTCTAAAGGGTCAGCGGGGAACTGGAATACTGGAATCAATACTTCCGCCATAATACTCAACAAATGATTGATTGACCCCAATATCCTTAAATGTTTGGAAAGGGTTAGAGATCACGAATGATTGTGAACAATAAGAAAATCTTTCGGTTGACGACCTTGCCCCTCAAATTTGTTAGTTTACAGATGCAACTTAAAATATCCTGCACCGCTGTGTATACATTCAAATGAAGTGAGGAAAGAGAGACAATTATCTAAATAACCCAGGCTTTAAATTTCTTTTTTCTGCCAAAAGGAAGGTTTTGGCCAGAGTTATCCAGAATCACCTCAAATCTGCAAATCTAGCAGTGGTGATAATTCTTGTAAAGTACCCTTCCAATTTCCATTTTTAATCTCAAAGTTACTTTCTTTTCAACATTTATTAATACCAATAACAAATTTACTAAGCAACACTGCAGGAAAAAAAAAAAAAAAAGAACTCCTTACTACCAACGTGACTATATTATCATGTACTAGGGGGATGAGGAAAACTGAGGCAACAGTCTTGAACATTCAAGTGAAGAATTAAGAAAATAATTTAAAAAACTTAACCACAATTATCAGGATGCTCTGGTTAAAGAAATAAAATAGGGTTTAAATTGTGCAAACAGTGACCTCAATTCTCTGCTCTACTTTGTCATAAACCTGATATTAAAATATGAAATAATTATTTTAAGAACTCATTGAAACTTTGGAAGCTTTCAAGCTATTTTGTTTTAGGCGGTCTTATACAAGGAGTCACAACAGGAAGAAAGGTATAGATGCCATCAAGTTAGATTACCAGAAAAACTCCCTCTATTTTACTTTATTTAATGTGACACATAAAGAAAACCCTGCACAAATATCTGTCTTTAATTTCTCTAGTGTAAAAGAAGAAATATATTGTGTCTGGCAGAATGAAACAGATGAAATAGCCCGGGTGCATTTAAAAAAAAGAAGACGGGGGCAGAAATCAGATGCGTACAATGAGCCTTCAAAGCCACTCCAGCAGTAGGGATAAATAATTTAATAAACTCAACTTCATATTCTTTTTATCTCCCCAGTGTAATAAGCACATATTAAAAAATAAAACTTTAAATTCATGAATACCTGTGAATAGAATAGCAGCCAGCAGATAATGAAAACACATAAACCAATATCTATGTGAGCATTTAACATGTGTGTGCATACATATCCTATAACTAACAGATACATTTTTCCAGATGAAAGGTCACAATTGCTTAAATTTATGAACAGGCAATTCACATTTAAATTAGGTTTTTTAAAACACAGAAACCTTGCCTTCCTACGTTTCTCAACATAATAGAGTTTTTCTTTAACCTAATGAGGTGCCTATTTGCACATTACTTTCTGTGTCTCATATAAATTATGTAGGTTTACAGAAGGGAGGGATAAGTTACCTAGCAATTAGCACTTCAGGAAAAATTATTTTGCCATTGTTATTTTGAATGCTCGAAAGTGTTAAGGATCACAATACTTAATTATTTATATGCATTAATAGTCCTAAAATTTATAATAATGGTATGCTTGTGACTTTCTCCAATTTTTTTCATAATTGCACATTTTAAATCAAGGCTGCCCAATCCCACTAATGGGCATATACCCTGAGGAAACCATAATTCAAAAAGAGACGTGTACCACAATTTTCATTGCAGCACTATTTACAATTGCCAGGACATGGAAGCAACCTAAATGTCCACTGACAGATGAATGGATAAAGAAGATGTGGCACATATACACAATGGAATATTACTCAGCCATAAAAAGAAACAAAATTGAGTTATTTGTAGTGAGGTGGATGGACCTAGAGTCTGCCATACAGAGTGAAGTCAGAAAGAGAAAAACAAATGCCGTATGCTAACGCATATATATGGAATCTAAAAAAAAAAAACAATGGTACTGATGAACCTAGTGGCAGGGCAGGAATAAAGATGCAGATATAGAGAATGGACTTGAGGACAAGGGTTGGGGGAAGGGGAAGCTGAGACGAAGTGAGAGAGTAGCCTTGACATACATACGCTACCAAATGTAAAACAGATAGCTAGTGGGAAGCAGCCGCATAGCACAGGGAGATCAGCTCGGTGCTTTGTGACCACCTAGAGGGGTGGGATAGGGAGGGTGGGAGGGAGCCTCCAGAGGGAGGGGATGTGGGGATGTATGATATGGGGATGTATGTATGCATATGACTGATTCACTTTGTTGTGTGATAGAGGCTAGGGCAGTATTGTTAAGCAGTTATACTCCAGTAAAGATATATTAAAAACAATAAATCGAGGCTGCCTGATAAACTAAGTAAATGGAATGGAAAAGTCAAGTCGGTTAGACCTTACAATCCCAAATACCATTCAAATGTAAGCATCTCATACTGTCATTATATCCTGAGATTCTTGGGGTTTTTTCCTTCAATTAGGTCAGTTTTCTTCAATTATCATTCTATTATTAGCTCATGTCAAAGATGTCTGAACAGCATACCAATGAAAACAGTTAAGCATTTATATCCTAAAGCATGGGACACACGCAAGCTTTCATTCTAGTACTAACCACTATGATTATATTTATAGTAAAAAAAATAATATAAGTAAGACTGGTGTCATTAGAGTTGTTTTATGAACTCTTCACAGAAGTAAATAAAGCGATTTTAAGCTATCTCCATGTTTTACACAATCATATAAAATAACTAGTTCAATAGGTCAAAAGATATTTTTAAAAAATTACTATAAAATAGTTAAATAAGTTGCTCCCACAAAACAAGTCTATCTCCAAAGCCTAGATGAAAATCAGCAGAACTACACAAAAATGTACTGTATATTCTCCGTAGGTCATTTCAACAACAACAAAAAATTAAGGGATAGAAAGCACACTCAGAATAGTTTAATTTTCCCTTCAACAATGAGAGGTGCCTGACATCGCTGAAAGGATCAGCTACAGAAGGCAATTCGTTTCACGTGTTCAGTGTAATAGAAAATCACTGTGTTGCAGCAACAAGCGCTACTTGCGCTGAAATATTATTCTAGGGCGCCCAGTTCACCCACAGTGATAAGGACGGGTGCCTGAATCTTATGTTATGTAAATCACTGTCAGCTCCCTGCGTAAAGGGTGCTGAAGGAATCAGCTCACAAAACACAGTCCCAGCGTCCTTGAAACCGAATGACTTCACTTCCCGGGAACACTCTAGGACTAACGAGTTTCTTAGTCCTTTTCTCACCATCCATTTTCTTCTTCAAAGTGCAAATCGTTAGTGAAAAGGCCCTGGTTACACCAATTAGTTTGCACGAAGTCCTCTGGCGTTTAGCTTTGCTTTAACCCAATTAAGCCGCACAGTGAGCCTCGAAGATGCGCCACCTGCGCGCCTGGCTCCAGCGCGGCTGCCCGGCGCCCCTCGCGTCCTTCCAGTTAGACCCACCCGGACGGCCGCGCCACGGTCCCCCGAACGGCCCTGGGGCCTCTGCGTCCCAGGCTGCCTCCCCTCCTCGACAATCGAGGGAACCTGCAGGTGGCCCAGGAAATCGAGGGGCCAGGTCTCTACCGAGCCATTCTGACCTGAACCCAAGGAAGAGCGCGCGGGGCGCAGGGGCCCGCGGCCGGCGACCAGAAAGCGCGGGCTCGGCCGCGACCACACGTGGGCCCGGGCGGCGGCCGGGCAGGGGGGCGCGAGGGCAGAGAACCTGGCCTGGAGCGGACGTGGAGAAACCTGGGGAACTAAGTAGGGTTTTAAAATAAACCATAGGCACGCACACACACCAAAGCCTGCCTATGGGACATGGAGCAGAGAGAAGGAAGGAAGGATGGGCCGGGAGTGTAGAGCAGCGGGAGAGAGGGGACCAGCGGGAAGCACGCAGGACCTGCACAGTGTGGGGACAGAGGTGGCTTTTCCCCAGAGACCAGGGCACATCTTCGCCTTCTTGGCCGCAGGTTCTCCGGCTCTGATTTGCCTCCTCTTCCTCCTTTTCCAACTGCCAAAAGGTAGCAACGCGTTCACCCGCATCGCCGGCAAAGTGGGGAGGGGCTGGCGGGTGCGCCCAATCCCTGCTCCTAAGGGAATGGAAGGCTCTTGGGGAACAGAGTAGGTGGATGCCGTGAGCCCCGAATCTAATGTGCTATTTTAAGCTAAATCGAAATCTCCCACTCTTGGATAACAAGAAAGTATGATGCTGTACCTGTGCAAAGAAGAAGAAAAAAAAAAAAAAAATCAAAAGCTTGAGTAAAAAGAGGGAGCCCTGAACAAAATCTTGTTACAAGTGGCTCTGAAAGAAAGTGCCTACAAACCTGTTCCAGGAATTACAGGATTTTGCTGGAAATATTCTTAATTTGAAAGAGATAGCATCTAAATTAAAGGTAGGGAATTAAAAATCTGCCTAGGTTTAAAAACAACTACAGAACTCCTAAGTAGTATTTCTTCCATTTCCTGTACATTAAGGACACAGTTGGTACCACCAGGGGAAAAAAAAATGTTCTACATAAATCCATTTCCCCCTCCTTTTTCAAGGTTCCCAAATTTAGAAATGTTGATTTCTCTCAAAGTTTTCAAAAATGATATTTAAATTTAAAACCCTGATGAATGCAAATTAATTTTCTTTAAAAATCTTAACCATTTCCCTTAATCGAGTCACATGAAATAGTATACAATCAGAAGTCTACTGTGAGGTGACCACTAAGGACCCTTAGGAGAGGAGATATACCCTTAATTATGCATCTGTAAACAAGACAGAAACCCCAAACCTACAAATTTTCAGGTTAGGTATCTGCCAGTAGGTTAGATGATCTCTCCTGAATTTTCACGTATTAAAATACAGCTCATTAGGACTCACATTAAAATAACCTCTGAATCACAGAGATAGGTTACTTCACAAATATTTCTGCCAATGCGTACAAAACTTAGTGTCCTGGTTATAATGTTGGGCAAAGTACAAAGAGGACTGCAGCTGGGGGGAGGGGTGTACTAAACGTTTTTGAAACATCCTAACTTAAACTGAGGTAGACGATATCTAACAGCAATAATTTTCAGATTCCTTTCAACAACTGCAAATGAGGAAAAAAACATAGGTAAAACACCGCATAACATTAAAAAAAATCATTCTAACATAGAACATCCAGAAAATTATACAGGTATTAGTCCATCTAAAGTCAACTTGCATATACGTGAAAGAGCAAACTCCCACCCTGCATTCAAAAAGACCTCGAGGATTAACAGGCATTAATTATCTTCCTCTAAATGCAAGTTAGCGACTTGTTTTAGAAAACCCCATCTAGTTCACCAATTGATGGATGACCATTAGTACACCTGTATTTGCATTTCCTCAGTAAAAAGACAAGCAGGGTTTTCAAGCACAGAAGAGAACCACTTTGCCAAGTCTTTTCAAAACGTCAATATGCTTCAATTAATACCAAAGCTGAGAGATTCCTCTTGATTTCCAAAACTGTTTAGGTGGCTTGGGTGGTTTTCTGCCCGGCAGCAGCCTCCCACCTTTAGTTTGTGTGCCTCTATCCACGAGGGGGGATTAATTAGCCGGGCTGGAGCTGACAGAGGCTGTGGTGACGAGCCCAGTGGCGATTGGCCGCCAGCCTGCCTGGCCCTGCCTTTATAATTTCCACACGAGTGCATCTGGGCTCTTAGACAAACCAACCGCAGCTTCTTCTGACATATACACACGCACACTCACCCCCGACACACACTCAGCACACTTTTCCTCCATCTGACTAACAGTCCTGCACACACCATGATTACGGGAAAGCGTAAATAAATACGGAAAGGGTTGATTATTTTGACTACTGGAAGAGCCTTGCTGGGTCTCAGCGCAACTTTTGTTTTTATGACTGAGAAGGTGATCTCTCCACGCGTTTCTCTCACACAAGGATTCTTTAAAAGAGGAAGAGAGACAGAGAGGGGGGAGAACAACCTTTCACTTTAAGACCGGCTGGGCTCAAAGATAAAAGGAAGGGGAAAGCGGCGCTAGGAATCCACCGCTGCAGCACTTCGGAAAGACGTTTCTGATACATTTCTGAGCGCGGCGGCCCGTTTCTCCACCGAAGTTGGCTCCAGCTCTAGCAGCCGCATTGGATCCCACAGCTTATTGCGAGACTCCGGTGTACAATCCGGATCTCTGCCCCAACATGATCGCGGCCCAGGCCAAGCTGGTCTACCATCTGAATAAATACTACAACGAAAAATGCCAAGCCAGGAAAGCTGCCATTGCCAAAACTATCCGGGAAGTCTGCAAAGTAGTTTCCGACGTCCTGAAGGAGGTGGAAGTGCAGGAGCCCCGGTTCATCAGCTCTCTCAACGAGATGGACAATCGCTACGAGGGCCTCGAGGTCATCTCCCCCACCGAATTTGAAGTGGTGCTTTACCTTAACCAAATGGGGGTGTTCAACTTTGTGGACGACGGCTCGCTGCCCGGCTGCGCGGTGTTGAAGTTGAGCGACGGGCGCAAGAGAAGCATGTCCCTCTGGGTGGAATTCATTACCGCCTCCGGCTACCTCTCGGCGCGCAAAATCCGGTCCAGGTTTCAGACGCTGGTGGCTCAAGCGGTAGACAAATGTAGCTACAGGGATGTGGTAAAGATGGTGGCAGACACCAGCGAAGTGAAACTGAGAATCCGAGATAGGTACGTGGTGCAGATCACCCCGGCTTTTAAATGCACCGGGATCTGGCCCAGGAGTGCTGCCCACTGGCCACTTCCCCACATCCCCTGGCCGGGACCCAACCGGGTGGCGGAGGTCAAGGCGGAAGGGTTCAATCTCCTGTCCAAGGAGTGCCACTCCCTGGCCGGCAAGCAGAGCTCGGCCGAGAGCGACGCCTGGGTGCTGCAGTTCGCGGAGGCAGAGAACAGACTGCAGATGGGGGGCTGCAGGAAGAAATGCCTCTCCATCCTCAAAACCTTACGGGACCGTCACCTTGAACTGCCAGGCCAGCCCCTGAACAATTACCACATGAAGACTCTGGTTTCCTATGAGTGTGAAAAGCATCCCCGGGAGTCGGACTGGGACGAGTCTTGCCTGGGTGACCGGCTTAACGGGATTTTGCTGCAACTTATCTCCTGCCTGCAGTGCCGGCGGTGTCCTCACTACTTCCTACCGAACTTAGATCTGTTTCAAGGCAAACCTCACTCGGCTCTCGAGAACGCTGCCAAACAAACGTGGCGACTGGCAAGAGAGATCCTGACCAACCCGAAAAGTTTGGAAAAACTTTAGAGGACAATTTAATCGAGAGCCGAAATGTGATTATACTATTCTTAAAGTTCTCATTAAGTGTAAACTTCCTGTTCGATTCCTATCTAATATTCCACTGGACAGTGCAAACAATCTCTTCCTTAAAAAGGAGTACTAACACAACGTTTAGGCATCATCTCACCCACCCCTCCAAGGGGAGAAAAACAAGTAGGGAAAGCGGATGGAGAACACCCCAAACTCACAAGTATTAGAAGACTTCTTTACAAAGGATTTCGTATCTCCCTTGAAAAGGACACAGTAACACCCGGAAAACAGCCTGGCTGTAATGCAAGACCACAGTGAACACTGCTTAATTATCAAAGGATTATAGCAATCCTGGCGATTTAGGTGCATCTGGCTGTGAGTAAACACGATTTGGATATGCCATCTGAAGGAAAGTGTAATGTATATTTTAATTTGTAACAAATATTGTGATCTCACATTGTCTTTGAAAGTGTGGATGTTGGTGTTTTGTGATTTGGTGAACAGAAGTTAAATTGCCATTTTGGATACTTCCAGACACTTTCCACTAACAAAGATATAATTTAAAGGTAGATTTCTTCCTGGTACTTTTATCTGTCTTTGAAAGTGTCTGAACTTTAAAAAGTTTACATTTTGTTTCAAATATATTGCTTGTTCTATTTCTAACATTCCATAAATATACTTGAAATGTTATTTAAATATATTCAAAGAAATTTGAATTCAGCTTATATAATAACGCTTGAATATCTGAATTATATATTTGAAAAATGCACTTGAAATACACTGGATAATTACTTTTGTGATTTAGATTTTAATTTCTGTGGCTGATTTTTATTTAATTAGAAGCTAATAAATGAAGTAAAATAAAAGTTGTTGTGTCTCACTTTAAATTGTTTTCCTGTCAAAAGATGTAATGCTTCACTTTGAAAACTGAACGCACTTGAATATTTTAAACCTTTTGAGAAATATGCTAATGAAATAATTAAAAATAAAACCTTAAAATATTGGAGAAAAGCTCTTTTCGTATAGCTACAGAATACAGTGACCTACTGTCAGTTTCTGACTTACTTATAAGACTAGTCCATTCTACAACAGACGCAATTTAAATCTACCTTTGAAAGCTTGCTCTTCTGGGTTAATATTTTTGTAGAATTTTTGATAATATAAGGATGAAATATGTCATGACAGTCAAGGTTGCTGAGTTAAAAATCAGACCAACTCAGAGGAAATGAACTTAACAAAATCCTAATAGAACTTTTAAAATTTGTATATGAAAACTAACTACGCTAATGAAATGAAGATAATTTCTGACCTATTTTATGCCAAGCCTTATTTTATGCAGTAAGGGTTCCACTGGCAGAATAAATGAATCAGAAATGCAAAATTACTTTTTACTTCATAGGGCAAGCCAATGATAAAAGCATAAAGACAAATTTTAAATTATTTAAAATCATATGCACTGCATTCAAACTCATTTTCGAAATGCCATTCTTCTGGAGCTAGAAGTTAAAGAAGTCCTGTGATTATCCCTCAGAGTATTTTAAGAGTCAACAAGTACGGGAGGGGCTAATCACCTGTGGGCCTTAGGGTAGTTAGTTAACTCAGGTGGGGGTACATTTTAGACTTTCAATTGCTACTCTACAAATAGTGTTTCAGAATGCTTTACTTCTATATATAAATTAAATACAAATAATAAGGTTCTGGATCTACGGGAGCATTTGCCTTTTGCTATTTTAGAACAACTGCCTCTGAAAAATACTTCAAAGGAAGATCTTTGTAAAATGATGCTTGATTATCTAGCATGACACTTATGTTCTTGAATTCTTAGCCTCAGGAAAAATGTTTACAGATTGCACGATAATATAAAAGTTAAAACAACAATAAAATTGATTTCAGAAGCAACTGTAGAGGTATAGAGCTGTTGAATACTCAGGTTTTAAAATTTACAAAATAAGATATAATAAACAAATATTTATGCATTTCAAATCATCTGAATATATATTGTCTGGCACTACACCCACAGAAGAATACAAACTTTAAACATCTGAGCGCCAGTATGTACTATGTATACACATTTTAAATGAAAGCTTCTCAGATAATTGATTTCTCTTCCCCTTAAAATCACATATAAAACCCATTCTTATTTCAGGAGATGAAAACTGGATGTAATAACGGATATGAATTTAGAGCTAAATGTGCTCCGTAGTTTTCTTACAACCTTTTAATGAATTATTATTCATACTGCAATGTACACTTTTGGAAATTAAAAGTGATCTTAGTAAGAAATGTCATGAGACCTTTCCCAGTCTTCCCAGAGAGCCTGAGATGCCGTACCCCAGGAACCTGGGAGCAATTGGCTTCACTACCAAATCTGCCCAAGTGTACACAAAGGCACTCGTAGAGAGACCGCTAAAATGTGCATGCTCTGGTATACAGGATTTAGTTAATATATTCTTCAATCCCGTAAAATAGAGCATGTGTTATTTCATTCATTTTATTTTCTATAAGGATGAGAATGTGCTCCCCTCCCCCACTGTCATTCAAAACCAAGCAAAATTGAAAACCACTTCCTGCCACAAAGCCACCAGTGCTGTACACGGAATCACTCGAACTCACTTTCGTGTCGATCTTCTTGAAGGCAGGATCATCCTCATCCACCTCGAAGTAGATTTCTGTCGTGGTGATGGAAAGAGTCCCCTTGGCCACCACCACAGGAGCAATGAGCTGGGCAGGAGTGCTGAGAACAACTGGGCCTGAAAGAGAGGGTACGGGAGTCAGGCTGCACCTCTGCGCCCCTCTCCCGCTCCCTCCCAGAAGGGTACCACAGGTTTTTAGTTTTAGATATGCACTGAAAAAATAGTGTCTATATTATGCAGCAAGCTCCTTTCACGTGAGATAAGTCTGCTTAGCTTTTACACACTACCTTATAACGAGACTAGAGACAAATAATTCTGTAAAAACTCAAGAGATCAGAATATCGAATAAGTGACTTTCAGTAAGCGAGTCTGCAACCTCTGCTTAGAAATCCTACACGGTTAGTGAGGCGCTGACCTTAACCAGCTTAAAAGTGCAGAACGGACTCTCTTAAGGCCCCGATTCTCCAACTGAGCATCAACAGCGTTCCGAGATACGCGCTGGGCAGTCAGCGCCGTCCCCAAAGACCAGCCACCGTGAAAACGCCGTCCCCCTGGGCAGCAGCGTCCCCCCAGGATGGGCGGGAGGACGTGAAGGGGTATAGGGTCTAATATATAAATTCCACTCCGCTGACGGCTTTGCATCTTGCAGGCAGATTAATATCGACGTCCTAAGGCGCACCGCACACCGATATACGCGCAAACACGGACATGAAATACATTTTTATGCAGAAAAGAAAGAAAACTGTAGCAGTGATTTTTCTCACCGAGCATAGGTCAAAAATGATGAAATTGTAAGACACTTGAACAAAACGATTCTCAGAAAAGCATCTGAAAAGTGTTGTTTCTCAACTTGTGGGACGAGAGACACTAAGCTTCAGTAAAAGAAATGTTTTAGAAAGTCTGCCCACTAAGGCGCTGACTTCGAATTCCCTCCATCTGAGTTAAAGTCGAAAATTACAAATGTCACATATTAGAATATTAATTCAAAGTGGCATTACTTAACTGCTCCTTTAAGTTTCCCCGAAGGGGGGACATTCTTCTCTACCCTCGACTTAAAATAAAGACTTAGAAATCAAAAAAATGTATTTGTTTTTCTGTAGCAAGGGTGCATCATATTCCCTTCCACCCCC
>NW_006791240.1:1620972-1627041 GCF_000442215.2 Lipotes vexillifer
CGCCACCGCCCCGGCCAAAGCGAGCAGGCCCGGCCCGGCGGCGCGGGGACTGCAGCGGAGTTCGCGCTTCCAGGGAGCAGCACACACCAAATCCACGACCGTCCTGCACAAAGCCGGGCGTTTCTGCCGCGGGAGGACCAGAGAGGAATCGGTCGGCTGCTGTCGCGCTTAAACGGGTGGCTATGGAGCAAACTGTGTCAGTGTCAGCCCGCACCGCCGACCGTGACCGCCTGCCCGGGTCAGGCTAACGCCAAGCCCCTGCTTTGACTTTACGGCTTTCTATCCCCGACGAGCCCGCTCCGGGGGGCCCGGCCCCCGGGCGCGCGGACTCCCGGCCTGGGTCTCGGGCGGGTAGCTTCCGCCTGAGCCGAGCGGAGTCGGGGTCCACCTCGGCTCCATAAGGTTTTTCTTTCCAAAGGGCGAAGCGGTCGATCTAAAGCGCCACTTTAAAGGCTCATCAATCTTAATCTAGGTTACTCAAGTAATTATGCCCGAATCTCTTGTACGATTACAAGTGGATTTGGGTTTCTATTCCCCAGGCCCTCCTTTGTGTTTATTGGAGGGTCTGTGCGCGCGCTCTGCGGCGCCTCCTGCCTCCGCGCCCCCTCCGAAGCCCCCAACGCTCGGGCCGGTTCGAACCGCTCCCTTAACCCTTAAGCCACCGGGACGCTCCTCTGGATGCCACTTTTCATATTTCCCTTCAGGAGAAATCCAGGAGGTGTACTCTTGATTGGAGTGAGGTGAGAAAGAAGGTGACCTGATTCACATCGGAAACAAAGTGTCTTCTTACACATCGTTGGGCCTTGATAAAACCTCAGAAAAGTCGTCATTCTAAACACAGAAAGCTAGTGATTTCTGGTTTAACAGAGATTTCTGGCATTTGGAGACGATGAGTGGTCAAAAACATTAAAAATGGCGAACTGCTGCGTTCTCTTAAAATATAATTTAACATATCCAATCAAATTGGAAAAAAAAATAAAAATCATGATACACATTATCAAAACCATACAAACTAATTTCTCGAGATATACAGTATTACGCATTTTAAGTTCACAATTCCATGAACTTTTAACGGGGAGCACATTTTCGCTACCTGTTTGCGTTTCTGAAAGGCGACCCCGTTTTCCTTTTGATTTTACTCCAATCTCATTCTATTGAATTGAGATTTTCTGGGGGTTTATAAAAGGGCTTCGAACTGGTCCCTCTTTAAGAAAGACACTCATGAAATATTCAGCCTTAATAGTGTGTCATTTTTACCCTTGTCCTTTGGAAATCTCCAATTACAACTTCCAATTCCATAGCATGTTTAAGGAGCGCTGGGTCTTTTTGTTGTAGCCTTCAGGGAGCAAACCAGCCGCAGAGAGAACAGAGTTAATCCACTACAGCAATACAGAGAGGGATTATGTTTTAATCCCCTTTGGGGGAGCCTCTGGATCCGATATTAAAATGTTTACATAAGGCACAATCACAAACCAGCAGATCTTCCATATGGAAGATCTCGTTATTTGAAAACCTTGGATCCCTTTCCAAATAAAAGTAGTTTAGAAAGGGCAGCATGTCTAGATGTCAGAGAGATGGTGATCTGGGAGATTCTGTTCTAGACGATAACTAGGTACAAATTTAATCTCATAACTGTTTGGTGTAGTGAGTTGGGGACTGAGTATAGATATATTCATTCTAATCAATACTATGGCAATAAAAGAATAAATTATATCAATGTCCTCAAGCACACACAGAAGGTGACAGATATTAAAAGACAATGAAACAAATGGATGGGACAAAACCTCTTCCCCTTGTACTGCTGCATACAATAGTGTAAAATTCTACCATCTGAAGTGGTAACTAAAGGAAAAATAATTTTATTTACCTTTTAGAACTGGCACTATAATGTTTAAGAAATATTGATCCATTACTGTTTTTGAAAGGATAGGGATATTACTTGCCATTAATTTAAATGCTAATTTAAAATCTGAACTAGAACAAAGATCACCCAAGCACAGTGGAAAGATTCTTTAGAAGAATAAACTTCTCTTTAGAGCCATGGGATCTTTAATCAGTTGAGAGGGTAAACCTAGAGTAGAAAATACATATGTTTTATATTTAGGAAGGGAACTATTCATCAAATATAATTTAAAGTTAGAATGTTAAAAAC
The DNA here is from genome assembly GCF_000442215.2 of Lipotes vexillifer. Lineage (NCBI taxonomy): Eukaryota > Metazoa > Chordata > Mammalia > Artiodactyla > Lipotidae > Lipotes > Lipotes vexillifer. Next base: position 1,623,125 of record NW_006791240.1, read on the forward strand.
CACTTGTGGGTTTGGAGGATTCTACTGAAAACATAATTCTAAGCCTGTAAGTCTTAATACATCAACTTTTAAACAGAACTTTACAGTTTACACAGTTCTTTTACATTTTTATTTAACTACTAGTTCAGTGTTCACAATTTTGGGGCTATGGATGTGTCAATACCTTCCTGCCAAAGACCACCAGGAACATGACTGTAGTGTAGAAAGTTGGGTTGACTGCTCACTTGCAGTGAGGGAAACATGGGAAGGAGCCATGAGATGACTAAGTAAGAGGGTGTCAGAAAGGACTTACTGTATTGTAGGATCAGGGCTTTTGTTAAGTGATTTGGGGAAGGGTTCAAGAAAGCAGGGCTTTGCTCTGGGTTGGGCTCTGTCAGGGAGTGGCAATAATTCTGTGACTGGAGATCTTAATAAATCTTATCTAGGACTAGACCTAGGCTAAAAACTGTAATTGACAAAGAAGTAGCAGTCACTCCTATAACGACGGAAGGGGGATGTTAATGTTTAGGCGTTGTGCAGAGTGACCCTGTTATTGTCTGTGCTTAGACAAAATTACAAAGTTGTTTTTTGCCTCACATCATCACGTGGGCTTGTCTGATGCTGGTATTCTGTGAGGTTGTTTATGTCCAACAGGAGAGCACCATGGCGGAGCTGTGAGCCCCAGGCCAGCTCCCAGTGATACCGAGGCCTCCTTGTAAGGGTCAGGTCCATTTGTTTCCTGAGGTCAGGGGCTGCTTTTCTCTTCCTCAGATCCAGGAATTAATCATTTCTTAAGGGGGGGTCAACAGCATTCTGGCTATTAAAAGTCAGTTATGGCGATTAAATTCTCAAACGATGCTAAAATTCTTTACAAGTTTCAATATAAAGCACGACGAAGAATATATACATAGGGACAAGGAGCTGAAGTTTAATTAAAACTGGCATCGTGACAATTATTTGATGACTTTCAGTTGGCAAAAACTATACTTAGTGTACATGAAATTATGATGTATTTTAGAGTCACTTGAATATTTTCTAACCTTAGTTTAACATTAATACAATTTTATCAGCTGTATGGATTTACTCCAAACTCACTTACTTTGAAACCACGTGTTCAATTTGCTTTTGGAACATGTACAAGACCATTATTCTGGGATAATAAGCATTGACTAACCTTTGTAAAATTACTAAACTTAAAATCCTGCATTATTTAGAAGAAATAAAACTAATCTGAGATCCTTTATGTTTACTGAAAAACGATATCATTCCAAAAAAATTTTAAGATGAAAATATAATAGGTAAAAACTTACAGCTCTATAATGTGATAAAATTTGTAGGAAAATAACTAAGAGCATGAGTGACTGAACACATCTAAAATATTTATCACTGCTTTGGACTTATTTTTAAGTAGGGCACTATCAATTTAAAGAAAATGTTTCCCCCACAGAATTAAAAGAATAAAATGTTTGAATCTCAAAGCAACTGAAGAATATGAGAATATGAGAAAGTTGGAACTTTGTTTTGGAATCCTAGGAAAACTTTAGGCATTAAGAAAATGGAGATGTCTCTGTATGGGCCTGAGGGAGAGGGAAGTTAGGAGGAAAATGCTGCAGAAGTTCTGAGATTCCTTTTACCCAGAGTACTTACTTCCCTGGGTTTCAAGCATTTGAAATGCCTCAGAAAAAAAGAAAGTATAGTAACAAAATCTCTACCGGTGACGCTTTCCTTTATGTACAGAGAATATTGTTAGTGGTCCAAATATATTATCAGAACAATGATGCTCTGAAATTTTCAAAAACTTTTCTTGTGATGAAAAGAGTTACAGAATATTTTTGCTTAAATCAGGAAAATATAACTTGAACAACTGATAAAATACATAACCCAAGAGATATAAATTTAACTTTCAGCATTATTATCTCCTTCCCTAGCATACACACACCACACTACTGATTATATAAACAAATATAAATCCAAATAAATCCAAATTTTATACCAAGCTCACTGTGCCCAAGAAGTGGCCTCTTTGCGCTCTCTGGTGTCTTTCTGAACACAACCTATCCTTAGATTGAGATGCACAATAATCAATCATCCCCACAGTGCAGTGGTTTCCTTAGATTACTACTGTACAAAATGAGACAGGTGCTTGAGAATGCCCATGAATCTGTTCAGATCTGAGCAAACCTACCTCTGGTAAAACTCAGCTTACCAGAGTCTGAAACAGAAACAGAAAGAATGGAGCCCTCTATATAAGAACAATTGAAGGCTGCATTTTAACAAAATATCTGTTCACCATGGTAGAACATCTATCTAAGATCTCATTTAATGTGTTTACAATAAATAATTTTTAAAAGTCCTGAGAGAGAATCTGATAGGCTCTAACTTTAACATACCATTTATGTTTTTTGATTCCCTTGTAGGACAGATAATACTTTATGTTAAAAAAGAAACCAACAGAAACTAGTGCATTTTCTACAAAGACAAACTTTGTAGAAGAAAAAGCTTACAAAGCATATACACTCTAAGTAAAATATTACTGACTTATTTACCAGCACAAAAATATACTAAAAACGGTGATAGTTTTTATGTTCATTGTGATAATTTGCTCTGCCTTTTGATGCACTAAGTGAGCCAGCTGAGATTTGTGTTTCTAGTTATATCACATTCAGTTCAACATATGGAATCCATTTTTCACTCTCTGGAAGAGTATTGACTCTTTTATAGCACTAGGATATCATTTAATGATCAAGAAGAGTAAGTTCCTACTAGACTGGATGAGTGAATAAACCAGGGGAGATGACTTAAATCTACTGTACCAGGAGGACTAGGTCTTTGCACCTCTTGGTTGGACTAGTGCCTTGTCTTTAAGTTCCCATGGTTTCCCGGGCACATCTTTACTGCAGCACTTATATCAAATATTATGTGTTTAGAAGGCTGTTTCTCCCACTTGGCATAAGCTACTTGAAGACTGGGGCATTACCTTCTGCAGCTAACACAGGCTCTGTCACACAGTAAGTAAGCATCTGTGTTTACGGAATTGAATATAGAATACAGAAAACGATATACACCATTGTTGCATTTTTATGTCACAGTAAAAAGGTCAATTAAAATAATAGATTACATCTTTTATATTTTTCTGGAATTGATTTCAAATCGTTCTTTAAAAATATGAAAAACATTTCATTTATAGAAGAGATCAATTTAAAATATGCTGAAAACCAGTGAGTTATAATGTAATTGGTCAGTCCAGCTATATCACATGCATACTATTATTTTTTTAAATGACATAATTTTATAACTGCCATATTTTTCCCAGTGTGTAAGTTGTTTCCTCTTTGTAAATTAAATGCTTAGAGAGACATTTAACTCAGCATTCATTCATTCATGTAGTCGACAAAAATTATACACTGTTTTGTGCACTGAGAGAGAATGCAATAATGTATAAGACATGGATTTTACCCACAAAGAGCTTAAAATACATAGCAAAGATAAGAAATATACAGAAATAAGCATAGCATAAGGGAGAAAGGGCATAAGGGAGAAAGGGTTTAGCTAAGCATTGTTAAAGCACTTGACGTATATGATTCTCATTTGTTCCTCATAATGTACCTAGGAGATAGGTACTGCTATGATCTTCATTTTACAGAGAGAAAATGAGACTGGGAGCTGAAGTAACTTAGGGAAGGTCACAGAACTAGGAAATGGTAGAGACAGGATTCAAACCTGGTGATCTGATTCCAGGGTATTTACTGTTATGTATACTGCCTCCCACCAAGAGAAGGACAGAAAAAAAAATTCTATAGGCATTCACAGAACTGTGATGCTTTCCAGCCTTTGTGGGGGGTCAGGGTGAGGCAGTGAACTGAAGTGAGCTGTGATGGATGGGTAGGAGTCACATCCCTGGTGCACATGCAGGAAAGAGGGTTGGGAAGCAGGAGAAG
>NW_006791240.1:1627115-1655939 GCF_000442215.2 Lipotes vexillifer
AAAGAGTGTTGGGAAGCAGGAGAAGAGTTTGAACAAACAGATGCAGGATATGGACAGTAGGAAATAAGATGGGCCAGCGATTAGGAGGTGTAAAGGGGAGCAGTGTGAGACGGGACTGAAAAAACACGTAGCCTCAAATGTCAGATTTTTTTAGGTCAATGAACCAAAGATTAAAGCTCAGGTATTACAGTGTGGAGCAGTGGTGTCTGTCCTTTTTCGGGCTCACACATCTCTTAGAGAAGATGACTAAATATATGGCCCCTTCCTAGAAAAATTCACATATGAACATTCATCCATCCTGACCGCATAATAAATGAAGTATTCATATTTTGGAGAAAATGAAATTTGGTTATTTATCTCAATGTCTTCCTCTATCTAAAGATTTTTCTGCCTCTGCATTTACTGTTATCTCTTTTTCTCCAGAAAATGTAACTTTCCTCCTGTTCAGGTCAGTTACTCTCTCCATCTGGCATTCGGTCCTACTCTCATCCACTTTAGCTGCTCTTTTATCTTGGTCTCCTCTCCTTTGTTAAGCTTCTGGACTTCAGTTTTCACCTCTTAGTTCCTCATTCCTATCCACTCCTTTTGGCTTCACCCTCATCCTCTACTTAGGCCAAGGTGTTAGGGACATACATATTAATTAATATGCTAAAAGTTTGGAAAAGCCCTTCCATCAATTAAAAAAAAAACACACACAATCTGTGTAACATTTTATTTTTAAACCCAGAATTTTCCAAATACCTTTAACTATACTCTTTTTCTCATTAGCATATTTCAAAATAACTGTGTTCCAAGGAATACCAGTTTGAAAATGACTGAGCCAGAGTTCCTTGACTTCTAAAGCATACTATAGACATAACTCATTTTATTGCACTTGGCAGAGACTGTGTTTTTTACAAATTGAAGGTTTGTGGCAACCCTGCATCCAGAAGCTTGATAGAGCTTTTTTTTTCCAATAGCACTTGCACACTCCAAGTCTCTGTATCACATTTTGCTAATTCTCATAATATTTCAAACTTTTTCATTATTATTATATTTGCTATGGTGATGTGTGATCAGTGATCATTGACATTAATACTGTAATTGTTTGGGGGCACCATGAACCCTACCAATATAAGACTAAACGTAATTGGTAAATGTTGTGTTTGTTCTGACTGCTCCACTGACCATTCCATTCTCTTGTCTCTCTCTCTCCCTATTCCCTGAGACACAACAATATTGAAATTAGGCCAATTAATAACCCTACATTGGCCTGTAAGTATTCAAGTGAAAGGAAGAGTCACAGGTCTCTCACTTAAAATCAAAAGCTAGAAATGAGTAAGCTTAGTGAGGAAGGCATGTTGAAAGCAGAGACAGGCCAAAAGCTAGGCCTCTTGGGCCAAGGAGTTCGCCAAGTTGTGAATGCAAAGGAAAAGTTCTTGAAGGAAATTAAAAGTGCTACTCCAGTGAGCGCATGAATGATAAGAAAGGGAAACAGCCTTATTGCTGACTGGAGAAAGTTTTAGTGGTCTGGATAGAAGACCAAACCAGCCACAGCATTCCCTTAATCTCAAACCTAATCCAGAGCAAGGCTCTGACTCTCTTCAATTCTATGAAGACTGAGAGAGGCGAGGAAGCTGCAGAAGATAAGTCTGAAGCCAGCAGAGGTTGGTCCATGAGATTTAAGGAAAGAAGCCGTCCCCATAATATAAAGGTGAAAGGTGAAGCCAGCGAGTGCTGATGGAGAAGCTGCACTGTAGAAGCAAGCTATCCAGAAGATCTAGCCAAGATAATTTATGAAGGAGGCTACACTAAACAACAGATTTTCACCGTAGATGAAATGGTCTTCTATTGGAAGAAGATGCCATCCAGGACTTTCATAGCCAGAGAGAAGTCAATGCCTGGCTTCAAAGCTTTAAAAGACAGGCTGACTCTTTCATTAGAGGCTAATGCAGTTGGTGACTTTAGGTTGAAGCCAAAGCTCATTTACCATTCTGAAAATCCTAGGGCCCTTAAGAATTATGCTGAATCTATTCTGCCTGTGCTCTATAAAATGCACTAACAAAGCCTGGATGACAGCACATCTGTTGACAACATGGTTTACTGAATATTTTAAGCCCACTGTTAAGACCTACTGCTCAGAAAAAAAGGTTCCTTTCAAATTATTACTGCTCATTGACAACGCACCTGGTCACCCAAGAGCTCTGATGGAGACGTACAAGGAGATTAATGTTGTTTTCATGCCTGCTAACATAATTTCCATTCTGCAGCCCATGGATCAAGGAGTCATTTTGACTTTCAAGTCTCATTATTTAAGAGATACATTTCAATAAGGCTATAGCTGCCATAAATAGTGATTTCTTTCATGGATTTGGGCAAAGTAAATGGAAAACCTTCTGGCAAGGATTCACCATTCTAGATGCCATTAGGAAGATTCGTGATTCATGGGAAGAGGTAAAAATGTCAACATTAACAGGTGTTTGGCAGAAGTTGAGTTCAACCCTTATGGATGACTTTGAGGGGTTCAAGACTTCACTGGAGGAAGTAACTGCAGATGTGGTGGAAATAGAAAGAGAACTAGAATTAGAAGTGGAGCTGGAAGAGGTGACTGAATTGCTGCAATCTCATGATAAAACTTGAAGAGTTGAGGAGTTGCTTCACATAGATGAGCAAAGAAACTGGTTTCTTGAGATGGAATCTACTTCTGGTGAAGATGCTGTGAAGACTGCTGAAATGACAACAAAGGATTAAGAATAGTACACAAACTTAGTTGATAAAGCAGTGGTGGGGTTTGAGAGGACTGGGCCTAATTTTGAAAGCTGCTCTATTGTGGGCAAATGTTATCAAACAGCACTGCATGCATGCTACAGAGAAATCATTCGTGAAAGGCAGCGTCAATCCCTGCGGCAAACTTCACTGTGGTCTTATTTCAAGAAACTGTCACGGCCACCCCACCTTCAGCACCCACCACCCTGATCAGTCAGCAGCCATCAACATCCGGGAAAGACCCTCCGCCAGCGAAAAGATTATGACCTGCTGGAGGCTCAGTTGACGGGTAGCACTTTTTTTTTAACAATAAAGTATTTTTTACATTAAGGGATGTACATTTTTTTAAACACAATGCTATTGCACGCTTAATAGACTACAATATGATATAAACATTAAACATAACTTTTCTATGCACTGGGGAAACAAAAAATTCATGTGCCTCGATTCATTGCAATACTTGCTTTGTGGTGGGGTCTGGAACCGAACCTGCAATATCTCCAAGGTAAGCCTGTCTTCTCTCCTGTTCTCTTTCTGCCTGATTTCCTTCTTGGTATCCCTGAGGAGCTGTCCTTTGTTGGCCAATTAAACCTTGTTGTTCCACAGGGGATCTGACTTTGGGCTACTACTCTTCTATTTTTATATTCTCACTTTCCTTGGGTGATCTCAGGGTTTAAATTATGAGCTCCATGCCCAACTTGGTTCTCAAATTTCAAACCATTCTATACATTTGAAAAAATCTGGATACCCAACAGACCAATCTGACCAGTCATCTTCCGTCTTCTCTCCGCTAAAACCCTGCATCTTTACATTCCCAAACACATTTAACAGCTTCCACGTCATTTCTTCCCCCAGGACAGATTCCCCTCATTCTTACTCTTCACAACTGGTCAATTATCATGGTCTTTTACATCTTACCTCCTAAGTGTTGTTACAAGTTGCCCTCCTCTCCTCTTTCCTCCACCACCAATTTAGTTTAGGCTCCCATCACCTCTGATCTGGACAACAGCCTCCTGCCTCAAGTCTGGACATCCTAAAACCATAATCTGTACAGTGGCCTGAGTAATTTTTAAAACAACATAAATTAGATCTTTTCATGCTTAAAAGTTGTTCATTGCCTCACTGTAGCCTTTAGGATAAAATACAGGTACCTCATGGCACAAAATGCCCCCCACCCCAGTAACCTTCAGAGATTTCTGCCTCATACTTCTACCCGAATAATTTAGACCTACTGTAGTTTCACAGAGAAGGTGGTAGTTTAGCATACTATGTTTACATGTCGTCTGTAACAACTCCAAATCTTTCTAAATCTTTTACTTATTATGATTAACTAAAAGGAACACCCATCCAGAATCCACATGGCGGTCAAGGGCCCTGTTTTGTGTTATCATGGCTTCCTTTGTAGATGTAGGATTTTTTTTTTTTTTCTTTTCATTATCTGTCCTCCCTCTTCACTGTAAACTCCTTGAAAGCAGGAACTTTAATCATATGTGTTCTTTTGCTCCAAGCACCCAGCATAATGTCTTACACACAGTAGATATTCAATATTTTATATTTCTTTTGTTTGGATAACCACGTCCAACCTGAGTCAAGTTGGGATCTGGCAACAGAGAATAAGGACCCAACAGGTCCTTCCAGCTCTTATCTTTATTGTGTGTGATGAATTTTGACATTTTCTATTTGAATCTTTTCTTTTCATTTTATTTCATTTACAAATAATGCTGGTAATAGTCTAAGTAATTGACTTGCTAACACACCAATGGGTTATAATTCAGGATTTTTTTTAAAAAACCCAGAATAAAGCACTGATGTAGTAGAATGAACAAGGGCTTTCGGAGAAAGAAAAGTGGGCTCACTTCTTGGCTCATGTATTGATATTTGTTATATGATCATAAATAAATACCCCAACGTCTGACCCTAAGTTTCCACATCTTAGAATGAAGTATAATACCTAATTCATAGAGTTGTAAAGTTATCTGCCAGCATCATTTGCCCATCCACACTTACTCTTTGCTACTTTAACTAGCTCATTCCACTCCCCCCGCCACCCCGAAAACTTGCTGGTGAATGAAGACTCATCCATACAACCCAATCTTAGATGCAAGATTTATTTTTAAAGAAAGTTTTCTGTGATATTTGGTTCTTAACATTCCTGTTTTAGATACAAATTGAACTGAAATAGCACTACAACTGTATTTAGCTGTTTCATCTGTTACTGACTTAAAATGAAGGAAAAATTCAACAGAACTTTGAGGAAAAAACACATAAAACATTACTATCTGTCATCTTCTGATCAATAAAACTGCCTAAACATTTTATCTGGAAAGAAGATATTTAACAATATTTAGCCAGCAAACTGAGGCTGACTTTCTCTTCTTTTTTGCTGATAAAAAGTTGTTCTAGGGCCTCCCTGGTGGCGCAGTGGTTGAGAGTCCGCCTGCTGATGCAGGGGATACGGGTTCGTGCCCCGGTCCGGGAGGATCCCACATGCCGCGGAGCGGCTGGGCCCGTGAGCCATGGCCGCTGAGCTTGCGCGTCCGGCAACGGGAAAGGCCACGACAGTGAGAGGCCCACATATGGCAAAAAAAAAAAAAAAAAAAAAGTTGTTCTACATTTATATTTATTGGACTGATGATTGATCTGATGGAGCAGATTCTACTGGAATAACTACTTATAAACGGATTTCCATGTAAAACTTGTCCTTAGTGCTGACTGTTTATGTTGAGGTACCCTTGCAGGCTGTTGCCCTGGCTCCATAGCGCTAAGTCATCGAAACAAAATAATTAAATAAATAAAATATTTTCAGTATGCAGAAGGACTAATTTGTCCTTTTGTATGGCACTGCTCTAAATGTAGTGGCAAAATCAGTTTTTTACCTATTTGTGAATTAGTGCCAAAGTCTTTCAGAGGGAGGGCAGAGCACTCAGAGGTGAGGCAGTGATGAAACCTCACCTCTTCCTCTTCTCCAAGTTGTTAACGCCCAGAGTTCGGCATTAGGAAAACAGTTTTGTTATCTCACACTTTTTTTCCCTCCAAGTGTGACAGATGTGGTGACCCACATGTTTTCAACAGGTGAATAATATCCTCATCATATCCTCTTTAAAAAACATGACATTTGAAACATTAGCTGCCTACATGTAGGAGAGAGATGGTCTATTGGTAAGTGAGTTGAGTTGTTCATTGCCACTACTTTTCAGGTTGGTAGTAAATATAACTATAAATCTGTAGAGGGATTACTTTGTGGGAAACTCTCCGTACAGAGAAAACAGTAAAAAATAAAAACCGGTTTCAACTAGAACACTGTATTAGAAAGAACAGACCTCATCACTGTGGTTTGTGAAAGATTTGCAGCATAACAAAGAATGGCTTATTCTTAAAATAAAAAAAAAAGATGTAAGAACATTATATATGAGCTGAATCATGGTTGATGTCTAACAAACGTGGTTGAATTATGTCCTTTTATTATATTTTAAATTTACAAAGTTTGGTTAGTTGGATGTTGTTTCAGTTAAAAGTACCTTAAAAGTGTTTTTATAGACTACAGAATCCATGGTTGGAGAGAACATACATTTTTGGAGATACAGAAAGATGGATACAGTAAAATATTTGCAGACTCTAAAATGGCCTTGTAGACACTGTAAAAATAATGAAGAAAGGCTAAGAAGGCTAGATATTCAAGGTGAAGCTTTTATTGATTTTCACAACTTTTCAGCTGAATTAAAAAATTAACTTAGAAGTTTAAGTATTTTAGCTTTTGTAAGAAATGGGCATGTGTTAATGTTGTCTCTAAGAGCTTTGCGAATTCTGTTTGAAGCTGAACACGAACCCTTTGGGTATACTATTTATGACTGCAAAGCAACTTCCTAATTCAAAGAGAGAGAGAAAAGACTTATAAAGACTCATAAGGCTTTTTCAACATCAAATAGCTTTTATTAAACAACATTTTGATGAGTTAAGTGTGAGTGAGTCAGGGACATATGGATTAAATTTCCCTTAAAACACATTTGGGTTTAAAAATTAAGGGGAAAATCCTGAGCAAAATGCATTTCAGAGAATCCAGAATGTTTAAAAGATATTTTCCCCTAAATACAAATATCAGGTTGATTCCAGTCTAGTTAGACTTTGTAATTAAAACATCTTAAGTGTAACTGTTAAGGAATTTTTTAAAAAATACTAGTTTTTTCAGGAAAAGAATCTTCATTAATCATATTAGAATTGGACTGTGTGGAATAGTTAGGCCTGACTCAAGCAGACATGATCTGAGTCAGAATTTATCTGCATCTATGAAACAACTGACCTTGTTCTCATCTATAGTATTTATATTCTTATTCCATTAAACAATTATAGTAAATTTTTTCTGTGCTTTCGGCTTATATTCCTTTTTCTTCTTTAAATAACACATTTCCCTGAAAAACTCTTAGGTTTTAGAATTCTGTTTTTCCTTTCATTTTATTATTATAATTTTCTAGACTCCTGAGTTCTTCCTTCTTGTATGCCCTATACTTTGTTTTTATCTTCCTTTCTTATTAGCTCAGTTTTTAGGTAACATTCACTCCTTAAATAAACAACTTTGCCTCTGGTAGATGAACATTTCAAGTTAGAACATTTAAAGGCCTAAATTATCTATCTGATCATCTTAATTGTCTACTTTCACTTTATTAGGGTAGGCATATTCTATACCATAATTCCTGGTTATTTGAGTTGCTGAGTGGGGGTAGCAGAACTGATTCTCCTGCTTTTTTTTTCCTATCAGTCTCCGAAGCCCAGAGTTCTACACAGTCACTAAGTACTCAAAAACTGTTACTGAGTAAGTAAATGAGTATGTGAAATGCAGTCAAATAGAGATTTAGGGAGGTAGGAATGGTCAACCTTAAAAAAATTCTAAGTAAATAAGCGCAGAGGGCCAACTGTACAGTGATGGATGGTAATTAGAATTGTGAAGGTGCTCACTTTGTATTTATACAGATGTTGAATTATAACGTTGTATGCCTGAAACTTTCATAATTTAAAAAAATTCTAAGCAATGGTTTCCTCCTCCGTCCCTATCATTTGATACCTGCTTTTAGTTTGAATTGGTGGAACAGAGATTGCACGAAATACAAAGAATTTGACTGGTTAACGATAAGAAAAACAGTCTGAACAGTTACTGCCCTCTAAACATCAGTGAAAGTGCATGGGAACTGTGATGAGCTTCAAAGGTGAGTCACGTGGGGAAAGTGATTGTCATTTAGGAGAACATCCCGTTGACTACATTCTATTTCTCTTAGTAGACCTCCCTTATTTCTATATTTTTCTCATTCTTAAATTCACATATGCATTTCTTCTAAGTTTCGGATTCTTGACTTTGGTTAGAGTGTACGCGCGCACATGCGTGCGCGCGTGTGTGCGCGTGCGTGCGCACGTGTGTGTGTGTGTGTGCATGTGTGTGTGTGTGTGTAAAGGATTATAAATCTACCATTTTGAAACCCACCCCCACAAAAAATCCAACCCTTACACTCTAACACTTCTTCCCCATGTTGCTAAGTTCCCTGTACTAATTATTCTTTTTAAAATATTCAAAATAACATTATAGTCCATTGGTTATAGGACATCTTTTCCATGTGATAGAGTTATTATTTTTTTGATTAAGAGTCACAGTGGTATCTTGATGTTAAAAATGGGGACCTTAAGAGACATTTAGTTAAAATGACATAATTAGTAGAAATTGGGATGGAACCAAGATTAGCTTAACTTTAGATCTTTATACACTGGAAAAGACAAGTAATGAACTGAGTCATTATTTGAATGATTTAATTAGTATGAACATATGATCTGATAATTCAAGCTCCCAAATACTTAATTTCAAGAGCTCAAAAGTTTTATTTTGTCTCTTTGTTTTGGTATAAATTAACTAGATAATTATCTCAGCTCTCCAGTTTACCTATAATGAACTTTTTCAATGGGAACATTTTAAGGGCAAGTAATGTTGTTAGATTTCTTCATGGTTCAAAGGTACATGGGATATGCTTGATAGCCTTAAGGAATTTACAGTCTAAAAGGAGGGATAAAACATATAGAATAGCATCTACAGAACAAGGCTTTATGGAATAAGTGTCTTAAGATTAATATAATCAAAATTTGGGGGGTAGTTATAATAAAAAAGATAGATAATAACCAGCATTGGGAAGAATGTGGAGAAATTGGACCCTCCCACACTGCTGATGGCAATTAAAATAATGAAGCCACTTTGGAAAACAGCCTAGCAGTTCCTCAAAAAGTTAAAAACAGAGTAATTATTTGACCCAGCAATTCCATGCCTAGGCATATACTCAAGAGAAAAAACTTATGCTCAAATAAAATGTTGTAAATAAAAGCTCATAGCAGCATTGTTAGTTATAACAGCCAAAAAGTGGAAATGAACCAAATGTCCATCAACATTTTAATGGATAAATGACAAAGAATGGATAAACAAAATGTGGTACATTCACACAATGGAATATTATTTGCCATAAAAAAGATATACATGTTATGACATGGATGAACCTTGAAAACATCATGCTAACTAAAAGAAGCCAGTCACAAAAGACTGCATATTATATGATTCCACTGATATGAAATGTCCAGAATAGGCAAATCTCTGGAGACAGAAAGTAGATTAGTGGTCCTCTAGGGCTGTGGAGGAAGGATGGGAAAGTTGGGGGGAACGGCCAAAGAATATGAGATTCCTTTCTGAGGTGATGAAATGTGCTAAAATTGTGGCAATGGTTGTGTAACTGTGAAATCATTAAAATCACTGTGCACTTTAAATGGGTCAATTGTATGGTATGTGAATTGTATCTCAATAAAGTTGTTGTCAAAAAATGTTATAGGGGGATTCCCTGGTGGCGCAGTGGTTGAGAGTCCGCCTGCTGATGCAGGGGACACGGGTTCGTGCCCCGGTCCGGGAAGATCCCACATGCCACGGTGTGGCTGGGCCCGTGAGCCACGGCCGCTGAGCCTGCGCGTCCAGAGCCTGTGCTCCGCAATGGGAGAGGCCACAACAGTGAGAGGCCCGCGTATCGCAAGAAAAAAAAAAAAAAAAGTTATGGGGTGATAAGACTGGCTAGTGAATATTTCACAAAGTATTTTATTAAATAGGTATAAAAAGGGGTAGAGATTTTGATAGGAGATAAGGGAGGGTGTAGATTAGAGATGTGTGAAGGATATTTCAGGTAAAAAGAGAAGTTTGAACATTGGTGGTGTGGGCTTGTAGAAAATTGTTTAAGTTATTTGACATTAAATACATGGGTGGATTGTTGGTAATAACAGCTTACATATACATAAACAAAACATTTTTAACAACTTACAGAACTGATAAAGCATGAAGGACCATCATCATTAACATTAACTCAGAATTCTCTAAATTAGCAAAATTACTAACATTTGGAAGTAACAATAAAGGAATCCGTATGAATTCTAATTCTATTATGTAAAATATTTCTATTGTTACCCTCATATGTGACAGAACTACTACTCTAAAAGAAATGAAATACATTCTATTAGTGGGAGACAAGCCTTTCTATCAATTAAATTAAATCATTCACTTGTCAATTCACACAAATTTGAGTTAATTTTAAATTTTAGTTACTCAATAATTACTTGAAGAAATAACCTGCCGAGCTAAATTTCAAATTAAAATAAATAATTGAGATTTTAGATTAAAATCAGTTGAATTACACAAATTAATTTCAATGTTTTAAGTAACAATATAATTAGTAAGTTGAAATTTTTAATTACATATGAAATCTTAGGTGCTAATTCACTTCGGTCAATCTCTACAAACTAAAAAAGCAATTAAAATAAATCAAGTTAGATGTTATTAATGTAATAATTGATTGGCATAGTTCTATATTATAATCATATTAGCCATTTGCAACAATACATAATAAATTGAGTAATTACTAGTCACACATATTTAACTTGCCTCTTGAGATGAACAGCTTGGGAAGAAAGGGAACTAAAAGTGAAACAGAAAATTGTATGACATTTAAAACTGTAGAACTTTGAGGACACCGTATCTTTATTAAAACTAGAAAATTCCAAGGAAACTGGAGAAAACATGAGAAAGGGTCAATGTTTAAATACAATTGTGCTGAAAATACCCTGTCAGCTTTTTTTTAACTTACTAGATGATTTTTGGGAACACATATATAAAACTAAAATGAATTACTATGCTTATTCATAAACTTCTAAGTATATACACATATTTATTTAAAGACACTATTTGGTGTATTTTAGTTTGTGCCATATACTACATATTTTTAAGGAAATACATTATTTTATACACTTGTTAACCTTATGCAAGCTATTTAAATTTGTCTTGACCTCTATATCCTCATTTGTAAAATTAAGGTAATAATAATTGTATCTACCTCTCAGGATTGTTGTGACTATTAAATAGGTTATTGCACATGAAACACCGCCTGGTTCCTAGCAAGACATGCTGGCTATACTTCTTCCTCTTTTTTTTTCTTTTTATAAACAGAAACTGATCCTAAGAAAGACATTATTATTTAGCAAATTTTGACTTCTGAGACGGAGATAACAATTACTTGGATAAGAATTTGTTAAAGCAACAAAAAAAGTTATGTATTCATGTGCTTTAAAACTTATAGCTGACTTTTTTTAAAACCTAAGAATACTGGTTTGTAATTAACTTCCAAAATTATTATTATTATTATTTATTTCTGCAGTACGCGGGCCTCCCACTGCCGTGGCCTCTCCCGCCGCGGAGCACAGGCTCCGAATGCGCAGGCCCAGCGGCCACGGCTCACTGGCCCAGCCGCTCCGCGGCATGTGGGATCTTCCCGGACCAGGGCACGAACCCGCATCCCCCGCATCGGCAGGCGGATTCTCAACCACTGCGCCACCAGGGAAGCCCCAAAATTATTTTTATGTGACATTGTCACTATCATGGCAGTCCAGATTAGTAAGCAGGCTTCAGCATTTACAGAATGAATCTGTTAGACACCTATATATTACACAGACTATTTCTGTGGCTGTTACTTCTCCCTTCACAAAACATCCATCCCCTACTTCTTTTCTACTGCATTCAAAGTTCAGGGTCACATTTGTGCGCTGCTGATTTAAACATGAACACTGTAGACTAAGTAGAAGATCAATATTTTAGGACAGTTTATAAGATTTTTCAGACACGAGGATTCCACATAAAGAGTATGAGTTAGGATTTGCTGGATAGGGAAAAGAGCAAATCTGCTCAAAGAAAAATCTGCTTAAAAGACAGAAGTTGTAGGAGTATTGGTAGAGACCGTTGGCTAAGATTCGATTTTTAAACAGTGTATTTCAAGCCTGCTTTCATTGCTCTTTACATATTTTAACTTAATGTTATTTTGAGAATTTTGTTTATAAGCATAAATTAATATTAATAATTACTCAAGCCACCATTAGAAGAGAGAAATATAAAGGAGTCATTAATCATTACCAGATTTTGCTTCTGGTATTAGTGGGCATATCTCATCATAATAAACTTCAAGGTACTAGCCAAATTTGTATCAACTAATTACCTGTGGGAACTAAAGACCAGAGATGCTAAACTAAACTGTATAATTATTGAACATATCTGTGAGGATATGTGAATGAGGAAAGGCAACACATTACCTCAACAGGTCAGAAATCGTGTTTGTGAATTTTCTCTAGTTCTTTAGGATCAAGAATAAGACCAGAAAATGAGAAAACAATCTGTGGCAAAAAGAAATAATGGACTTCATTCGCTTAAATTGCCAAGTGGCCTCAGATAAAAATCTCTGAACTACTAAAAAAACCCACAAAAACAACACTACTAAAAACTTGAACATTTCCTCGGGAATTCAAGGCAAACGTTTGTTCATGGACTTAAGATTGGTTTTAAATAGGAAAAATCGTTTTCATGATACAGAATTGCTAATAACATAGGCATATCCAGGAGCTGGTGTTAGAATAACCTTATTAAACATTTTCTAGAAGAGGAAGAATAACGTTCCTCTCCAGTTTACAATTAACATCTTCTCTTTGGTAAAGTGAGAGATTTCTAACTGGCAGAAATATTGTTGGAGACTTTCCTAATGCATGCCAGGTAATTTTCAGCTTAGTTCTGGAAACAGGAGCGCTATTTTGTAAACATAATGATGAATGTAAGTCCACTTCTCTACTGTCATCTGCCACTCCAATGTTGTATGGGGTGAAAATATAGAATAGAGGTTAAGATTCAACCACTTTTGAGACCCTAAAGCAGGAGATTTTAGCCTGAGATCTAGGATATGATTCCACAGACTGGTTTCCAGGGGTCAGTGAACCCTCTGATACTGTGTACAAGACTGTCTGTGTACCTTCATGAAACAATCTGCTTTCACCAGATTCTCAAAAGTGGTTTAAAAACCAAAAATGGTTATATGCCAACACTAAGGTATATATAGCCCATTGGGCCATTGTAGATGCTGCTCTGAATTGACCTTAGACGAGCACCAGGACAAAGTGAAAACTGAGGGTGGGCAGGTGAAAGTATGTCTCCTAGTAGTGGGGATTAGCAGTGCGGGGAGAGAGGAAAAAAAAACAGAGATGGGGAGGGACATTCCCAAGAGTGACAGCAGGAAGGAAATGGCTTATTTCAATGGTCACCTGCCCGAAGTGGCTATTTTTCACGGCTGTTAGCATGTTAGTCATATGTGAAGTCTACCATCCCGTTCCCCCCCACCAGCCCCCCAATTATTCAGGCAGTTAGATGGGAACAGTTTATGCTATCCATTATTTCTCCTATATTAAAAGCTGCTCTTCACTACACAGAAAGTAGATGCTATTCATTTATCATTAGTTTGATATGTATTTTCCTCTCTTCAATACTAGAAATGAGATAAATTATTAATGTTCACGTGATTGAGCATTGCTCCAACCACTGGCACTAGCTTATTCATCAGGAGATAGATTTTAAATTCAATAACTTTGTGTGCATTTATTACTTACAAAAAATTAAAAGATATTTAAAAATTTACCTGCAAGATTGTCGATTTCCTTCTCTTGGAGCAGACTGACGGCATCGTCATCTCCTTCCAGCATAAGCTCTGTCTCTGCATTCTGATTCACTATTGCTTGACTCCGGAATGTTTTCTTAGACTTTACTACATCTTCTTCAGTGCCTAATCACAACCAAAACATAATAATTTAGGTCACTGTGATTTACTTTCTTATAAATCCATTACTTTCTTATAAATATATGCTGCATTTACATACTACTTTCAATTATAGAAGATTTTTACCTTCTTTATCTTGTTTGGCCTAAGTAACTCCACCAGAAAGGCAAGGGGTGTAATCACCTGCTCTTATGTTGCAGATGAGGAACAGGCTGAGAAAGCTACATGCCTTGTTGGGGAACCTAGGACTTGGGACTCTAAGATCACTGCACTTTCTACCAAAAATCTGTACGTCACCACAAACTTGCTTTTCTGATACATAAAATTAAACACTTTTACACAATTATACTTCAGTGTGAATTAGATAATCAACTGATCAGATCATTTTTTAAAGTAGGTAAGTATGAAGAAAAGAAGAAAGCATTCACATCTGAAGGGAGAAATGGTTGTTACTGGGAAGCTACAGAAAGGCAGAGTAAGGAATGATGCAGACATATAATGTACATCAAAACAGCCATTTCCTTAGCAATGGATGAAATAAATAATGGCTTTCTAAAGTGATATCCTTATTTTGATATAAAAAATAGTACAAAATTCAAACACACAAAAAATAACTCAGAAAAATTGAAATATAGCAAGAGTTGACCTAGCATTAACTTGTTAATCAATGCGCAGGTTAGAAATTACAACACATTTAAATCTCTCATGGATTTGACTGCTTAACAAATATTTCAATATTTGCATTCAAACATCTGCTTCGGCAGGTGCCATTGAATCTGAAATTATTACTGAGCTACAAGGAAATTATATGTATACAGCTAAGAAATACCTTTATTTCATGTCACTTGAAGTTGGAATTCAACCTGGAAGAAAATGGTGTAATTTACTGTGTTCTAGCTTTAGTATTAGGATATAGGCTTCAAGGAGCAGCATTAACTAGAAAAACACCTTCACATTTCATTTGGTATAGTGGATATATTCCTGAATATGGGAGCCTAATAAATCACTGCTACACAGCATTTTTGTATCATAGTTTTAGGGGATGTTTATGGTATTGTGTATACATGCAATTACTCTGCAAATCTTGTCATGCCTTTGGCCAAAATCCTCTCCAGTGAACAATGAATACTTCCGGTCAATTCTCCTAGGCCCAGTACAGGACTGCCAACAGTCCCCTACTGCCTGTGGATATTTGCTCAACCATTTTCTTGGACGTGCATCTAGCTGTGGTAAAACTTGCATTGTAAACCAGACTGTTAGCTTCTTTCTTTGCAGCTTTCACATTTCTTTTTGTTAGTGACTCAGAGCCAATTCTGTTTGCTAAAACATTAACAAATTGACGCAAAGGTAGCCCAGAGAGGAGTAAAAAACACATGTTGAGGAACACAGCATGTCATGACAGCACTGTAGAGTGTCACTGGCTGAGAGGTACCGTCTGTCATCCTAGCTCTTACTGGACAATAGCATCTAGAGAGCAGGGTTTAAATATAGCTTAACAATATAAAGTAACAGATTGTTAAATATATCTTTCAATAAATACTTCAGAGACATACAGATCAATGCTACATGGAAGGTGAGGGGAATTAAATGGCTTATATGTGTAGTCCTCTTTCACTGGCCCACAGATGATTCTTATTTCTGGAATAAAAGCTTGAGGATTGATTACTGAATGCTCCAGAACCTTATCTTAATTTCATTTGGATTCTTGGTGTTATAAAGCCAGCACAACAGTAATCTTCTGGGGACAGCTATCTTTATACGTTGTTTGCTTCTTGGGTAGTAACTTAATTTGAGAAACTCGGAGCTTGCATCATCTGAGAACAAAGAGGCAAATCCAGTGATTAATAACCAAGAAATCTCTCCTGAGGTCTTTACAGCCATATTTCTACTAGGCGTCATCAGCTGGAGAGTCCTAGTTCCACGTTTCCCTAAACTGAACGAATTATCTTTTGCTTCTTCACCTCCTCCTATTTTGATCTACCCACGTAATTAAGCCACAGACACAGGATTCATTCTGTAAGGTGAGGGACTTGACCCATCTCAAGCCATCATCATTCTGGTTTAGAAGGCCTTAATAGCTCCCTTATTCACACCACCCCCCATACTTTTGTCAGAGTATTATTATTAAACACTAATAAGTTGAGAATATTTTCCTGCTTAATATTGTGTGTTAACCCCTCCCAATCAACAACACTCAGTGCAAGGCTTCTACTCTAGGACACAAATCTAAACCCCTTAGCATAACTGATTAAGGCCTTTTACCCTCTCATTACCAGTTTTGTCTCAGTTTTTCTTACTCCCCCATGAGCAATACTGGACCATTTACAGCTTCCAAAATATGTCATGTTTTCTCAGACCTCTTTAAAAAGTGCTAAAAGTATTCCCTCAATATGGTATGTCCCTTCCTTCCTCCTTTGTTCGGCTAATTCTTACTTAACCTTCAAAACTCACCTCCTTCAGGTGCCTTTCCTAACCGATCCATACTTTCACAGTCTACACAGAACTCAACCACACTGAGTGGGTGCTATCTGTTATGTGTATGTCTTCTCCACTGGGCTATATAGCCTCATTCTGCAGCCTCAGTGCCTGGTACTCAGCAGGTGTGCCATGAACACTTGCTGAACGGAAGTTCAAGTCTACCCACCCAGAGTTCCCCACTCTGATCTCTTAAGGCAGGTTTGTGTGCACTCTCCCACATGCTGCTTTTTCTGGCCATGCAGCGTGGCATGTGGGATCTTAGACCCCAACCAGGGATCGAACCTGTGCTCCCTGCGTTGGAAGTGCGGAGTCTTAACCACTGGACCACCAGGGAAGTCCCATCCCTTATGCTTCGTAAATCCTGCTACTCTAGTAGTTATATGTATTATAATCGTTTGTGTGCTTGTTATCTCCACACAGCCTGGAAGCTCCTTCCTGGATGACTAGAAACATCCTTCTGTCTTTGTAATCGCAGTTATTAGCACGCTGCCTGGGACACAGCAAGTCCTCATAAATACTGAATAAATGAATAACCTGAGACATAGAAGTTACCTCTGGATATCTCTTAACCTGAAGATTCCAGGATATCTCAGAGATTCTTGGTGAATTGCCTTCAGTTTGAGCGCTTATTGAAGAATCTATGAATTCACATGAAAGGGAACTTGGTTCTTTACATGAAATAGTCAATAAAGCCCTTTATGCATGAGCCAGCTTAATAAAGCAAGTTTTTCCTTGTATCACAGCTGTGTGCATTCTGCTTTGTCTTTTTTAAAAAGGCTTTACATTACTCTTGTGTTATTAAAAATATAAAATAAAATTAAAATCTTCCAATAAAGAAAATTTAGTCAAAGGAATGAGAGCTCTCAAATGTATATTATATTTGAGAAATGTATATTCAATTTTACCCCCTCTAGTTTTAAAGCAGTAAAACAATTATGTCTTCAAAAGATATGTAGTAAACTAATCCCTACCAACACACCAAACTTATCGTCCCTGTTCAAGTGTTATCAGTTTGCAGCTCAGTAAACTTCCTGATTTTTACGATACTGCACCAAACATTTATCTAAATGAAAGTATATGAGATCCAAAGGTGCTTTTCAATCACAATATCCTTTATGAATTAGACTTTCATTTATCAAAATTACAGGCAAAAAGAGGTAAGGTCTCAAAGGGCTGTCTCATTACAAGGCTTATAAACACTGTCCTTAGAAAGAATTGGTTTAACACCCAGCAAATCAAAATCTGACTGGGAAGAGAATTTATTTGAGATCATCTATCTTCAGAAGACATGTTGGACTGAGTGCACTTCTTGGCCTCTTTAGCCATTCATCAGGAAATTAACAAGCGAGTACCACAAACCACCAGAATGCCTTAGCTTTGAAAATGTGAATTATGTATTAAGCTGGATAGGCTAGACATACACCCTTATTTTCTAAGAAAACATTAAAATGCCATAAAATCTGAAAGGTTTCAGAATAAAAAATCCCACCAAATTATAGATTAATGAAGCCAAATCCAAAAATTACACTTATTTTCCACATCATGTTACAAATAACAAATACAGGAAAACATCCTATACACATTAGATTTCTTAGTAAGTAAATATGCTTAAAGCTCTGTATGTGAAAATGCCATCTAATATAGAATACTGCATTACATGGACCTAAATGAAGCTCCTCTTTTGTAATATTTCTCTTAATAATAAGGATCCACGTGAAACAAAGTATATTTTAAAAGTGAAGTAATGAGAAAACTATGTTTCTGTTTTTAGTACTGTTATTATACTCTAGCATTATTACTACTATAATAATAATAATTATTAATTATCATTTAAAAATTATATTGTTATTTTAAACAAGGGTAAGTTAAAATATAGAAGTGATAAATTGGAGACATTAACTTATCTTGATAATATTCAGAGAATATGTCTAACTGGAATGTCTGGGCAATTAAGGCAAAGAAATTTCATTTGCCTATCATGTCTTTTTCTATTGATACACATAAACAGTTAATGTAAAGAAAAATACTATAAAGTAGTTTATTTCTGTTTAAGGAATTATTCTATAGACAACTCTAAAACATCTATACCAATAAGGAAAAAAGTAATTTATAACAATAGGGAAACAATAAATCATGTCTGTGTGGTTAATGCATGAAGAGAAAAGATATAAACCCATAACAAGCCAATTTTAGTGTAGCAGGGGCTTCTTACCAGTTTTATATTATAGTTATCATTTATTTTCCACTGAGTATGGAAATATGGCTTTAATTTTCATTTATTAAAATGATACATGAACATACATGTGTATCTACCTACCTATCTACTTATCTACCTATATTATGTATATCTACTCCGTAAGAACACATTTTCCATGTTATTTGATCTGTACAATTTAAGTACATGGTGTAAGACTCATGAGCTGGCCCCTGCTTATTTAATATCTCACTAATTTACTGATTTGACCTCTTCACACTTTATATTCCCCAAGAGCTGAATGCTTTTGTTCCCAAACATGCCACACTGTTTCAAACCTTTAAGTCTGACATGTGTAATTTCTTTTACATGGAATTCTCTTACCTGCTCTGTCGTTCAGAATTCAGTTTAGTTGATTATTCTCTTCACTGTATAAATTTTGTATCTTATAAGTCAAAATATATTATTTTTTGATATTTTTAAGTCTTTTATTTAGGTATTCTCACATTAGATTTTAATTTCCAGTGTATCGAGTGCCAAAAAAAGTGGCAATCAATAAATATTTGTTAAGTGAGCACATGAAAATACAAACATAATTTGCATATTAATCATTTTATATGTACAGTACTTAAGAAAAGTTACTTTTCTCTTTATGTCCTTTACAGTTTCCTCGTAAATGAGTAAGGTGGACTGTGTGATTTGCAATTCTTACTTTATTTTTCCTGCAAACATCCATTAAAAACGTATTTTACAAATATATCCAGACCGATCTCCTAACCTCAGTTTCCTAGCCCGTTGAAAGAGAACCAAGTATTTTTTAACTCAACTCTCACAGGATTATTGCAATGTTGAAATGAGACAATGGATGCTGAAATACTGTGAAATGTGTGAATATTATTTATATAATAAGCTCTCAAAATGTTTGTTAAAATGTTGATAAAATAAACTAACAAGAGTATTAAAAGTTTACTAAGTACATAATTTAAAAATGAACAAGAATACAACCAATGCTTTATTGCTTACAATAATGCTGCCTAAGATTTATATAAAGGGGGAAAGAAGCAGGCTGATGTGAGGATTTAAAAACTCAAATAAGATAATGGATGCGTCTAAGGTCTTATTAGCACAATACCTAGTCAATAATGAGTATTCAACAAATAATGGTTTCCTTTCCTTCAATTGGGATTAATCTTCTTCCCTCCATCATGCTGTTGTAACACTGTTTATATTCATTACAAGGCAATACAAGCCTTCAACACCTCCCCTAGATCGGATAATTCCTGAAGACAGCAAGGATAGCGTGTAGGCAGGTACCATGAAGTGTTTGTAAAGCTGAATGGAGTGTAAATAGCTTACATTAAAAACTGATTTTCCCTCAATAACCATATTATTCATTTAAAGATATTATTAAATAAAATTACATAAGCATCAATATGTTTGACATGCATTTTTGATTTTGTATATAGGCATCTTAAAAATATAAATGTTCTTAATATCTTGGATAAGGAAAAAACTGCTTTCTCAACAAAGTTGATATCGCAATTTGCTTTAGAGAATGATAAAGATGAGCCATTTAATACATACTTTTCTTCCATCATTGGAAGGAAATGGGAAGAATGGAAATTTAGTCTCATTGTAATTTAATCTAAATGCAATATCAGGAAATTCTAATGTTTCTAAACATCTTGAAATCAGTTTAAGATGGCAGTCTTTTTTGGAGGAGAAATTCTTTTCAATATACACCATTTCACAACATTTTTAGCTTGGGAAATGTGTTTTGACAAAAATCTCCCCTTACGTAAGAGAAAATGCTGCAATTCATTTTCAAACCTAAATACTTCTTTTAGGAGTATTAATGACACATAAATACTTTGGGAAATTTTAAATAGACATTACTTTTTCTCATTAAAGCTGAAATCAGAGCAACAAATATCTTTACAGAACAGCGCTTTTAGTAACTCCAATAATATTATTTAATTTCCACCAAAAGGAAAAGATTTTAAGATAAATACTCCCAACTAATTACATTAAATATGGTGATATGATCTTGTGCAATAATACGTATGAATCAATCTATTACTGAGAATTTTACAATTTTGAACATTTTAAACAAGATGAAAGAATGGTTTTTGTTGTATTGAGAAACCTAACACTCAAAAATGTTTTATGTCAATCTTAATGTGAGATAAAAGCAGTAATACATACATAGAACAAACTTCACTGTAATAGTCATTTACTGAAAAGTAAGTATTTTTCTTTGTAAATAATTTAAATTCAAAATTAAATTTTGCCTTTGACATTATAGCACAGACATAGTATTTCCTTTCTTAAGTAACGTAAATGATGATGACATAGAAGGAAAGACCTGCTGAAGGCCGAGGACTGAAAAAAAAAATCATCTTCTGTATAGAACAGGATTAAAGAAAAAACCGTCTTTGCAATAGAAAAATCCTAATGGTAAGGACTGTTAGTGATACTGAATAAAAACACTATTGGAAAGAATGACTGGAAAACTCAGGTATCTTTTTTTCTCTTTTATATTTGATGTTGAGTCAGGAGCCTCACTTTATCAATACAAAATCTTTTTATGAAAGCAAGTATTTCTATAAATGCAATAGACTGTTTCTATTCAAATAAACAATTTCTATTTGTTGTTTCAAACACACTTTACATAAAAATCTGAATAGTTATTGACTAAATTTAATTAATACAGATAAAAAATCTGGACACAGATTTTACACATCAAATTCTTCATTTCTTAGTTGTGGGTAGTTTAGTCTGAATGCGTTGGATTTAACCATGGTTCTCAGTTCAATTCATTTCTGTTGACAGAGAATATATTTTGTAATTCAAAATAGATATTATCTATATCACCATAAAACTACCAAGATACCAGCTTCAAATTTATAATGAATTTGATTCAGAAATGGTAATGCTTACTTGAATCAATAACTGATATTACTATTTATGGTCCATTTTAATACATTGTTATATCACATAAAATTAGAGTACAGCATGAGTAACTTGTACAGACTTTTGATTGTTTTAAACTAGGCATAAACATTACACCTGAAGGCAGGCTGTTCTCTGAAAACCTTGAACTTATTTCAACGGCAGAGTAAATATCCAGAATTAGCAATGTGGACATTAATTAAGATGGAATGTTCACAGATTATTATTCTAAGTGATAAGTTCCTATTCACATTAGTTATACTTGTAAATGATTTACTGGACTATAAGAAATAAAAGAAAATGGCTACCTAACATCAACAGTTATTGCTCTGTGGAAAAGGACATCAAGGACACTTGCAAGTAAAAGAATTGGATCAATATTAACGTGATTTTCATTTCATGCTTCCCCAACTCCAGTAAGCTGACAATATACTCTGATTATGTGAACTGCCTCAGAGTAACACAGAAGAGGTTATTAGAGCAAGAGGTGGAAAGGGAATGCACTTTTTATATTGACAGGCCTGCTAATAGAGTATACTGATTTTCAAAGACATGCAATGCATTTTTACAATTTGGTTCTGACAGCAAAAACGGAATTTCATTTATTCCTAATTCAAAATATTCACATATAAGCAATATTTCTTAGAGCAGACCAACAAAGGGGATATTCATAAATAGCATTTTTAAACAGTAAAAATGCAATTAAAAAAGCTACAAGAAAATATTATTGAATTTAAGTACAGCATTATATAACTATGAAATGCTAACTTAATAATCTTAATGGAGTAAATGTAGAAAACTGCATTCTATGCTTTTTAAGGGAAATTTGATAAGCCATATTTTAAAAATATACATGATGATAAATGTAGAATCTCTGTGGTAGGAGGATATTATGTGGTAGGATTTTGATTAGCCATTAAGTTAGGGTGATTTTAAAATATTTTAAATAGGATTTCATTACATTGAAAATCACATGGCACACTTTACTTGTGGAAAAAAGTGCTAAAACATAGAGAAAACTTAGGCTAGTTTGGAACCCTCTAAATATCATAAAGAGCAGAGATAATGCATTATTCATCTTCGTGACTGAGTACATAGCATAGTGTTTGGTCCCTATGTTAAAGTATGCTTAGAAAAAGACCAGCAGGAATAAATACATTAAAATGGTAAAGGCAGCTATCTTGATGGCTGTCTATGAGTGACTATTTCCCCCTTCTTTAAAACTGTTTTGTTTTCTGGATTTTCCACAATGACTATGTTTCTTTTCAGGAAGGAAGGAAGGGAGGGAAGGTGGAAGGAAGGAAGGAAGGGAGGGAGGGAGGGGAAAACGAACAAAGGAAAGAAACCTTTCATCGTGAGTCAAGAGGGGTAGATGGGGCTTCCCTTGTGGCGCAGTGGTTGGGAGTCCGCCTGCCGACGCAGGGGGCACGGGCTCGTGTCCCGGTCCGGGAGGATCCCGCGTGGCGCGGAGCGGCTGGGCCCTTGGGGCATGGCCGCTGGGCCTGCGCGTCCGGAGCCTGTGCTCCGCAGCGGGAGAGATCACAGCGGTGAGAGGCCCGCGTACCGCAAAAAAAAAAAAAAAAAAAAAAAAAGGGGGAGGGGGGCAGAATGATGTGGTCCAGCAATGTATTCAGGAAATAGAGAAAAGAGTTTTGCTGAAAAGGGGTAGATGGCCGATGAGTAGCAGAATGGAAGGAAGAAAGTTTTGGCACTCTTGGAATGAAAGAAAAGATGAACTGGACAGCTTGAATGAGGGCTTAAAGGGTGGGGAGACTTCCCCTGGCAGTGGATGGCATTAACCTGGGGAATGATGCTTGGTGTCTTTTCTACGCCTGCCACAAAATGCAGTGTGGAAAATTTACTTTAAAACTCTGAGAAATGGGGGGTAGGAGATGTTTTGGATAGATAAGCAACTGGTTCAGAGACATGGAAGGAAGATGTAATTAACAGAAATTTCTCTTTAATTATTAAAAAATGGGATAGCTAAGAGATGGTACTGGTATAGGTTATCGAAAGCACTTTTAAAAACACTGAAGACTTTCCGGACGCGCAGGCTCAGTGGCCATGGCTCACGCGCCCAGCCGCTCCGCGGCCTGTGGGATCCTCCCAGACCGGGGCACGAACCCGCGTCCGCTGCATCGGCAGGTGGACTCTCAACCACTGCGCCACCAGGGAAGCCCTAAAGACATTTTAAATTATGTTTTTATAAATGACATTGAATGCACAGTCTGTGAACGACTCTAAGTTCACCTGTACTGATAAACCTCTGTGGATGACAAACTGTATAAGTGGGCCAAAATTTAGCAGGTAAACTTTTAGAGAGGGGAAGTTCAATAATGCTCATGCACTTGGGAAAATTCCAAATTTATCTACAGCAACACACTGTATAGGAAAATCACCGTATTTAGATTGAGATTTTGCTCTATCTACCATTTATTAGTTAGCATGCCACTTAATTTCTCTAGTCTGTCATTTTCCCAAATAAAAATCCTTTAATAGCTCTTTCTATTGACAGATCCCTTCACAGTATAGTTCCAAGCAGCCCTTTCAGGTCATCTTTGTACGATCTCCCCACACTATCTTGTGTTCCATCAAGCAGCACCATTTTCATTCCCTAGATACATCATATTGTGTGGTCCCTTCCTCCATGTTACCACCACCTCACTTACTGTCTTGGGTAGATATCCATTTATCTTTTCAAGTTTAGCTAAAATTTATTTCTTCAGTTAGCCAGCCCTCTTCACTGAGTTTGCATAGCATTTTTAATACACCTTGATGAAAATATCTATCATACTGTATTTTAATTATTTATAAATGTAATTTTATGTACACTTTATAAAAATTAGTCTAAAAATATAAGCAAGACTATGAGCAGTTCCATGCCACTTAGCAATAGATCTATTAATATAATTTTGTTAGCTCCTTATCTTTAGTGGCTTTTGATGCTCTAACTGGAAATAAAGTACAGACGTAAAAAACATATTTCAGAATTTGAAAATGCTGTACTTATAGACCTATTCCGTAGACTATCATACTTCAATGCTGTTATTGAAAAGGATGAATGAATGTGGTTAAAATACTGTGTATGTACCTTGAAATGAATGAATTATCAATTAAATAAAAGACAGCAACTAAGTACAAAAAATTGTATTAATGTGGATGCTTTAAATGGAATAGGTGAAAGATATGATTCCTGTCCTCAAGTGGTTTTCCTTTTATCTCAGAATATAAAATACTTAATATCCAAATACTTTCTGATAACTTTACAAGGTGACCTATTACCAAGTGCAAAATATTGAGGTCATTCAAAGAAGTAAGTTAGGGTCTTTTATGCCTCCATGTCTTGGAAATTTCTGTTATTAACTCTGCTCTTCCCTGCTCACCTGGTAAATTCCTAATCTTCTCTCAAGTCAGTTCATAAGTAATTATTTCTGTGAAGCTGACTCCAACCCGATAGGTCCAGCGTTAGTCACCTTCCCTGTGTTCCTTTATGAAGTACCATCTCCCTCTACAAGAACTGCTTCTTTCTTTCCACTAGACCAGGATTTTTCAACCTAGGCACTACTGATGTTTTGGGCTGGATTTTGGTTGTCATTCTGGGGAGCTGCCCAGTGAATGGTCAGGTATTTTAGCAGAATTCTTGGTCTCTACCCTTTAGATGCCAGTAGCACACGCTGACTTCCACCCCTGTTAGTGACGCACTGCACTAAACTATGTGCTGTGAGAAGGCAGAAACTGTGCCTCAGCCTCTGTATTCAACATTTAGTGCATGCATAGCATGTACAAGATATTCAATAAATGCTTTTAAATTAATGAAGCCACTTGATTCCTCTGAATCAGTTTAAAGCCTTCCATCTGAAGCTTCACATAAAAACAGGGGAGTTGTTAAAACCTTTGTTGATATGAAAATGCTGTTACACAAAAACTTTAAAATGTGTTTCATAAGCATATTTTATAAGTCAGCATTTATATAATCCATTTAAATTATTTTAAGAGACTATAAAACCATAGGGTGAAGATAAGACTGTATTAAAATATGACACTGGCATCAAAAAAGAGCTGAAAGATGACTCCATGTATGCCTTTCTCTCGCTTGTAAAAAATTTACATCATTAACTTTTCAATAAATTATTTTAACAATAATCAGATCATCTATTTCATTCCAGATATGAAGATTTAATTAATAATACACCAACTAAAATGGACATATCAATGAACAATAAGAAGACGTTTGCTAGAGACTACGTGGTACAAACAATAGACCACTAGGTAAAAAAAATCAAATCATCTTTTCCAACTATTATAAATGTAAACTCTTCAAAAACTGAAGTCAGAAAAAAATGAAGTCAGATAATTTGAAGCTCCTGTCTCAACAACTGTATATAGCTGCACTAGTACTTTTTATTCTCGGTGTTTTCTTATTTCTTGATGACTGCAAGTAGCACCTTACAGTAGCCATGCACACACCATCAAAACTAATTTAATTCCAGATTCATTACAGAGCTGCTTTTTATTCATCAAGGTCATATCTTGATGGCTTCACAAGCTTAGATAAATCGGGTGTTAAGCAGATACATCTCTGAGGAACCTAAGGATGTTCTCATTTGCAGTTCTCAGCATATCTTATTATTTATTGCCAAAGAAATGAATGATTAATTTTGTCATCTTTGCTCCATGTTTTTTTTTCCTCTGGCTAAAGCAGCCTGCCCTCCTCTGCGACGCCTGATCAGACCTATTTAGGATGATGGCTTTGATCGCAGACATAGAGCTTGAGATCTTAGGCTTTGATGAAACATTGCTCCACTATAATTTCATGGAAAGGGAACAGAGTCCTACATGGTAATTGACAATCAACAAAGACAACCAAACTTATTAAGATTTTAACTATTCTTTGACACCATAATCTTTCAGCACCAGAAATGGACCAAAATTTGTCTGGTTTAGGTTTTATTTAAACATACAAACAATATACAAAACCCTCCTTTTTCAATCATTTCCTTATTAGCTAATTTGCCCTGAAGAAGAAAGCCCTGCAGATCAGAACATGAATTTATAGTTTAAAATATTTTCCTTATATTCTTCCACTGCTATGGTCTGTAAAATTCCTGGTAATCAATTAAATTTGCACTTGTATGAGATTTTACTATCAGAAAACACCCAAAAAACACATTCAATACATATGAAATTAGAGCATTAAACACCAGCAAAAAAAATTACATGCCTCTAGGTTTTTATTAATCACATTCCAACACCAGAGGCTGAAAGTATATCAAATCACACCAAATCTTTTGCACATGACAACCGCATAAATTATTCAACTCATTAGTATTACTAAGAAGCATGAAAAACTCCATCAGTGTTAAGGATGTTTTCCAACTGAAAAAGGTCAACCAAAAGTTTTAATAATGAAATGGAAGAGAAAGCTTTGCAAAGCAAATATGAAGTACAATAACTGTCCTTTTTGTCTCCTTGGAAATATATCTAATTCTGATTATTTGCTCATTTAAAAGAAAGTATTGTTAATATATTTGTTTTGTGGCTCCAAATAAATTGCCTAAATAGAATGTCATGAAATTTAAATTACAGCTAAATGTTTCTGCCTATCACATTAAAGTTTAACTATAATTTAAGCTAAACTGTTTGAATTAAAGGAAAAGTCAACTGATTCAAAACATTTTTGTTAAAACATTAAGTTTTCAAATTCAGTTTCACTTCTATTACAATATATTAATAGAGGCTCACATTCTTGAAACAGTGTACTACAGGAACAGAGAGACATGACCAGTGATCAAATCTCAGGGATTGCTTTGATGGCCATGTAAATATTCCCTATTTAAGTAATTTTAGGTTATTCCCTCAGCTTGCACGACTTGGTTAAAATTCTGAAAACTTTGATCACTGATTCAAATACTTCTAGAATGGAAGTTCCACTCATAAAATCTTTTGTTCCTAAAACAATTTTGTTTCCACAATGTAGATGAATAGAAAAAAAATTTTTGACCATAGATTACTGCAGAGTTTCTGTGCATTTAATATTTAACTTTCAAGATAGAATTTGAAATACTTTAATTATTTAATAAAGAGGAAGGAATAAATTGAATTTCAATTTGTTCTAGAAGCTCTCTCAAAATTAGTAGGTTTGTGCTATAAATATACCCTTTATCTATGCCTACACAAACCAAAACATTAAATCTTTCAGATGTTAGTCTATACACTGCCAGACTTTAAGGTACTTAAAACACATTTAAATGTTTAATGGCAGGCAGAGTGACCAGATGATGGGCTGAGTTCTGTTAGTTTTATATGAATGTTCTGGCAATATGTGCATATAAAAGCCTTTCTCTAAAATATACAAAATGTGTTTTCAATTAAGTCTTTCAACATCTATTTTCATTGGATAAAGTGCTTTGTAATAATTACTGACATTTACTTCCTATTCTTCTGAGGAAATACTTTAAACATAGGTTAGAAGGCACATTAAGAGTTTGGAAGAAGATACAATGTTATGTTTTTCTCTTGGCAGTTTGTAATTCCTCCTTCTACTTCTATGTACAGATCACTCCAAGGAGTACTTTCCACTCACCTCTTCACATCCTCCATATTTTACTCCCTACTCTCTACCCACTTCTAGAAGTTCACAAATGTGAAGTCAAAGAGGTGTGCTCTAGAGTTGTTTTTGGAGGTAGAATTGTTTCTGTTCTCTTTTGTCTTCCACTACCCAACCCTAACCCCGAGAATGACCACGAAGTAAATCTGGCACGGGTACCATGTAGATGTCCTGAATATTTTATGGCATATGTGTGGTCTTTGTTCTAGATACGTATAAAATAAAAACATACCCTACTTTCCTTTTATCAAAGAACCCAACTCAGGAGCGATAACAGGTTTGGAATACTGCTGATGATCCACTATTTCAAATTCATAAACCACTACATATTTTCAAATACGTTCATACTACACACAGAGGATGTTTACTATCACCTACATCTTTCATCTGTTTCAAAATCAGAATATTATTTTTTAATTTAGGTTCATTAACAGTGGTTACTATGTTACTAAAACATGACATGACAGTCTTAAAAAAAGGTCAATATAGGGGCTTCCTTGGTGGCGCAGTGGTTGAGAGTCCGCCTGCCGGTGCGGGGGATAATGGTTCGTGCCCCGGTCCGGGAAGATCCCACATGCCGCGGGTTCGTTCCCCGGTCCGGGAAAATCCCACATGTCGCGGAGCGGCTGGGCCCGTGAGCCATAGCCGCTGAGCCTGCGCGTCCGGAGCCTGTGCCCCGCAACGGGAGAGGCCACAATAGTGAGAGG
>NW_006791240.1:1655949-1664094 GCF_000442215.2 Lipotes vexillifer
AAAAATTTTAAATATGTTTCTTATAAGCTTTGACACTGGTTTAATAATAAAGACATTTTACAAATTGAACATACAAAATAAAGCATCCATTTTTATAGAGAACCAAAAGAAATACTTTTCTAACAGACCCTTTCTAAAAGCAACCTGTAGAACACTGAATGTAGTATAATGTGAATCCTATATAATTAAGGTATTGGCAACACAGTGTCACTAATAATATCACTTTAGCCTAACCCCTGTTACAAGTTGTCTTTAGATGTTTCTAATTTCTAATGAGATGAATTCAAGATGAATTGATGAAAATGCCTAAATGGTTGGGAATATGAAATGAAGTTAAAAAAATTTTAAGTTCATATTATAAAGCATGCCACTTTAAGTAGATATTTCTAAGAATCTCTTCTGTAGAACATAAAGATAATAACTCATTTTAAGTTGGTGCTAAATCCTTAGGTGCTAGAACCCTTAGGTGATTTTTTTTGAGTTGATTAAAGAAATCCCCTACAGTACAAGTCAACTGTAATTTTTTTTAAAGCATATTCTCTCCTGCAGTTACTTTTACTGTATAAAGTTACTTTTTAACTTTATCTTAGGTATGTTTCATATGAAATCCTCACATATTTATTTGTGTTTCCAGCCTTAGTAAGTAATACCAATTCACAGACTAGTTACACAATAAATTTTAAAAGTTGTGCACATTTTCTTTCTATTGGGATTAAATATTTTCCCTGTTCAATCCATCAAGAACATGAATGGCAATCTGTGTTATATATTAGGGTAAATTTTAAAACATATGGCTCATTTATTACTCTCAAATAAATAAAAATTAAAATAATAAAAACCCAAGTGATTGTGAGAACAAAAGTAGTCAATAATAAAAAAATATGGACAGTGTTCAATACGTTATTTTCTGAGTGTATATGGTTTATAAAATTATATTATCAATCAAACTTAAACTTTTTAGAGCATTTAAAAATAGGTGAACTGGGCTTCCCTGGTGGTGCAGTGGTTAAGAATCTGCCTGCCAATTCAGGGCACATGGGTTCGAGCCCTGGTCTGGGAAGATCCCACAGGCCGCGGAGCAACTAAGCCCATGCGCCACAACTGCTGAGCCTGTGCTCTAGAGCCCGCGAGCCACAACTCCTGAAGCCCGGACGCCTAAAGCCCGTGCTCTGTAGCAAAAGAAGCCACCGCAATGAGAAGAGGAGCCCCCGCTCACCGCCACTAGAGGAAGCCCATGCGCAGCAACAAAGACACAATGCAGACAAAAATAAATAAATAAATTTTAAAAAAGTAGGTGAACAGAGAGAATAGCCCTATGCATACTTCTTGGTGGACAGCAATCTAAAGTAGCAGCGTTTTTATTTAATTACAAAAAGTATTTTGATATTTACTATTTATTGTACATTTTATAAAGGACAACTTAGGGTGCAGTGCTACTGTAGTGTGATAGTGGATGATATCTTTAATGTTGGATGGTCTTTTTCCAACTTTATTTGCAATCCATTGGAGGGCTGGGAACCTAATGGGCATACTAAGGCATGATTTATTTATTAAACTGAAAATAACAGAATAGAATAGGGTTAAAATACAGAATGCCATGTAATGAGATTATCAGTAAGACATTTGTTTCAGTTAAATACATAAGTATGTGCATGTGTATATGTATATACATAACAGTACACATATTTGTCTATATATTTCATGTATATATTTATATTCACACAGTATACATATGTATATATACACACATACACACAAAAATTATACATAAAAATATATAAATCTGAATACACACTTACAGCAGTACATTTTTTTTTCCACGTTGGGTGAAAAAGTTTGAAAGATCAAAGTTTGAAAGACGCTGAAAAGGAAAATGATTTTACTCTTGTTTTAGGCTCTATGAGAAGGATGCTGGGTAATAACCAACTATGTAGAGGCTTCTAATCTATCACAAAGAAGCTGAAGAGTCTAACATACATCAAGTGGGAGAAATATTGGGTTGATTGAGTATAACTTAAATGATGCTGAAGGATAAAGTAGAACATAACATTTTTGGCTTATGACATGGAGAATTTTAAATGCTAGTGAAAAAAAAAAGAATTATCAACCACAAAGAGTCACCTCACATCCAGGAGTATTTTGTGTGAGAGGCAGTGGTACTCACCATATTCTATTGCAGCTTTGAGCAATGCTTCAGCATGAGTGGAGCCAAATGCGTTACGGACAAACCGTCTCCTTCGACGAAGATCATCTTCCCAGTAATCCAAACGCCAGAAATCGTGCAATTGGCTAAGAATAGGAAGATAAAAAACAATAGTAACTATTAATAATGATGTATAACTAGAAATACATTTTTTCAAGTTATATACATTCACAGACTGCTTACACAATAAATTTTAAAAGCTTTGCACATTTTCTTTTTACAAGGATTAAATATTTTCTCTATTCAATTCATCAAGAACATGAATGGCATTACATATTATAAACTATGGTAAATTTAACTCTTCTAAATTAATAACTAATACAGTTAAATCTTTATTTCTTTGGTCTCATTGGAAAATTAAGATAACTTTTGAGATATTTATGTTTTACAACTGTGTTTATATACATATGTTTCCTCTACAAATGAACAAAACTTAAAATAGCAACATTCTCATATTTTAGGCATTATAACATTCAGCTCTGCTTTCTTTACAATGTTCTTCCTTCTACTGAAAACATTCATCACTGGGAGTTTAGTAACAAATGCAGCATCAAATTACAAGTATTAATGGTACAGTTTGCATTCTTTTACACTGTTTTTAACAAGGCTTGTAAATCACAGGATAGACCTCACTACAAATAGTTCGCAATTTAATGACCATGGTTTCTTAGTACACTGAATTAAGAACTATAAAATATTGCCCACTTGGATTTGGTGGAAGAATGATTAAAATAATGTGCTGAAATATTCATTGAAATAATTCCCTACTGCCCACAGCAACATGAGAAAAGTGCAATTTTATCCATTATTAATAATACTGAATTAGAGCTGCAAAAAAATGCCAGTATGTGGTAATTGTCTTGGTAAATTATTATTCTAACGCTAACAGAGTCCTTGGATGATTTTACAGCTTTCAGTCAATATAAACCATTAACAGCCATGGCCATTGTTGGTAACACTGTCTAAACTATGTTACACTTTAAACAATATTAAAAATCTACAAGATATTTCAGAAACTACTGAAATATGTTCGTTGTATGTCAGTGGAACATTTCATGGTATCATTTTTGTTTTCAATTTAATTTTAATAAACATTAGTGATAAATGCTACTGCTTGAGAAGTCTGTCTTTTTCTGTATAGTATCTGGAATAATATACTCAATAGATAAAATTCTAATTTTCTTGAGCAGCACTATTCATAAAAACATATAAAATGCTTTCATAGAAGATTTGGTTTCAGTTTTTATTTTGATATTTTACTGTAGGAGAACACTGTGTTTGATTAAGATGGAAACTATATTTTGCTCATCATTATCTCTCTAGCACAACATCTGGCACATACTATGTTTTTAATAAATATTCAATGAATTAATTAAAACAATTTTTTTACTTTGAAAATCTACAGAGAAGTATAGTCAGTGAGAACAATAATTTACTTTTGAAAAAATTTTAGATTTTATGGCTATTTAATTTTGTTTTCTATACAATTTTTGTTTTAATTGTAAAAGAATATATCAATATAAGGGATATATAAAAAGAACATTAAAATTATAATCATTTAAAGTATAATTTAATATACTTGTTTTTCTAAACATAATAATTATAATTTTATTTTTCTGTCAAAATAATGATTATCTGGTGATTAATTATTATGAGTAGTGTACCTCTGCCATTAATTTAAAATAGGATAATTTCTATCCCTACAAATACAGATTAATCCTAGTAGTTTAAAGAAGAAAATGCTAAAATCTTGCTATAATGATTTTCCTTAAAAGTATGTTAAAATTAAGTAACTGAATTCACTAGGAGAGACCTGAGATCTAATGTTTTCTCAAATTCCTGACCACAGACATACTTTCCTCTATTCCTCCCATTAAGAACAACTAAAAAAAATTTTTACACACTACATATAAAACAAACGTAACAAAACTCTGAAATGTGGGGAACAGAAGGCAGACTGGCTAAGGACCACAGGGACCAAGGAACAACAAAGTGGTGAGTTCCCTGGGTTATCTTTTTGTCTCATATACCCTAGATTTGGAGGCAAAGAAGCTAGCAACCCAGATAGACCAACGGGTACAGACAAAAAAAAAGCCCCAACAAAAGCATGTTTCTCTAGCTGAAAGACCAGGAAAAGGGCATCCTAGGAAGACAGGAAATTTTTAGACAATTATTTGCCCCAGCCAAACACCACAGAAAAACTATACCTCTCATTCCCGCCCCCACACACTAGCAAAGGATGAGTGGGGAGCCTAGATCTGAAGCCTCAGGATGGTGTAATGAGGCGCCCTAACATCCAAACTGGGGTGGCATCAGAGAAGGTCATATAGGGAGCCAGGACTTTCATCTCTGCTGGCTGATGACAAGGTACCCCACCCTCAAGGAGCCACTCGAGACCATATGGAGAGCCTGGATTCCCACGCCCTGTGGTCAGTTAATGAGGCATCCTTCTCTCTTCCCACTGGGGTGGGTCGGGAGGAGACATAGTAGAGAGTCAGGACTTTTACTACTAACCAGCAGCAATGAGGCCACCCCCATCAGTGGATACCACGTGGGGAGCTGGAACTCCCACCCCTGCCAAGCCATCATGAGGAGCTACCCACTCCCTAGATGTCAGCGGAAGGGAAGCGGGGAACCTAGATTTCTATCTCCACCTGGCATTGAAGAGGCAGTGCACCCCATTGTTCTGGTGGAGTAATGTCAGAGAAAAGTCAACTAAAATAGAAGATTTGAACGAGATAAAAATATCTCAGAAAATTAAAAAAAAAAATCCAGGTTTCGATCTCAAATTACTTGTCATACCATGAACCATGACAGCATATTTCACATTCAAAGCTATGGTGGCCAGAGGAAGTGTAAAAGTTTTGTTATGTGCTAAAAGAACTGTCAACCCAGAATCCTATAACGAGTGAAAATATCCTTTAGGAATAAAGGAGAAATGAAAATATTTTCAGATGATGAAAAAGATTTGTCAGTCTCAGAGCTAGTCTAAAAAAATGGCTAATAGCAATCATGTAAACATAAGGGAAGCAATAAAAGAAGGAACATTGGAACATCAGGAAGGAAGAAAGGACATAAGCAAAGTATAAGTAAATATAACAGGATTTCCTTTTCCTCTTGAGTTTTGTTAATTATGTTTTGCTGTTGAAGCAAAAATTGTAACACTGTCTGATGTGGTTCTAATTGTGGGTAGAGGTAATAGTCAAGACAAATATAAATGAGGGAGGGTAAAGGAATGTAAAGGGAGGTAAAGTTTCTATACTTCACTTGGAGTGGTAAAATGACACCACCAGTAGACTGTGATGAGCTATGTAGATATGATGTAATAACTGGAGCAACCACTAAAAAAGCTATAGAAAGACATGTGCAAAAAGTCACTATAGCTAATTAACTATCAGAAAGAGAAATTTGATACATTTAAAACTGTACCAAAAAGAATACCTAGGAGTAAAGAGGTGAAAGGCCTGTACAATGAAAACTAAGACACTGAATAAAGAAATTGAAGAAGACATAAAAAAGTGGAAATATAGTCCTTGCTCATGGATTGAAAGAATTGATATTGTTAAAATGTACATGCTACCCAAAGCAATCTACAGATTCAATACAATCTCCATCAAAATTCCAATGGCATTTTTCACAGAAATAGAACGAAGAATCCTGAACTTTGTATGGAACCACAAAAGGCCCCAATAGACAAAGCAATTTTGGGAGAGAAGAGCAAAGCTGTGGCATCACGCTCCCTGATTTCAAACTATATTACAAGGCTATGGTAATCAAGACAGTATGATATTGACATAAAAACAGACACACAACTTAATGAAACAGAATAGAGAGCCCAGAAATAAACCCACATATTTATGATATTTACGGCAAAGGATCCAAGAATATACAATGGGGAAAGGAGAGTCTCTTCAAAAAATGGTGTTGGGGAAACTGAACAGTCACATGCAAAAGAATAAAACTAGATCAGTCTTACGCCATACATGAAACTCAACTAAAAATGGGTCAAAGACTTTAAAACATAAGACCTGAAACCACAAAACTCTTAGAAGGAAACACAGGCAGTAAGCTCCTTGACATTTGTCTTGGCAATGATTTTTTTGGATTTGACACCAAAAGCAAAGGCAACAAAAATAAAATAAACCAGTGGGATTATGTCAAACTAAAAAGCTTCTGCAGAGAAAAAAAAATCAGTAAAATGAAAAGTCAACCTACCAAATTAGAAAAAAATATTAGCAAACAATATATCTGATAAACAATATAATATCCAAAATGTATAAAGAACTCATAAAACTCAAAAACAACAAAACACCAAATAACCTGATTAAAAAGTGGGCAGAGGATCTGAATAGACCACAACAATGAAACATTTTCATCTGTAGTTTCTAAAATCTAAAATCCATTATCCTCTCTTTTTTTTTTTTTTTTTTTGAAGGAAGCAAAGATTGGGAAAATTTAGATATTTGTTCTCTGATTTGTTCTTCTAGTATTTTCCCCATTTTCTATGTGGAAATTAACCTAATATTACTGAGAGTCCAGTCTTTGATATTTGGGGTTTTCAATATTTGAACAGATAGAAACTCTTAAAAAAATAAAACAAAACTTTGTTTCTTTCAAACCACATAGTTTAAAGATAGTGGAACTGAGTATAGATAAAATAACAATAGGTACTGAGAGTTGTGCTTTCAACTCTCAATAACATTAAACAGTATCATTCATTAAAATGGATACTCACTTATTTCCTTCTCTCCTTCCTTCAATGTTTCCATTCAGAAAGATATTTACTGAGTACTTATCCTGTGTTAGGCAATGCTCTTGGTGCTGAAGATATAACAGCATATGTATAATAAGATATATTCCTTTCCTTTTAGTCTCACTCACACATCCTTCACTCTGCTTTCTCACTGAAATTTAATATATATTATTGACCCTTTAACTAAATCGCTCCTATACCATTCCACCTATTTAATATTTCAACATAATAAGATACACTTTGCCATATTCTTCTGAAATATGTGAGGCATTCCAGGAAAAAAGATAATAATAGAGACTACTCTATAAAGTTTTAACTCTAGATGTGATTGCTATTAATAATTTGTAAGCACAATCAAAAATTTTTACTCTGCGACATGCCTATTTTGGTCAGTATATTTTGAGTACTCTGAGAGGAGGTTCTTTTAATACCCTAAGTTAGGTTGACAAGCACTTCTCTTCTTGAAGGAGGGCTAATTTAGATTTCCTGCACTTGGAGAGCATCCAGGTGGACACATACAGAAGCCACTGTGCCAT
Source organism: Lipotes vexillifer (assembly GCF_000442215.2). Taxonomy (NCBI): domain Eukaryota; kingdom Metazoa; phylum Chordata; class Mammalia; order Artiodactyla; family Lipotidae; genus Lipotes; species Lipotes vexillifer. Next base: position 1,663,442 of record NW_006791240.1, read on the forward strand.
CATCTCCATGGTTGTGCAGGTATTCATGCTGCACTGAAATTCTGCTTGGATTTGCAAGTTTTTAGCAGTGATAATGTCATATCTCATATGTTGTCACCTTATATCCTCTAATGATGTCACCTGGGAGGATGAATGTGATATCATATGTATTATTTCCCACTATTTATTTATTTTGGTCCTTACAGCTATGTTTTTGCCTTTCATGACTGAATTACAGAAACATTGAGTATCGTATATGTGTTTTGTCCAGGAGTGTGATTTTACAAGTATAGCACATAATTGCTAGAAAAGAGAAGGTAAAGAGCCAGTAACTAATGAAGGGAAGATTCCCAGTTAGGTTGTATTATGATAATTAACGTTACTATTGACGTAATGGTGTTCATTAATTAGAATTTGGTGTTATTTTAGCATAAATAGGGTTCAGGAAGCCATAATTTTCCTCCATGAAATTTTTGATAGTTATATTTTAGACTTACGAGAATGCACTTAATTTTCTTAAAAGGGGTCCCTCCTCCCCTTCCAGGAATCAATCACCTTCATAAGCTGGAGGGAAAACTGAATTTACCTGGTAAAGCATAACTGAACTGTTCATTGGTTACTTGATATTTTTTTTTTTTTTTTTTTTTTTTTTTTTTTTTTTTTTTTTTTTTTGG
>NW_006791240.1:1664645-1678951 GCF_000442215.2 Lipotes vexillifer
TTTATTTATGGCTGTGTTGGGTCTTCATTTCTGTGCATGGGCTTTCTCTAGTTGTGGCAAGTGGGGGTCACTCTTCATCGCGGTGCGCAGGCCTCTCACTATCGCGGCCTCTGTTGTTGGGGAGCACAGGCTCCAGACGCGCAGGCTCAGTAATTGTGGCTCACGGGCCCAGTTGCTCCGTGGCATGTGGGATTTTTCCCAGACCAGGGCTCGAACCTGTGTTGTCTGCATTGGCAGGCAGATTCTCAACCACTGCGCCACCAGGGAAGCCCTGGTTACTTGATATTTGACAACAAAAACTACCCAGTGGAATAGAGAAAAGAGTGAAAGGAACAAAGGAATATCTTGCTAAACATACACACAGAATTCAGTAAGAACTCGAATCTCTGCTTGGCTAAAGCACTGGTGGTGATCACTGAGGTCAAGACTTCTGTGCACGACTTCTAATCCTACCAAGAACGACCAAAAACACAAATGCTAACTGAGAGACTAATAGTTAAAAGTTGTTATCCCCTCCTCCTCTGGACACACTGTAGATTACACTCCTCCATCTGTTTTGAAATAAGGCATATGCCCATGTGACTTTCCTCAGCTAATAAAATGAGAAAGGTGAGTCACTTCCAGACAAAAGTTTTAAGAGCCAATGAAAATTTGCCATGTTCCCTTCCCTCCACTGTAGGAATGAAGAAAATAAGCATGGATGTGGAGTCCCCATCATTTTGTATCCCTGAGTGACTTCGAGGGGCAGAGCTTCCCCGTGGTTCCACGCGGAACATGTAGTATGAGTGAGAAATAAACTTTTCTTGTGCTGAACTTCTGAGATTTGAAGGTCCCATGTCACTGTAGTAAATAACCCCAGAATTGAGTAAGCTCCTAGAATAATAATACTTACAGAAGGACTAGTATTTACTGAGAGATTATTGTATTCCAGGTACTTTTCTAAGCATTGCACATGTATTAAGTCGTTTACTCTTCATAAATTCCCTTTAAGATAAGTGAACTCATTTTACAAATTAAGAAACGGAGACACAGGAAGGCTAAGTGATGTGCCCAAGATTAAGCAACCAGTAGGTGGCAGAAGAAGTATCTGTCCTCAGGCTGGCTGACTTTCTAGCTCACGCCACACTGCCTCTAACTGTAAAGAGAGCGACCAAGGAAACAAAGTATCTTGAGGATATTACACTTAAAGCACCAGCACAGCTGATTCCTGCTTCTTTATAACCAGAACTAAATATTCTGAATGAAAAATGATAATTGTGAAGTAGATAGAATGCTCTGTGTATATTGCATATGTTCATTCCCTTAGTGTTATTGAACACCTAAGAGCCAGGGATAGGCTAAGTACTAGACTTCCATAGACGAATAAGCTGACATGATTCGTGCCTTTGTGCAGCTTTCAGTCTATTTCATAATTTAAATAAATAAATTTATAGTTAATTTTTTGTAAGTGTTAAGAAGGAAACAGATGAGATACTCTCTTTAATAAAAATGGGGAACCAACTTACTGCATAAGTGAAGGTACAAGTAAACAAGTGTGAGTATGCTAATGAAACATGGTTACAAAGTATGTTGGCAAAACAAACTCTGTATTTATTGGCACTCTTAGTTCTCCTTCATAAGAAGAATCATCAGCCTTTTATTAACATGTCTTGTGGGCTATTTAGTCAATTCCTAGTAACATATATTACTTCAATGCTGTAAGTGTGTGTGTATGTGTGTGTGTGTGTGTGTGTGTGTGTATGTACACACACTCTCATCTAAAGGATATATCTACACATACACATTTGATATATGTCTTAAGCCATTAATACTGTTCTGACTCTCTTATGTATTACTAAGCACTTCTTCCAGTCTCCTTTCTCTGACACACTTACATCCTCTCTGACCTGAGGTCGTGTATTATATCTGATAATTTAATTACAAATTGATTGTGAAGCTCCTGAAACCTGCATTCTTCCTGTCTTTGAAAAGTGTACTCTCACATCCTGACACTGTAAAGTCACAGTTCACAAAGCCAAATCCTAGTCTTCAGGCCAGTCTTTCCAAGCCAGGCTAGTTTGTTCTCTCTCCCTGGAAGGAAAGATAGGATTCCAAACACACCACTGGGGACGCGTTACACCTGTCTGTCTATATCATTTGTTCCCATGCATATCAGTGGGGAGTAGTTACTGTGAATGATGATTCTTGAGAAACTCTATGAAACATTTTGGATTCACAGAGAGGGAGATAGTGATTGATGAACATATGTGAATTAAACTTGGTTTCCAATTAACTATAATGAAGCTTTAGATGAAAAAATAGTGAATATTATTAAAGTGTGTGTTAGATTGCACAAGCCATACTTAATAGTGAGCAAAGTTTTGTTAGCAGCCCAATCAAACATCTTAAAGGCATGAAAAAGAAAGTGGGTAGGAAAGTAAGCTTTTTGTCTAAAATTTTGTTCCCATTACAGGTTTCTTATTTTGACCCAAGTTGTGATCTAACTTTCCGCTAATGTTTCTGTTCTCTCTGGATGGTCCCATGTGTAGCTTATGCTACCTTCTCCCCTCCTTTCCCCTTGTATTGTTTACTGCAGCAGCAATCCATTGTACTTCTTTGTATCACATTTGCTCCTAATTTCCTTTTTTATCAAAAAAAGGAAAAGGCAATATCATTTGGTTAAAGTATGGTAGTATAATCTTAGTCACGGTGCATGAAAAATAAAGCCTTTCAGAATAAAATATACTACAAAAGAAAATTCTTAGTTTATTTAAGGTGACCTTTGAAAAGCCATGTTGATGTTGTCCATTAATTTTAAAGAGAGATATATTTATACTGTAAGTTTGAAGGCAGACAAATGCCTATTTGATAAAGGGCAGAGCAAATCATTCAAGAAAAAAATCATTGCGTCCTTAAAATAATCATATCTGAGGGCTTATATTTCTTTTTTATTTATTGTTGCAGAATGAAAATTCTCCTAATAGAGTACTGGATGTTTTGTTTGATTCTTTAATTTGCTTTTTCTTTTCTTCTCTTTTCTTACAGAAAGCAGTTTTCTGGGGACAAAAAATATTTATCTGACTCCTTTTGCTTTTTGGGTGCACCACCACTCCCTATGAGCCTGGTTTTCTGGTATTGTAAGGAATACAGTGGTTTTATAGTATTTAAGGGATAGTTTTCCATGTGAAAATGATAGATGAGAAAAATAATCCCCTAAGCGTCTGGTCAGGTTCTATACGCTACTGCAAGACACCAGAGCAGTTATTGTGTGTTGTGCAGGAAATTGGGCTCAATTCTTACAAAATACTTATTTACCATGTGTGTAAATTCTGAATCTCCACTGAAGGAGGAGGAACAAATTTAGGAGTTGAGTATCCAGACAGATCAGTAGAGTTGGTTCTCGAACTTTCCTTAATCTAGAGCTGAAGAGGAAGAGCCTTCCAACAAGAATTCCACTAACTCCTTTCTTGTAACAGTTAGATTTACTAACGAGGTTGCCTGGTAGGATCAGAAAAGGTTTCCTTCCAGCAAATGGAAAGATTTTAATGATAAACACTTTACGGGACATCTTCATTTTTATAACTTTCACTTCTTAAACTCTTTCACTTTATTAACATTTGAAAAGAAGTAGTGCCTCCAACATCATGAACAATTAAATAAGGAGGCAGGGCTGGAAAGTAGAGAAGAGAAATAGTTTCCAAAAAGAAAAAGAAAAAAAGAAGAACTTTATTCAATGAGCTCTCTATGACCCACCTGATTAGCACATGTTGAGTTGCATTTTCACTCTTTGTCTTTGCATCTTTAACCAACTACTCTTCTGGCTCAGGCTTTATTTATTTATTTACTTTTAGGCAGCGACATACAAAGCTTTTTAGTGAATAGCTACACTCCTTTTTAAACATTTTCTTTTCTAGTAGAGCTAGTCTCAATTTAAGCAGTCTTAGGGCAGCAATAATTACTTTTATCTTAATTAGGAAAATTGTAAAATTCCTTGTGAAACACTTAATTCTATACAGCAATTCTATCCCACTTGACGAAAGTAGATATTCTTTCATCCTAATAATTACTGCTGTGGTGAACAGGCTTAATTATTTTTAGAAATTATAATTAAAAATTCTTCCCCATAAGACTTCAGAAATTGATCACTATAAGAAATTACAGGAAAGGATTTGCTTAACTTTGAGGTATATCCTTATGCTACATAGTACAATTTTCAATTATCTTTAAAATTATATCTATTACTGCCAAGTAAATGTTTTATCAATAGCGTAAAATATTTCATATAAAATGTATCTTATTAGTTATATAACATTTATTGATACATGCCTGCCTGGTATTATTTAAAATTAAGTTTATGATTTTCACTGTTGCATTCTCTAAACCTCAGTTACTTCATTTACAAAATGGGGATAAATAAAGCCTACTTTATAGAATTGTTGGGAGGAATGTATTTAGAGTGTTCAGCCCAATGCATGGTACACAGAAGTCAGCAGCAGCAGCAGGAGGCAGCATAGTTAGAAAAAGGTTCAAATCCCAGCCCTGACACTCACTATGTAAATGACAACCTGTCTGAGTATTAGTTTTTTTATTTACAGGGGAGTAATAGTTCTCATTAATGCTCTTCATTCAGTGCTTGCTACAAGTCCACCAATAAATAGTAGTTATATCAGCTGTTATACAAATTTAAGTGTATAGGGTTTTGCATTTCTATCAAACTAAAACAAGAAGTTTTCCAGAAATTCAGATATATTTTTCAAAGGTCTAACAATTTTTAATGCAACATTTAACTGCAGTGACAGATACGCAGAAGTAAATCTTTTAGCCTGCTCTGCAGGGTCCATGGAGTGGCCCTCTTTCCAATATCATCACCCTTATTGCATTATTTAGAACCTCTATTCCCCTCAGATTGTCCCCCAAACTTGCGCTGTTCATTCCTAGTTATGTGCTATTCCTCTCATTAAAATGTTCATGCTTATCCAATTAGCAATTAATTGTGTATTACTCTGCGATGTTTCTATGTTTGTTCTGTATCACATGCCAGTCTTCCCTCTAAAACATCCTTGCTTATAAATTTGGCAACTAAACATTTGTTTATATTCCAGTAGATCTCAACTGTTCATTTAATCATGCATTTACACTTGGACTCTCTTACTAGATTATAAACTAGTGATCAGGGTATTTGTCTTACGCAGCTTTGCAACCCCACAGTACTTAGAACAGTTTGCAAACAGGTATGCAATAATATTTGTTAATTTAATTGCTCTCTCATGGTATTTTCATGTAATAAAATTAGATTTAACTTTTAAAACAAAATTATGACAGAGACAAGTCTTGAAAGGCAGAGCAACACTACTAATTACTAAACATGCTAATGAATTTTAACAAAACCATATATGGCCTTTTCAGCTTTTACACTAATACACACTAAGTGGGGCGGAAGTAGTTATCAAACTACTGACAATGGAACTAAAAGTATCACTTTCTTAGTAGCTTATCATGCCTTTGTAGAAGGAATGATTTGCCAGTATCATATTTAACTCAAATAGGAAAATACAACAGCTAATTAGGAACATGGTGACAATTTCGTCAGCCTTTGTGAAGTGTGCTTTAGGCTACACGATCATTTCAGTGATCAAATGCAAGCTGGTCCATTTGTATTTGATTCTTTCTGTTATTTGTGAGGCATGCCAAAGAAAAATGTTTCTGTCCAAAACAAGTTATCTAACACATTTATTTTAAATTAATTGAAAAAGTATGCTTACTTGTTTCACAATTAACTTTCTATTTACAAAAGCTCTTAACTCTGTTGACACTCAATTTTGTCCATTCAGAAAACAACCAAATCCTACACCCCCTCTAATTTTTTTTCCGATAAATATGTCAAAAATATAATACCCTTTTTGCAAAGTAAATTTCCTTCCCTGATTTATATTTGTTACAATAACAGACAAGAAAGGAAAACACCCACTACTTGAGCATGAATACAGCAAACCTTTCATGATATATTTACCCCTAATTCTCATTAATGTACATAAATATTTTAAAAACCTGTATTCACAATAGACGAATAATTCTGTCACTATTTAAAAACTGGTATTTAACTAACATTTAATTTTGAATTCATTTTTAGTGTTCAGGTATAAAGTGTTTTTCCAAAGGGTAGCATAACACATGTGCTTATATAATTTAAGTATATTTAAATATTCACCTCAATATTCATGCCTCATTTATTAGTTACATTTAAATTAAGTTTTCTATTAAAATGTAATATTTAAAACCTTTTCTTATTCACTTTTTGAGAGGCTTTAAACTATTTTCCCCATTTAGATAAGTTTCTCGCATAAACTTTTACTTTATTTTGACTCAACTTTCAAAATTTAAATAGTTCATGTAAATTTGATACTAATTAGGACATACCAATAAAAGAAGATTTGTTCTGCATGTATACACATCCTTTTATTACAGATGGACAGTTGTTACTCAGTATTTAATCAATTTCATATTTCTTCTTTTATATACAGATTATATGCTTAAAACAATGACATAAAGACATGACTAGAAAACTCAGCACACAGCTCAAAATTCACCAATCCATATATATTGATTTGACCTTCAATGGAAGATTTTTTTGTTTTGTTTCGTTTTGTTTTTGCAGTACACGAGCCTCTCACTGCTGTGGCCTCTCCCGTTGTGGAGCACAGGCTCCAGACGCGCAGGCTCAGAGGCCATGGCTCACGGGCCCAGCTGCTCCGCAGCATATGGGATCTTCCCGGACCAGGGCACAAACCCACGTCCCCTGCATGGGCAGGCAGACTCTCAACCACTGCGCCACCAGGGAAGCCCCAATGTAAGTTTTTTTGAATCTAAATATAAATAATGAGGATAAAGTGATATACAGTTTAGCTGATAATAAATGACCTGTCTTCCCTAAAACCATATTCTTTCTAAAGCAACAGACAGATATAATTGATTAATGAACTATTTAAAGATGGCAATAACCCTTTGCAAAATACCAAAAAACTTTTCTCTTACAATTGCCTCAAGACAGAGGTAAAGACTATTAAAAAATGTTTTAGATTACTGTCCCATATAGGAAAACTCAATTAATAAAGCCCCTAAACAGGGCTCTAGTGAAGAGTCTTGTATGCAAGTGGAAATCTGCATTAAACAAAACTCTTTAATTTTCTTTAATTCAACATCCCAACTCAACAACCCAAACTCATTTGACGATGTAATACTTTACTCAAGTAACATTTATTGACAGTCCTTGGATCATACTTTGGAATATGTTGTCAGTGACGTGGTGATTTTTTCATTTAAAACTATTAGGTAGGACTTCCCTGGTGGCACAGTGGTAAAGAATCTGCCTGCCAACACAGGGGACATGGGTTCAATCCCTGGTCTGGGAAGATCCCACATGCCGTGGAGCAACTAAGCCCATGTCCCACAACTACTGAGCCTGCACTCTAGAGCCCGTGAGCCACAACTACTGAGCCCGCGTGCCTAGAGCCCGTGCTCCGCAACAAGAGAAGCCACCGCAATGAGAAGCCCGCGCACCGCAATGAAGAGTAGCTCCCGCTCGCCGCAACTAGAGAAAGCCTGCGTGCAGCAATGAAAACCCAATGCAGCCAAAAAAAAAAAAGAAAAAAAAGATAAATTAAAAAAAAACCAAAAACCATTAGGTACTATAAGCCAGGGGTTGATCAGTATGTTAGCTCACTCATGCAACCTCCCACGTGCTCATGAGGGCAGAGACCTCTTCTGTCTTGATCATTGCTGTTCCCCGGTCCTTAGAAATAACCTCTATTTCAGGACCTGTTTTCAGTGACTACTATCCTCTAGTACCTGTGTTAGGAATTAGGCCAATAAAGATTAGTAAGGAGTATTTTCTACTTGAGAAGATGAGGACAAGATATAAACAATGACAATAAAATGTGGTGAGTGATGTTTGAATAAAGTGCTTTGAGGGCAAACGAGAAAGACTTATGAATTCACCTGGAGAGGTCAGGAAGAGATGATGCTAGAAATAAGCCTTTAAAGAATAAAGAAGGATGTACCAGGTGAAGGCGCAAAGAAGAGGCATGGACCCTGTGCTACAACCACACTGAAAAACTATACCCCTAAAGTTTCTTAACTCTAATAACATTGATTTTATAGTGATTTTCTCCTTTTCTTCTAACATTGGAGTGCTCCATAAATAAATGAATGGATAAATGAATTTTGTTTCAGTGAGATTTGTGATTATATCAAGCATTCCATAGTTTGAATCCCATCCAAACATTCCCAGGGAACTTTCCAGTCTACAAATTCCAGACTAGAAATGGTAAAATACAGAAAAAGAAAGGCTATTGTGGACTGAGGCAGTAGGAGGAGGAAGGGTTGAGCCAGACTACAGACAGCATCCAGGCCTGTGTGAAGTTTTCTGATCATCTTTGATATTCTGAACTCTAAAGTTATTTTCCCTCTTTGTCTTTCTTGAGGTTTTGTTATGATGTTTTAAAAACTTTACCATTTCTCGTGCTCTGAAAACATCAGGGCATGCTAGATGTCTCTGTTTTCTTTTTTGTGACACTCTTTGAGCTAATATTTTCTGAGTAACAAATATGAATTAGGCACCATGTTATATAACAGTTGTATGAGATGTATATTAACCCCAAATTTCACAGATAAAGAGAGGATGGTCAAGAACTCATACACCAAGCCCAACCAGCAGGTTCAGTATTCAATAAACACATACTTATTTAATGGCTATACTAGAACAGGCACTATTTCTAGGAGCTAGGGATACAGTAATGATCAAGACTGAAAAGATCTCTGCCCTCATGGAATTTACAGTTTCATGTAGGAAACAGACAATAAGTATGTAAAAAAAAAGTTTAAAAAAAGATACTAATAAGAGTTATGAAGAAAATAAAGCTTAGTTAAGGGATATAGAGTGACTGTATTACATACACTGTATTTAGGGAAAGCCTCTATGAGATGGTAACATATGCGCAGATATCTCAGTGATGAGAAGAATCCTGTCACCCAAAGACAAAAGGTAAAGGCATTCTAGATAGTAGAGAGAGCTAGCTGAGACGGCATTACACTGGATATGAGCTTGGTATATTTGAGTACAGAAAGGATGTTAGTGTGGCTTAAGCTTAGAAAATAAGAGGATCAAATGTGCTCTGAAATTAGGCAGGGGCAGGATCGTTTAGGATTTTGAAGGAGACTTTGGAAGAGTTTAAGAAAGGAGTAGTAATAAGATCTGATTTATCCTTTATCTCACTTTGGCTGCTGTGTGAGGAAAAAAACATTACAGGTTTAGTGTGGAAGCTGAAAGGTAGGTTAGGTAGGATGCTGGAGAAGTTGAGATGGAAACAGTTGTGGTAGATAGCACTGGAGCTGGAGAGAAGACATCAGATTTTGGATATATTTTATAGACAGAGCCAATAGGAACAGCTGACATAATACAGAGGCAGAGGAAAGGGGTATTGGAAGAGTGGTGAGGAAAAGAGAGGAATGAAAAATCACTCCTAGTTGGAGGCATAAGCTCTTAATAAACTGAATCTTCCACAGATAACAACCATAAAATCTGAGCAAACTAGAAGCAACAACCTGAGAGCTGTGCAGAGTAAACAAAGTCAGTGTGATTCTGCAGGGGTGTTAAAATTGAAGGAAATGATCAGTACAGGGTGAGTTCTTCATTTTTGAGGGTTTGTCTCCAAGGCAGCTACAATCATGGCAATGATGCAGGTGACTGAAACTCTGATAGAAAGCCTGCTTCTGGACATAGGAACAAAGGGAAGGAGCTTGAGGTAGACAGGAATGCTGGAGAGTGAGGTGGGAACCATGAAAAACAGAGTGCCTGAGAAGGGGAATGCCAAATTCTATGTTTAAATCCTTTTCAAGTCTCTTGCTGGATTGTGAACTATGCATGAGTAAGACAGACAAAAGTAGTCTGAACTAAGATCTGAGCCACAACCCACTGTAGATGTGACAGACTTTACACAGTTTGAGTCTAACCCAGTTAACTGCCTGCTAAAAGAATAATATCAATACCCCTTAGAGGAATATAACAGAATCCAGTTTCTACCACATAACATTTACAATTTCTGGGATACAACAGAAAGCTACAAAAAGCTGGAAACTATGACCCATTTTCAAGAAAACAGATAATCAATGGATGTCAACCAAAAAATGATTCAAGTGCTGAAATTATTAGACAAGGGCTTCAAAGTAACTATTATAATGAAGTAAAGGAAAACACAATCATAATGAATGAAAAGCAGGAAATCTCAGCAAATAGAAAATTTTGAAAGAGAAGCAAATCAAAATTTTAAAATGCAAAAGTAAAATGTCGGAAATAATAATTCATTGGATAGGTTTAATAGCTGAAGGGAAATACAGGGAAATTCAGTTAAACTCAACATTTATCAGTAGAAATTATCCAGCTTGAAGGAGAAAGAGAAAAATGATTGAAAACACTAACAGACTTAGGTGTTTGTAGTAAAATATCAGAAGGTCTATTGTACATGCAACTGGAGTCCCCAAAACAGAAGAGTGCAGCAGAAAACTATTTAAATAAAAAATGGCACCAAATCTCCCACATTTGGAATGATAAAAAATTGACAGATTTAAGAATTTGAGTGATTCCCTAGAGGATAAAGGTAAAGAAAACCACACCTAGGGAACACCATAGTCAAACCGTTGAAAACCAAAGATAAAGACAAAATTTTGAAAGCAGCCAGAGAAAAAGACACATTACATATAAGGGGGAAAAAAATGGAGCACAGAAAACATCTTTAAAGTTCTGAAAGAAAAATAATATACTATCAACCCAGAATTCCACCATCTAGTGAAAATATCCTTCAAGAAGACAAAATAATCACCTTTGCAGCAAAAGAAAAAGTATGAGAGTTCACTGACAATAGATCTGCACTATCAGATATGATAAAGTAAATTCTCAGTCTGAAGGAAAATACCAGATGGAAACTTGAATCTTCTGAAATGACCAAAGAGCACTAGAAATGGTAAATGTATGGGTAATATAAATATTTTCCCTCCTAATTTTTAAAACATATATATGATGCCAAAGCAAAAATTATGATATGCTCTTGTGGGATTCCTAAGGTAGGCAGGTGTAATATATTATACAAGAAACAGAGCACAAAGGATTTTCGGAGGGGTATGTGGCAGGTAAATGGATTCATATGGTCACAAGGTTTTTAAATTTTACATGAAGTGGTACACTATTAAATCTATGTAGATTGAAAACTAAGGTGTATAAAATAATCCCTAGATAAACCACTTGAAAAATAGAGCTAAAAAGCCAATACATAAATTAAAACGAAATTCTAAAATATAGTCAAATAATCCAAAAGAAAGGCAAAAGGAGGGGAACAAAGAAACAAAGAAACAAACAAACAAAAAAAAACAGAGGAGACACACAGAAAACAAATATTAAAATTATAGAGCTAAATCTAACCATATAACAATTACTAATTATTAGATGCTAATAGACTAAATATTCCAATTGAAAAAGAGATATCAAAATTGATTAAAAAGCAATACCCAACTAGATGCTGTGTACAAGAGATGCACTGAAAATACAAAGACACAGATGGGTTGAAAGCAAATGGATGGGAAAGGATATATAAACAATAAGCATACGAAGCTACAGTGGCTCATCAAAAAATCTACAAACAATATATGCTGGAGAAGGTGTGGAGAAAAGGGAACCCTCCTGCACTGTTGGTGGGAATGTAAATTGATACAGCCACTATGGAGAAAGGTATGGAGGTTCCTTAAAAAACTAAAAATAGAACTACCATATGACTCAGCAATCCCACTATTGGGCATATACCCTGAGAAAACCATAATTCAAAAAGAGACATGTACCACAATGTTCATTGCAGCACTGTTTACAATAGCCAGAACATGGAAGCAACCTAAGTGTCCATCGACAGATGAACGGATAAAGAAGATGTGGCACATATATACAATGGAATATTACTCAGCCATAAAAAGAAACAAAATTGAGTTATTTGTAGTGAGGTGGATGGACCTAGAGTCTGTCATACAGAGGGAGGTAAGTCAGACAGAGAAAAACAAATACCGTATGCTAAAGCATATGTATATATATGGAATCTAAAAAAAAAAAAAATGGTTCTCATGAACCTAGGGGCTGGACAAGAATAAAGATGCAAACGTAGAGAATGGACTTGAGGACATGGGGAGGGAGAAGGGTAAACTGGGACAAAGTGAGAGAGCGGCATGGACATATATACACTACCAAACGTAAAATAGGTAGCTAGTGGGAAGCTGCGGCATAGCACAGGGAGATCAGCTCAGTGCTTTGTGATCACCTAGAGGGGTGGGAGGGAGCCTCAAGAGGGAGGGGATGTGGGGATATATTTATACATACAGCTGATTCACTTTGTTATACAGTAGAAACTAACGCACTGCTGTAAAGCAATTATACCCCAACAAAGACGTTAAAAAAAAAAAAAAAGAAGCTAGAGTGGCTATGTCATTAACAGGCAAAGTATATTTTAAAACAGGGAGTATTACCTGAAATAAAGAGGGATATTTAATCTTGATAAAGGGGTCAATTCTTCAAGAAGATATAATATTCCTGGTATTTAGCTAATATCAGAGCCTCAAATTACGTGAAACAAAACTGACAGAATTAAAGGAAGAAATAGATAATCTCATAATGATACCAGGGGATTCCAACACCCCTCTTCAATAGACAAAACGAGTAAACACGAAATCAGTAAAGACATAGACCATATGGGCCATATTATCAACCACTTTGACCTAATTTAAATTTATAGATGGGTATGATCAATGACTAAAGAATGCACACCACTATCAAGTGCACATAGTATGTTCCCCAAGATAGGCCATATATACTAGGTCATAAAGCAACCTTTACATTTAAAATAATTGAAATTATAAGGAGTATATTCTTTGACTACAATGGAATAAATAACAACAAGGTATCTATAAACACCCCAAATATGTGCAAATTAAACAACACACATAAATAATACATAGGTTATTAAAGAAATAAAAAGTAGGAAATGTTTCAAACTTGATAACGAAAGTATAACAAATGTGAGATGCAGCTAATGCAGTGAATAGGAAATTTATAGCTTTAAATACTTATATTAGAAAAGAAGAAAGTCTAAAACCAATAACCTAAGCTTGTATCTCAAAAAACTCGTAAATGAAGAGGAAAGTAAACCTAATATAAGTAGAAAAAAATAATAAAGGTCAGAGCAGAAATCACAATTATCTGGCAGAGAATTTGTTAATCTAGCTAGCATAGGTTTGGAAATCTCCCAAGTCTGAGTCTGTTCTGTGTTTATGTGTATGCACATGTTATGCAGAGGAGACAGCAGGATCTAGAGCCACTAATGCCCATTTTTACGAGTTTGGTTAATAGGAGCTCTTGCTCGTATAGCAAGAAGAATAAATTTGTATCAATTCTTTGAATTTACTGGTAAATTAGAATCAGACCATTTTCATTTAATTTGGAAAATCTTTACAATAACAACTTGAAAAAACTAAAGTTTTAAAATATTACAGCTTTACTGTGATGCATAAATTTTCATCAATTATATACATAATTTAAGCTCTACTGTAAGACCATAAATAAGGAAAGAAAGAGGAAAGAAGGAGGGGAGGGAAGAAAGGACACAACAGAATTACATCCTCCCTTGTGTCCCGAGGTGACAATTCTTTTCTTCATTTGTAAAGAAATATGTAAGTTTCTGGGACTTCGCTGGTGGTGCAGGGGATAAGAATTTGCCTGCCAATGCAGGGGACATGGGTTCGAGCCCTGGTCCAGGAAGATCTCACATGCCACAGAGCAACTAAGCCCATACGCCACAACTACTGAGCCTGCTCTCTACAGGCAGTGAGCTACAACTACTGAAGCCTGCACACCTAGAATCTGTGCTCTGAAAAAAGAGAAAGCCACTGTAATGAGAAGCCTGCACGCCGCAACAAAGAGTAGCCCCTGCTCGCTGCAACTAGAGAAAGCCTGCACGCAGGAATGAAGGCCCAATGCAGCCAAAAAGGAAAAAAGAAAAAGAAATACATAAGTTTCTGTTCCTAGAGGCAGTGTTTTCTGATCTGTATAGAGTTCCGCTTAAGTGTTCCATTGTACAGTGGAGACAGATCAATCTATTATTGATGAGCAGAAAGATAGAAAATAATAAGGTAAGACATTTTCTCGAATTAACTCTCAGGTCCTTGGCTATACAAAGACATATAAATAAGTTAAATAAACAATCTCTTCCTTTTCAGAAGGGCAAGATATGCTATTTCCCTAC
>NW_006791240.1:1678961-1696633 GCF_000442215.2 Lipotes vexillifer
GTTAGTACATCTGTCTAGGTATGATGATACAAAATAGTTCAAATAGAAAAGTAAGGCTTAGTTACTGTGATAGGCTGTATCTTACAATAGAATATTGACAATGGGCTCCTGGTGTTGAAGATAAAACCCCTGGTAAGTGTACTGTTCAACAAATATCCACAGGGACCATGAGCCAATTAGAGAGACTTCTCCTAAAGGTGCATAACTTGAGTCTAGGTTTGCTCTGTGTAATCAAAAACAAATCTAAATGGAAGGAAAGCTGAATTCGAGGATAGACAAGGTATTTTCATACCTGTTTCCTTCAGCTTGGAAAAAGTGAAATTAAACTTGTATTTCCAGTTGTCTCAGTGTTTTAGGTACTTCAAAGGTGCAAATCAGTATACGCTGGTAGAATTTATATACAAAAAGTTCCAATAAGGAAAAAGATTTTTAGAATTTTCCATAAATGTTTGAATCTGAATAAACAAAAGGGCCTCTACATTTCAATTATCTAACTATGATAATTAGAAAATTTTCTGATATAAATGATTGTTTTGCTGATGCCTTGGATTCCAACTTTTTACCAAACAAAAATGTCAAAGAAAAAAGCATACCAAAGGATATTAAGTTTGGTAATGAAGCCTGTTGTCGTTTACTAATTAAACTCTGACAGAATTATCCTAATTTTTGTAGCATTGCATTTACAGTTCGCTTCAGTTAGGATGAAAGTAAACTCTAGTGGGAACTCTTCTATTTAAAAAAAATTTTTTTTAAATTTATTTATTTTACTTATTTATTTTTGGCTGTGTTGGGTCTTCACTGCTGTGTGCGGGCTTTCTCTAGTTGCGGTGAGCAGGGGTTACTCTTTGTTGCAGTGCGTGGGCTTCTCATTGCGGTGGCTTCTCTTGTTGCGGAGCACAGGCTCTAGGTACGCGGGCTTCAGTAGTCGTGGCTCGTGGGCTCTAGAGCGCAGGCTCAGTAGTTGTGGCACACGGGCTTAGTTGCTCTGTGGCATGTGGGGTCTTCCCAGACCAGGGTTCGAACCCGTGCCCCATGCATTGGCATGGCGGATTCTTAACCACTGCGCCACCAGGGAAGCCCCGAACTCTTCAATTTTAAGTTTAGTAGGCTACCCGGAGAATGTTCAAAATCTTTCTTATGTGCTAAACATGTGTTTTGAGAGGAAGTATCCACCACTGCTCCAGGTTAATGCTCTAAGGTGCTCTGCGGGGCTCAGTTACTGACTGCAACTGCTAGCCTTCAACTTTAGGTTAACTGGACAAACTGTTCTGATTAAACGCAATTTGAATCCAATTAGTCGTAGTGGTAGGGGCTAGTCCAGTGAGGCTGTAAAGAAGTAGCTTCTCAGAAAGAATGTGGATTATAAATACGAATTGGATTCAGCTAGAAGTCCTGGCTCTGGAGAATCAACCAATACAACTGTAACAGGAAATAATTCCCAATGGAACGTTCAACAGTGACCTGGAAGGTCATTAACAGTCACACTGCACCCTATCTGGACCTTCCTTTTGAAAACTGCCGACTCTACCGAGTCTTTAACTTCTGTGCCTCAGCACCTTTGGTTCTGGGCCAGGTTACCATTCTTAATTTGAAATTACCTAGGGAAAAGAAGGTTCCATTTATCCAAACACCTGACTTTATTATTTCCCTTCTCATCTCTCCAGGTCTCATGGCAACTTTAATTTACTATTTTTATTGTTCGTATGGTTCTTATCCACTCCCTTGGGATTGAATGAATAAGTTTTGCAAACCATAGTTTTCTGGATATCAGAAAAGTGGTATGGCGCAGCTACTTTGTATTATGTATCACTCCTGGTAGCATTTGGGTTAGTACTCCATAATCGAATAAATTAGTATTTCTGCAAAGAAATGTATAAATATTTACACTAAATTGGATAAAGACAACAAATAGCCACATATTAGTTTAAATTAAGTTCTTTCAGCCAATATGTTTTCCACAAGCATATGAAAAAAATTATGGTTTTCAATGGCTTTTAAAAGGATTAGACCTGTAATAAATCCTAGAAGTGAAACTCCTATTCCCATTTGTTCCAAATACTAAGCAAATGCAGAGTATCTTTAATTTATTTTACTTTTCAATAGTATTACTCAGTTGCCATGTTATAGTCCTAGCAAGTAAATGCAAACCTTATATTCTGTGTGCTTTATTTCATAAACGATGAAATCATAATCTTATTAGCCCACTAGAGTTCCTCAAAATAAAATTAATAAAAATACTGCATAAAAAATATGAATAATGGTATTTACAGATAAGTTTATTTTTACTGATCGGTATATAACATCTAATAGCAACATGTACTTGTGATGCCTCCTACCAAACCGACTGCTATTGTTCTACTGTCTTTCCTACATATAGATTCTAGCACCAGCAATGACTAGAGTCAGATTAATGAAAGTCACATCAAAAGTGATACGAATGCATTTGAGACCTGTGGAAAAACTAAATTCAGTCATATAGAATATTAATTTACAAAACTGACATACATAATTATACCTGAAAAATATTTACTAAGAACTAATAAATAACTTCCTGATGGCCTAGTTTCACAATTAATGACAGAGATAAAGTTTTCAACTAATATGTGCAAATTCCTCAATTTCACTTTTCTGGATATTTTAAGTATACTTCTTACAAGAATTATGGGGAGGACAGAAATTTCCCTTTTGAAATTCCTTCATGTTCCACATTTCCACACTTCTTATTTATCTATATATACCCCATGCAACTACAATTCTTATTTATCACTATACATCTATGTAAAATATTAGTGCACACACATACACACACATATAATATTCTTTTAAGCAACGCTTAATATTAAATTAATATGGACCTAAATTTAAAAAACAGGGTGAACTTGTAGAATGTATAATGATTTTATACATTTAATTATCCTTATTATTCACAAATCCTTTCTAAATTATGTCTCTCCTGGGACTTCCCTGGTGGTCCAGTGGGTAAGACTCTGCGCTCCCAATGTAGGGGGCCCGGGTTCGATCCCTGGTCGGGGAACTAAGAGCCCATGTGCCACAGCTAAAGATCCCGTGCCACAACTAAAGATCCCGCACACCACAACGAAGATCCCGCATGCCACAACAGAGATCCCACGTGCCACAACTAAAGATCCTGCACACCGCAACGGAGATCCTGCTTGCCGCAGCTAAAGATCCCGCACGCAGCAACGGAGATCCCGCGTGCCGCAGCTAAAGATCCCGCACGCAGCAACGGAGATCCCGCGTGCCGCAGCTAAAGATCCCACATGCAGCAACGGAGATCCCGCCTGCCACAGCTAAAGATCCCACACGCAGCAATGGAGATCCCGTGTGCCGCAGCTAAGACTTGGTGCAACCAAAATAAATAACCATTTAATAAATAAATAAATAAATTTATATATCCTTTTTATATTACTTCCATAGCATATAGCTGCAATTTCAAATTCCCCCATTTGTACAACATACACGAAACTCAGTAATGAAGAAAAGAAGGCTAGGCACACCCTTATACTAAGTCATTATCCCTAGAAAACTTTAAACGACACATAAAGCTTTTTGTGGTATATAATAAGTGATTTAAGGCTTTTCAGGTAAGCTTCAGGAATAAAACATTTGCTCCAACTTAATGAGGCACTTTGTATAGCAACAATATTAACAAAATAACAATATGAACATTGATAACATGGCATATAAAAAAGTAGAGATAATATGTTTGAAATTCTCCAACTAAATAAAAAATCTAAAATTTAAAAAGTGGTGCTTCCAGGACTTCCCTGGTGGCCCAGTGGTTAAGAATCCGCCTGCCAATGCAGGGGACACAGGTTCGAGCCCTGGCCTGGGAAGATCCCACATGCCGCGGAGCAGCTAAGGCCATGGGCCACAACTACTGAGCCTGCACTCTAGAGCCCGCACGCCACAACTACTGAAGCCTGCACGCCACAGATACTGAAAGCCCGTGCGCCTAGAGCCCATGCTCCACAACAAGAGAAGCCACCACAGTGAGAAGCCCGTGCACTGCAACAAAGAGTAGCCCCCACTCACTGCAACTAAAGAAAGCCCGTGTGCAGCAACGAAGACCCAACACAGCCAAAAATAAATAGATAAATAAATAAATTTATATATATAAAAAAAGTGGTGCTTCCTTTGGTACTGTGATAAAAAAATTTTTTCTCTAAAAAATATTCTTGAACACTTATTATGCTCAAGATACCTATCAGTGCAAGTTACTTGCTATGTGGTGATCTTTGCTTTCTGGAAGTTTAAAATCTCTAAAATAACATTACCATCCCTCACCCTAGTCTCTGACTTCACAAGAACCAGTTTTTCTGAAATTCAGCCTTCTACCTACCCTGGCACTTCATTTAGTACCTTAGCTCCTTTTCTCTGTAGGCATGGATTCCCTAATTGTTTGTTTATTGTAGTATTTTAGCAAACACTGCAGTTCTACTAGTTGCTAGCCTGGAAAAGGACAGGAAAATCCACTTTACTGAATTTCAGCATTTTTCAAAATATTATATCTTGGATTTTCTCGTATCTGGCTTCAAATGGACAAAAGTCTTAAAAGAAAGAGGGTTTTTAAGGCCCGTATCTTTGCCTCTGAGGAATTAGGAAAAATCCAAAAATACATCTATCCTGAGCGCTAAACCCTGAGCGCTAACTGTATTGAATTTTATAGAAAAGATATTAGCACTTAATTGGTCTTAAATCTGACAACCCCTCAGGTATTTATTTCATTGTGACTGTTTTTACTGCAATTGGAAGAATAAGCACATGTGAACTAGAAGTGATAAGTTAATAGACTCATCTTATACACCAATAATTAAAAAAAATAAATTAATAATAAAAAGCCATCTAAGGAAAGCTATTGCACAAATATAAGCTCTAAAACAAAGACTACATATCAACAGTATTGAATGCTACTTATTTCTGAAACTTCCCTCTTTCAGAACACACTCACACACACACACACACACACACACACACACACACACACATACAGAAACCCTACAAATGACATAAACCGTAGAAAAGACTAGACGACAGGTTATTTATTAGAAAAACTTGTACCCTGAGTCACAAAAAGTACTAAGGCAAATGAACTGAGATAGAATAATAAAATTAGTATACTTAGCTAGCAGTTGAACCATTTATCAAAAAGGACCACTTTATCTGTGCTCTTTTCTTTTGCAGAATCCAATAAACTGCCATTATATTCCTTCTAAATGGTTCCATTACAAAGATTCTATAACAACAGACTAATCTCTTGATAATTATAATAAATGCTTGTAATCAAAGAAGGAACCATTTAAAATAGGAAGGAGAAAGGCTGTTTTCCATCAAACTCGTTGTAGTTCTGTGACCTTTGAAGCATTCAGCTACAATACAGCTTTCTATCCAATCCTGTTCAAATAAATATTTAAGAAAATACTAGATCAATGATAATTTGGATTGAGGTATTTCAGCATTTTTTGTTTCCAAATTTTAAATTGTGTTAACGTTAAGAATAAAGGGGCATCTCTGCTTAGAGTATAAATTTCTAGCATTTAAATGATAAATGATTTGATTAGATTTGTTTCCTTCGGGGGAACAAAAGCAATAGTTACTTTAGAAAACTAGAATGATGAGCTATTCACAATGCTTATGGCTTTAAGGAAGTATTATTTTCCTAGAAGACAGCACATCTCAACACAGAAGTTGGGGCTGTATTTACTTGAATAAACAATGATTTCCAGAGAACACAGAAGTAACTGATGGCTGATAAAGTTACGGGAAATGACTATATATGATCAGAATGGCTTTCATCTGCATTTTGTTAGACCAAGCATTGATTTCACTTTTCAGCTGTGAACAGCAAGAGACCAGCTGTGCCCAGAGTGGGAGCAAACTGTGAACCAGGGTTACACTAGAGGGGAGACTGTTTAAAAATATAAAAAGTAATACTTTTTAATAAGTCTTAGGCAAAAAAATCTACTCGTTTTAAACATTTGGAGGAATATATATAGGGATTTCCACAAACTGTCAAAAGTGGTAAATCTAATTTATGACAAAATGAAACCTTTGTGCTCAGTTGTGGGAATAAACAGAATTATGAGGAGAAAATAAACAAAGAGAAGGAAAATATAAAATAGACTGCCTTCAAGGCAGAAACAACTACATTTTACTTGGTATTCCCAGATGTGCTAGGAGGAAATTTATGACAGCACACTGAAAAGCAAGATTCCCTTTGTGAAACCTTTCACATTTATTTAACTAAGCACAATCATTGAAAATGACCTTTATCCAAACCCTTCACAGCGGTCTTAAAATGATCTAAAATGACTGCCAGATATTCTTTAAATAACATTACTTAACTAAAAGTCATTACCCAGGGGCAATATTAAAGTACTGGCAAGTAAATACAGATCTATTTTCAGCAAAATATAACATAGGCTTAATGAAAAATTGATAACACATTAAACATCTTTGTCAAAAAGCTAACAAAATAATACAAATATCTCAGTTTTTCAGAATTGGTAGGGAATATACGTTTTTCAATTTCAAAGCATCTTATTTGCGTCTTTTTTTTATGGTGTGTTAGTTTCTGCTTTATTTATTTGCGTCTTAATGAAGATAACAATCATAGAAAAAGAATCTAAAAAAATAGATTAATAATACTTAAAATTGTAAAAAAATAAGTGATACACCTGGAGAAGGCTTTCCAAAACATGTTTTAACTAAATTAACTAAATTGTTATACTTGCCAAATGTAGTAAATTTCAGAAAAGTAACAGATTTATTTATTTAATGATTCCTCTTATTGTCAAAATAAGTGTATAAGATTTGACGATCTCTATCTTTTCTTTTTTAATTTACATTCAGAGGAAGATCATAGGCTACCTAGTAGACTAGGAATGGAGGGATGAGAAAAAGAATAGGTAAGGAATAACTGACAGCTGGTTAGGAATGTGTCTATTTTGGGATCCTAAAATATGAAAAAATTCCATTGTTTCATAATGCATTTCTGTTTCAGTTAGCAAAAACTGGACATACTTGGGGGCGGGGGGAGAATTTCCTCTATTAAGAGGATGATTAGTTCAGTAAATCATGGCTTTGAGATAAAGATGATTGCTATATCTCCTTGATGGGAAAAAGAGAAGGGTATAGGAGGTTCATTTCACCACAAAGCAATTATGCCGAGCTGGAACATTACCATTTATCACTGTTGAAAGATGACACTCACTGTTAGCCAAGGGAAACTGTTACTCAAAAGCTCCCATCAAGATCAATATGCCATGCTTTTTCTTTTTTTTCCCTAGCAAAAAGTAATTATACAACAGAAACTTCACAATCAATACCTTCTCAGGCTAACTTAAAGTCGGCTATATAGGCATGAAGGTATGGCAGTGTCAGCTGTCACTGAAGTCTATCCCATTAAATCCAAATTAAGCCTGTTTTTCTGTGCTGTTTATCAAATCTTTCCTAGTGTTATTTCAAGTCCTCAATACTGGTTCCTTAGAAATAAAGTATTGTCAGCTTTTGTTTTTGTTTTTTGTTACTAAAGCATACCAAGTTACTATTAACCACACAACAACATAGGAGAGTTGCCATTAATTAACCCATTCGTATTTTTCAAGGAAATTAAAAAAAAAAAAAGAAGAAGAAAAAAATCAATTCATAAGGGGAAAACAATCAATGTCCTTACTCAGTGAAAACTAAAGTACCTCCCTGGAAGCATGTTTCCTAATCTTGCAGTTGAGGTTGAGCTTCTTTGAACTTCTGAGAGCCATAAGGAGAACAATCTATAATTTCATAATGTGTGACTGCATTTTTCTCAAGATAAACAGTCCTTACAATTAGGGAGGCAGATCACAGATGATTATATATATGCTTATTTTATATACATGGATAAAAATAGGCGTTACAATCATTTGAAGATCCATCCGAATGTCAATTTGACAACTGCTTTCTGTAATATAGAGCTTAGTCTTATAAACCAATCTAATATATCAGAAAAGGTTAAAGGGCATGGAAAAATCACTCCTTCAGTGAAAAAAATTTTGACATCCAATTTTCAAGCTGATTTATCAGTGGAAAGCTAAAATTGATAGGCTGCCATTACTGGGGAGTAGCCTGTCTAAGAAAGCTGTTACAAAACCTCTCATTTTGATTTAGCCACATTAATCAATACAAACCTATACTGTTTCAATTTTTAAAACATTGATCTTCTGCTATAAGCTTAGGGAAGCCACATTTATCAACAATCATAAAAGAACTCAATAGAGTTTTAAACAAAGGTTCAGAAAATAAAATGATCAAATGAAATTCAGGTTACCTTGCCTTGTTGCTTAATCGCTGTTACCAAAAATTGTTTAATCAAGATACTGAGTTAATTTTTTTTATATTTTAGGAAATAACTGTTACTTTCACTTTGTTCTCAATTTTAACTAGTGCAGTACTATCTCCTAGGTTTCTCAGTTATTTAGTCCTAGTTCAATTTATCCCAGAGTTATTCTATCCTAAGTTATTCTAAATATTTACAATTAAACAGAGATAAAAATTATCTCTGTGAATTATTATTTAATGTAAAAAATACTTTTACTTGTTAATCAATAGCTGAAAGTGACAGCAGAGTGACAAAAACATTTTGAAAGAATTTCAGACTGTGTAGTAGAAATATTATAGGGGCACAGAAGACTTAAATATTTCTTAATTCACAACTGTATGAATGAAAATTCTGCTAGTAAAATGGGAATTTTGCTCAGAGTCATCCATTGTGTTCTAGAAGATTCAAAGTAGATAAAGTAAAAATCAATATGTTTTGCAAACAAAGGGTCAGTATTTATTGTCACATTATTAGCATTTTATTATAAATGCTATTAAGTATCTAGAGGAAATGAGCAGAAGGATATGTTATTATGGAATAATCCTGCCTTTAAAATTTTTTCCAAAATAGAAACATTCAAGTTCAAGTTATATCATATATTTTATAAACATATCTAGATTTTATACTCAGAAATATATACGTTCTAGTTTATATTTAGAAAATATATTAAAAACTTATCACATTTATATAATTATTTATGCGTACATGAAATACCACAGCATTTACTGTGGATCTCTATAGAAAACTATATAAAACATAATGAGAAAGTGGAAAGGAGCGGGAAATGATGTAAATCATACATGTTAACTGTTATTTATTAAGATTCCCTTTCCACATGTGCATATCGTTGTGGTGAGTCTTATACAAAGTCAGATAAATGAATTCAGTCCCTGACTATTTGGTATGAAACTGATAACATCAAAAGAGATTTTAGTAGTAGACACATACTGCAGATAAAACATTTCCAACTAACATAAGTCAAAGAAAATATTAATTTCTTAAAGTTGTAAACACAGAAACATATGATTCGTATTTTTTAACCAGGTAGAAGTAAAATGGTTAAACAAAAGAAAAGCAAGACAAAAAATCAGTTACTATAAAAGAACTGTAAAGTTAAAACAAAAACATTTAAAATTTATACCATAGATAATCAAAAAGTACTCTGTAAATCACACATAAATACACTCATGTCAACCTTAATTTACCAAAGTTTAAATTAATAAAACTGAGCTCCCATAGACCTTACTAAAAATTTTTAATACAGCATAGACTCAAAAAGGTTTACCTGAAGAACAAAAATAATGCTTGAAGAAGAAAAAAATGTAATTCAATCAATGCAGGGTTTCAAACCTAGGGTATCTGAGCCAACAGTGTCAGGAATATACTTTTGAAAGGGAAAGGTAAAAAAAGTGGATAAAATCTTCAAACTGAATTCTGTTTGGCGATCCTTAAGTGAGCCTCATAATTAACTCTGGGAATGGTACAATATTATATTCTTATCTCTCTAGGAAAGGTAGTCCATTTGCAAAATGGACATGGTTGAAAATGAATAAATAATTTAAAAATAATTTACAATTCTAGATTGTAGGTGCTAAAATACTCTGATTT
This sequence comes from Lipotes vexillifer, assembly GCF_000442215.2. Lineage (NCBI taxonomy): Eukaryota > Metazoa > Chordata > Mammalia > Artiodactyla > Lipotidae > Lipotes > Lipotes vexillifer. The sequence goes on from NW_006791240.1 coordinate 1,688,947, forward strand.
GACAAAAAACAGCATAAATAAGAGAGCATTGACAAAAATAGGCTGTAACATGCTGAGTGATTAAATTATTACTCCTTTGATTATATATCAAGCATTTCTGGAGACATATTACTCTTACATATCTCAAGGGTACTACTTAATGCCTTAGAGATGTAATGTACCACTTAGTAATTTTTACTAAAGTTAGGAAGAATCTATTTAGGTATGGAAGTTTGGGATAGGTAAATACTCTTTAGAACATGACAAATGACTCAATAATAAGGTGCTAATATAACATTAACATTTAAAATCGATACTCATCGCATTCATGGTTTTTCTGTTTTCTGGCCTTTGCTTGTTGCATTAGTCAGTAAGCCACTGCATGCTCTCCCAATCAGTATGTTCATGACTGGGCCTGGGTATTAGAATTTCCTTTCTTTTCAGTCTTTATCTTAGTTACCTCTAGAAACCACTTAGGCCTCTGTGCTAGATTTACCCCTTCCAGATGGGACTCTCATATGGCCAGCCCATCATATCACAGTCCAGTACCTATCTGCCTCGCTGTTTCACCACTGTCCCAAACACAGAAGAAAATATCCATTTATCTCCAACATAAAAGATTATGTTTAAACATGCACATGCACAAATTTGTACCTTTTCCTGAAATTATTTTCCCTATTTATCTTTTGAAACACTAATAGAAATTTTATCAACATTATTTTTGTCATTAAGGTCAAGTTTTATGAATAATTTTAGTAATTTTCCATGTCCCCAACTTTTATATATTTACTATTTCTTTCCATGTCTTTCCCAGCAACAGAGCCACGTAAAATATGTCCTGCTTACTGCCAATTGTCCATGAGCTAGGAGAATGACTGCACGAGGACAAATCACATATCCTGGCCAACCTGACCTGCTCACCGGCGATGGTCTCTCAGTGCTCTTCTTTGTCTTTTCCAGTCAGCCCAGAAGTTCACTTAAAGGCGTTCTTTCGTACTACACACTTTGATGGTTCCCTTGAACATGTGGAGCCCTGTAATTCTCTGAAATAGATTCACCTTCTTACTTCCGCTTTAAGGAACGACCTCTGTTCTATTTCCTCATCCCCCCTAAGTAATGCTATTTATAGTTTATACTCTGATTAGACATAACTTGTTTCTGACTGACATTATTTTAATTTCTGACTTTAGACAATATAGTTTCTTTGATTCTCAACCGTGGCTGCTCTTAAAAATTCTACCAGTCATCTAACCTCCCTCGTTTTAACATCGCCTGATTCACCTAATTCAGGGAGTCTTCCTAGGTGGGCAATTTTTTTTTGTTTTTTTTTGTTTTTTTTTTTGTTTTTTTGCGGTATGCAGGCCTCTCACTGTCGCGGCCTCTCCCGCCGCGGAGCACAGGCTCCGGACCCGCAGGCCCAGCAGCCGTGGCTCACGGGCCCAGCCGCTCCGCAGCACGCGGGATCCTCCCAGACCGGGGCACGAACCCGCGTCCCCCGCATCAGCAGGCGGACTCTCAACCACTGCGCCACCAGGGAAGCCCCTAGGTGGGCAATTTTGATGAATGCTTTACTTATCGCTTCTATAGGCTATGTCTAAATTTCTCTTCCACTGAATTCTCTTATTCAAATCTTTCCAAACTTGTAAGGTACTGGCATGTATGGTCACTTATAATGAGGTGTACATCCTGCCGGTATTAATGTGTTTAAGGACAGAGGGCAAAGCAGCTACATTATGCATCAGTGACTGCTGGTCCCCAGATTACATAAAGGCAGATGGCACGAGAGAATCATGTGCTAAGGCGGCATTGTTCATACCAAACTGATTACTCATTTGTTTCTAGTACAAGTTCAAACTTGAAATAAAGCTCATAAAAGTCTAAACTAGGGGCTGAACTGAACTAAAGTTTCCTTTGTTGCCAAAGTTAAGCATTTTCATTTTCAGTTTAATTTAACTTATGAATTTTTAGTTCATGTTACAAAATTAAGATTTATTATTAAAGTGGATAATATTATAAATAACTACAACACTTTTTGAAAATGTAAGCCTATTACAAAGTTGAGATAAAAAGAGAGTGAATGAGAAAGGAATAATGCCTTACTTCCAGGCTTATGAAGGAATGATAATAACAATTCAGTTATTTTCTTCATTAATTCATTCATTTACAGCTATCTATTGACCATTTTTATATGTGTTAATGTTTTCTGAAATACATATTTTACTACCCAAAAGACATTATGCTACATAAAAATAACAACAAAATTATTAACTCCAAAATCCACTTAGTATTTTCTCCTTTTATGCTTCCTGTACTTCTGACTATAAATAAGGGCTAACCCTTGTGGTGCTTAAATACATGTTAAAGAAAATAGAATTACATAATTTGCTTTGAATACCAAAATAAAAAGGACAGTACAAAAAAGGGAATAGGTAACGGCATTTTCATCATTCCAGTGAAACTTGTGGCCCTTTGCCTCTTGTTTAAGAAAGCATTGAGCTAATGGGATAAAGAAGTCATCATGAAGAGATTCTATGGGTTTCTGGTGTCATGACTACTATAGAAAAACCTAGTTACCATGTCACCAGAGTTTCAGCACTAAATGATAAATATCCTGGCTAGTACCCTATATAAGATGTTTCCCCTCACATTCATCACCCAGAGGTACTATATTGCTTGTTTCCTTTTTCTCTAGTGCCCTGTGACCTCGTTTTAACATTCAGTATCATATGACATGAATGCCTATTATATCTGTCATGGCTAGAGAATAATTGTTCCCCCCCCCCACTTCTCATCAATTTGGTTTTACAATGGAATATTAAATATAATTAGACATAGAAGAATACAATGAAAGAAGACAAGAAATAAACTATTTTTATGAATACAAAGTAACACCATTGTAATAATTAGCCAGATAAACTAGTTTGGAAGGGGTGGAGAATTTCATTAAGGATCAAGAAGATTACATTATTTTCCTTAAGAACTCCAGTTCTGATGTTGTATCACCACAGGCAGGTCATGACCTTGCGAGACTTATTTTCTTATCTGTAAAATTGAGTTGCCTACACAACCAGGTCTAATCTTTACTGGGCATTTGAGATCTTCCTTGATTGAATTTGAACTCTCTTTTGTAGTCTTATCTCTAACTACTAACATTCTCCTACTTTATTCTGGGTCATTTAATGTAATGAAAGAAGCCTGGCTGTTTCAATCCTGTGCTATTCCTTGGGACTGGAAAGTCTGAACATTCATCTATTTCTCTATAAAGTATACAATCTAGTTAATATTTCACTTAACTGTTATTAAATATTGCTTTATGTTAATATTATAATTACCTAAGAATCGGTATGATCTCACAAACTAGACTGTAGCTCCTTGGAGCTGAGACTGATTCTTATGTATCTTTGTATTCCACACAGTGCATAGCATAGTGGCCTGCTGTGTTTCATATCATAGAATAGTTGTTTAACGTTGTATTAATTTGGATGGAAGAAGGTATATATTCTCCCAAATGACATACTAATTGAACTACTAGTTAGCTAACAAAAACAACAGTTTATGTACTAACACATTGCTAGAGGTCAGGCACTTAAACTCTTGAGAAATTTTTAGTTTGAAAAGACATTATCCAGTTTAATAATCACCCTTTGATATAACAGCTTCATATTATGACACCAATCAACTGAATCATCACTACATTAGTAGAAAAAAGGAGAAAAATCACATGGCCACTATGATAAATGAAGAAGCAGCATGGACAAAATTATACACCTATTGAGGATAAAAACTTTTTAGCAAACTAGTATAGTAAGGGAAGGGAAGGGAATGGAACTTCCTTCTACTTGATAAAGAATATCTCCCAAAAACCAAACAAACAACCCTATGGCAAATATCACAATTATGGCAAAATATTTAAAGCTTTCTCCTCGCCATTAGGAACAAGGCAAGTACGTCCGCTATCGCATTTCAATTCAACATTGTACTAGAACTCCTATTCATTAAAGTAAAACAAACATCAAAAAGGTATGCATTCAGGAAAATGCAGATTAAGGCTATAATGCAGTATATTTTACTTCCACCTGAATGGCCAAAATGAAAAAGACAGAAAATGCCAAGTGTTGGAGAGAATGCAGAACTGAAAATTTTGGCAAACTGTTAAGCAGTATAGCTAAACATAAGCCTATACCATGACGTAGCAATTGCAATTCCAGGTATATGCCTAACAGAAATATATTTATTTGTTTATCAAAAAATAACGGAATCAGAAACAAACGTACTAAAACGTTCATAGCAACACTATTCATAATAATCAAATTCTGTGTTATTCATAACTAAGTTCAGGTATATTCACAAATTGACTACTATATAGCTATGAGAATAAACAATCTAAAATTATATGCAACAATATGGATGAATCTCATTAATGTTATATTGAGTAAGAGAAATCAGACAAGAGAGTTCATATTATATGCTTTTAGTTATGTAAATAAAAAGTAGTCAAAAGTAATATATGCTCTTAAATTTAGGACAGTGGTTACCTTGAAGGGATGGGGAGAGTACAAGTGGGGCTCCTAAGGTGTTGGTAATGTTCTGTTTCTTTATCAAGAATGGTAACTGTATAGACCTTTTTATTAAAAACATTAATTATTTATTTTTTGAATGTCAATTCTGTATTTATTCCACCAAGCTTCTAGTTTTCAAAAAAAACCAAATGACTGGTTTGTAGTAAAAAACTTCTTATATCTAACTGACCTGGCTATCACACAACTGCTTTTTTTCTTTTTAACTTTTAATTTTATATTGGAGTATAGATTATAGTAAACTATCTCAATGTTGAGATAGTTTCAGGTGTACAGCAAAGTGAAAGTGTATCTATTCTTTTTTCAAATTCTTTTCCCATTTAGCTTGTTACATAATATTGAACACAGTTCCCTATGTTATACAGTAGGTCCTTGTTGGTTATCCATTTTAAATGTACAGATGCTTTTAGTTTTTGAAAATTCATCGATCTTTTTCATCATGACATATGCACTTTTCATATGTGTCATACTTTAAAGTGCTAATTCCTCTAATGCCTTTTGTTTGCCTTCTTCTTTCACACTGTAGTAATCTGTGGTCCATTTCACTGTTTATTGAAATTCAAATCTAACAATTTGATTTACCTATAAAATAAATCTACCCTTGACCCCAAATCCTGACCTCACTTGCATTCTTTACCAATACACAAGCGAAAATTACAAAGCTAAATACAAAGCAGAGGATGTTAAATGGCCAGCCAATGTCATGATATAGTTTAAACATAGCAGGAAATCTCCAAAATATATATTTAGAATGACCAATTGTATTTCCTGGAATTTGACCACAGACATTCATTCTTATTAGTTATGAACCTTTTTTAGTTTCCACTAGCAAAACAGACTTATGCCTATGAATGAAAGAGGTTTTATTAATAAGGTTTGTTTTTCAGAGGCCATGCCAGTCACCTGGGCCAAAGAGACTTCTGGAAGCAGGGACCTCTGAAATACAAGGTGGGATGAAGTAAAAATAGATTTACTTTAGTTTGCATAGGCCTATTCCTAGATACACACACATACATATATACACAGGCACATTCCTCATTCTGTACATCTAAATTCCTTTTTTCCCAAGATAGTAAGATTCAATGATATATCAATTCAACTGTGATATAACATTATCAAAATTATCATTATTACTGACATGATATCAATATATCATGTCAATTCAATTTTGTTCTTCTAATCCTAAAGCTACACTGTAATCAGAATAACTATGATGGTTCTTTGGAAAGATACTATGACAGGGCACTATCTCCTCTAAGCTGCTATCTTAAAGTGATCAGTAAAGAGCTTGAAACAACCAGAGTAAGAATAAAAGATTTCAATGAAAAGATCCAAATCAGTGTTTTTGTTTACGGCAGGGAGTGAAATTGTGTACTTGTGTGTATGTTTGTGGGTTTTTTGTCTTTTTTTTCTTGTTGTTGTTTTAACTGGGTAAATGAAAGACAGGTATAACAGAGGTCATAAAGGCAGAACTGTACTGGTGGAAAGTATAAGAATTTAAGTGAAGTTACTGTGAAGACAGAAGTCAAATGGCTTCCAAGCACTGGGCCAAAAAACAATTTAAAATCAGTTCATGACAACTGGAAGACTAAATATCTGGGAGGGATAAGTAACAATCACTGGAAGAGGTAAATTTTAACAAAGTTATGGAATGAGAAACGACACTCTGCTGCTTCATGACAGTTACACACTTCAGATGTAAAAGCTTGGAAGTATCTGTATTGGGGGAAATTAACCATCAAAATTATAGAGAATAGAGATTACGACTGTACAAGAAAGGGACATCCTGTCAAACCCTAATCCCCACAGGATAGTTCCTTCTCACTGCCAGCCTCATCAGTTCAACCTAAATGGACCTTTTAGCCCTTCATTGGCAGGGGATTGGGTTTTGCCCTATGTCTTCCTCCGTAATCACAGATCAGTATTTAAATTAGCTTCTTCCTCTACCTAGCGTTTCACCATCTCTGCTGTTGGTCCTTGCGGCTCATTAGCCTGATACTCCTTTTGATCAACATCAACAGTCCTGCCACCACTGTAGCTCACTCCCACAGCTGGTAGGGAAGTCCATCTCTTCTCTTAATCTCTGTTTAGTTAAAATTCAACCCTCCCCCACCCCCCAAAAAAACCCCCCAAAACCCAATACCAAAATAAAACAACTCGACCCCAACCTGTCAACAAACAAAACATCCCACAGCATAAACCTGGTTCTTATCAGCTCTTCCCCTATTGCTTAACTCTTGCACTAAATATGAAACAAAGGGTAACTGACTGTCATAACCTTTTCATTACCATAGAATTTATCCTCTCACCAGGAAGCAAGGAGGCCTAAGCATTTGCTAGGAAGAAATACTGGACAGGGTCCCTCAATACAGGAGACACGCTGCTCAGTGGGGAACTACACCGTTAACCCTAAGAAGGCCTATCACAACTTCTCTCCCTTTATTGGAACATGTGCCCACAACTTCACAACCCTTTTTCTTAACCTCTCCACTACTCTAAATCTCCCTCTCCTTCAGCAATCTAACCATCCAGAAGAGAGGACATCCTATTCCTTCCGTCATCAGTCTCCACCCTAAGACTTCAGCCTCCTGGAGACCATTCCTCAGGTCCTGTGTAATGCTAGACAAGTGGGATAATTTATAGAATGAATGAAAAGAAGGAAAAAAAAAGAAAAATGAGCTAAAGGACATGCGTGACAGCAAAGTATTTGCCTTTCTTCTAAAATAACATTTGTCTCTTGCAAATCTGAATTTTATGAATAATAGTAACACTATAATTATACTGTCATTAAAGTGACAGAAGTTCTAAACAAGGAAAAAATTCAGCCTTATAAGAATGTTTACAGACTCTTAAACCACAGCAGTGAAATGAAATTTAACTAAATTTAAAATGAGAGAAGCAACATTCTTAAAAAGTGATGAAGGCTTTCACTCTGGAAGGCTTGCAACATTCAAATACAGCAGCCATATCAATGAACAAATGCCAGACAGCAACTTCATAATGCTTAAGGGCTCTGTGCTTTACAGCAGTACCCTTAATGGAAAAGTTAATGTAGCATTGAATAAAAGTGAGCTGCTCAGCTGCTGCAGTAAAACCTCTAGATCATGGAAATAATGGGTCATTTTTCTTTC
>NW_006791240.1:1696643-1704598 GCF_000442215.2 Lipotes vexillifer
CTTTCCCTATTCTTGACCAAAAACAAAACTTAAAAAACAAAAGGAATTTTTAAAAAAGTAACAAGAACAACAAAGATTTATGGTTTATACTATCCAATAAGTCCCTGACAAATCCTATCCCAGTTAGACAGTTTCCCCTCAAAAGACTTCTAAGGTAAAAATATTTAACAAAGAAGCACTGCCTTTCAAATATTCAAGAATCAATAATTTACTAAGTAACATAACTGGAAACAACAAACATATCACTCATATTAAATTGTAAATTAAAAAAATTTAGGAAACAAGCCTAACGTTTCTCCTAAAATTCCTTAAATTTTATGAATTCATATATTCTAGATAATTTATTATGACAAAGCCGAAGTTCTCTCATTTATTATAAATTTCAACCTCCTAAATGCTATAATTTCATGTAGTTTCTGGGAACATAAGTTAACTTGCCACCTTTCTAGGTATTTGCAAAACAGAGACATAGTAAGGTGTGTATCCCTTGTTTATATTATATAAAAACTTTGTTGCTCATGTCTTTTATGCAGTGGAAGTAAAGAATGAAACATGAAAATGTGTATGTTTAACTATGATTCATTTAAGGTGGAGGGAGGAAAAACAAAAAGTCAAAGTCAAGAGGATGAAGCTTGATACAATCTTATTCTTTGAATAGGAGAGGATTTCCTAAGATTTCCTTTTTTTAAACAATTACACAAAAATAGCATAACAATCTTAAATTTCATTGAATAAAAACCTCCTGAAAAGTAAAAGAGCACATGAATATGAGATATGAAATGACCTAAAGTTGAAAATGGCATGACTGAAAACTTCTGAATCAAAAGAGATATTTTAGATGTTAATTAAAAAAATCAAAAGAAATAAATGTACACCATGAGTTTTAAATCAGATTTAAACTAGGTAAACAAACACAATCTAGTAGAAGTACCCAAAAGTTGTATATGTACTTTTTTGAAAGGCCAGGAAAGTAATGCCAAGGTGACTAATAATAGCTAATTACCCAGAAATTAAAAAAAAAAAAAAAAAGTAAACACATTTTAACTTTAGTAATTTTTAAAATGCTGCCTTAAAGTTTTAAAACCAAAGGCTGAATTTCTGACTTTACAGCATTGTAGTTGATGTTGTTTCTCTTGGAAAAATTTTACTAGTGAACAGTACTCTGCCACAGTTTTATTTAGGACAGTTATTTCTACTAAATATTCTAGCCATGTATTTCTATATATTTGTAAAAATGCAACACCAATTAATAAATGCTTTAGCCTAGATGACAGTGAGATGTATAAAAGAAAGCCATAAGGTAAATTATTAGAAATCAGAACAGTAAAGATACTTTTAAGCTTCTGTAAATGTTGTGGGCTTAAAATATGCCGATGAATATTCCAATAATCAATTATAACACTGTACATATACAAATTAGAGAAATAAAACAGTAGAAGTTTCTTTTTGGGTACATTTGGTAATATTTCAGAATTCTTTGGGACCAGTTATTGGCACTTTGAACTCCTGTATTCATTCATTCTTTCATTCATTCACTTCCTTACTTACTCAGCAATATTTATTTGCAGACCACCTCTTACGTGTCAGGGACTCCGATACACAGCAAGAACTTCAACTCCTGAGGAACACAGGGTTTTGGCAATAAAGTAAAAAGGAAAAAAATACACACATACACACACACACACACACACACACACACACACACACACAATATGGCAGGGATATAAAGCAAGTAAGAATGTGTTAAAGAAAGAGAGACAGGGAAGGAACTAAACCGAAAGTGTTAACACCTAAGTTCCGTTTTCTTCACTTTAAGATGTCATAGGATGCCTAGTTAAAGACGTCAAGTGAACAGCTGGAAATTCTGATCTGACCACGTGAGGTTTCAACAAAGGTCATTCAGTGGACAACAAATATGTGCCTTGGATGGTGTAAGTGTTTGTTTCTTGGCAAAGGCTGGAATAGTAGGCTCTTCTTAACAATATTTTCTAGAGCCAGCAACTGAAACCCAAAACACACTGAAATGAGTTGATATACTATGTTTTAGGTGTAATTTAAATATTTTTGGATTTTTATATAGTTAAGAAGTTACCTCTTTTGAGACATATGGAGCAAGGAGTGAAATAATCGTTAAGAATTATAATAAGTAACATTTGCACTTACTATGTTTTTAATCTTCACAACCTACTTAAGAGGAATGTACTGTGTATTAATAATAATGTAAATTTTAAATGTTAAACATAGATCAGAGAGGTACTTTAAAATATCTGGAGTGCAGATTGTTTCAAAAAATGAAACAAAGAATACCAGTGTAGAGGGATTTATGTTGGGTTGGCCAAGAAGTTCCTTCAGTTTTTAAGTAAAAATAAAAGACATATTTTTCATTTTCACCAAGAACTTTATTGAACAACATATTCACCCTTTTGTTCTACTACCTTCTGCTATTTTTCAGGCAACTTCATAATTCCATCTTCCCAAAATGTTTTATCATTTTGAGCAAATAACTGTTCCAGGTGCCTTTTACAGTCTTCCAGGGAAATGAAATGAAATTTTTTCCACTAAGAGAATTTTGTAAAGACGAAAATAAATGTAAATCTGAAGGTGCAATGTCTGGTGAATACGGCAGATGAATCAGAACTTCCCAGCCAAGCTGTAACAGTTTTTGCCTGGTTATCAAAGAAACATATGTTCTTACGTTATCCTGATGGAAGATTATGCATTTTCTGTTGACTAATTCCGTATGCTTTTCGTCGAGTGCTGCTTTCGGTTGGTCTAATTGGTAGCAGTACTTGTTGGAATTAATCGTTTGGTTTTCTGGAAGGAGCTCATAATAGAGGACTCCCTTGGTTTTCCAGAAGGAGCTCATAATAGAGGACTCCCTTCCAATCCACCCATATACACAACACAATCTCCTTTGGATGAAGATCAGCCTTTGGTGTGGTTGGTGGTGGTTCATTCCGCTTGCCGCATGATCTCTTCGATTCCACATTATTGTACAGTACCCACTTTTCATTGCCCTTCACAATTTTTTTTAAAAACGGAACGTTTTTGTTACATTTAAGTAGAGAATCGCATGTGGAATTACGTCAAGAAATTTTTTTTCGCTTAACTTACGTGGAACCCAAACATCAAAGCAACTCACATAACCAAGATGGTGCAAATGATTTTCAACGTTTGATTTGGGTATTTTGAGTATGTCTGCTATCTCCCACGTGGTATAACATTGATTGTCCTCAGTTAATGTCTCAATCTGATCACTGTCAACTTCAACTGGTCCACCCGACCGCTGAGCGTCGTTCGTGCAGCGAGAAATCTCCAGTACGAAACTTTGCAAACCACTTCTGACATGTTTGATCCGTCACACCATCTTCTCTGTACACTGCACAAACCATTTTTTTTTGCGTTTCAGCTGCATCTTTACCTTTCTTGAAATAATAAAGCATAATATGCTGAAAATGTCGCTTTTTTCCTCCATCTTCAATATTAAAATGACTACATCAAAATTCACCAATTTTGATGTTTTCTTTTTAAAATGTATATTGATATGACAGCTGTCACAATACAATCTAAGAAAATTGTTTTCAATGAAGTTTAAAGACAACTAAGCACTACTAGAGCCATCTTACAGAAAACAATGAATGTATGTTTTGGCCAGCCCAATGATACATATCCAGAATAAAAACAAGTAATCTTGGGTTGCAGGAAGATGGATGAAACTGTAATTCCAAAGTGAAAGCCATTTTAATGGCATCGTTTCAAGTTGGACAGAATAGGTATTGAAGAAATTCAAGAAATACAAAGTGACAAATCGGAGGTAATTTATTTCTCTAGGTCCTGGATTATATACCAAAATTAGAAGAGCAGAGAGTAGTCACGAAGTTTGGGTCAGGAGAGTGTGTAAGGTTGTGAGATGGCTACTATTCTACAGATCAAAGCCGAGTTGACCAAAGTTGAAGTTTCATGAAAGTGATCTGGGAGACGGTAAATAAGAAGTTACTATGTTAAACCAGAGAAGAAAAATCTGACTTCTGATATGGATTAAAAAGACCTATGTGTGACACAGATTTACATGAAAACCAACTGATTTTATCAAGTTTATTTTAAACTAAGTATCATCTCTTCCTCAAGGGAACAATTACAAGGTCCTCATCAGTTAAGTGCCCTTAAACTAGTAATACTTGAAACTAATGCTCACATAACTCTGACCCTGACACCATCAAATCTACTGAAAGGTGAAAATTGTAATTATCTATTTAATTATCATATTCGTAATGACTGCTCCTAAAGAAGTTAACAAGGTATTTTGCTGCTTGTCTTTTTTGTATGTTTGTTAACTTACTGCTTAATAATGTATCTTAAAGTGCACTAAAACACGCTCAGCTTTTCAGTTGGATAAATCTAGTTTATAAGCTTTAAAAATGCCCATTTGATGGCTTATATTTGGCATATTTTATTGCCTAGCCCTCAAATGTCTTTCTTCATACAAAAGCCAGCCATATGCAATTTTAAGATTTATGTTAAAACTCAAAAGGCACAAAAATCCTCTTTGTGGAACACCCCATTCCCTGGCTCTGAACAGTATCTTCATATATAGTGTTTGACTGCAATTTGGTAACTATTTACTGAATAATGACAACAGAAAGGAACCTCACCTGAAAGAAAACAGTTTCTGTCTTAAGACTGTCTACAAAGAGACATAACCATTTGTAGCTTCTAGAAAAATCATACGAACTGGGGACTTCCCTGGCGGCGCAGTGGTTAAGAATCCACCTGCCAATGAAGGGGCCATGGGTTCGATCCCGAGTCCAGGAAGATCCCACATGCCACGGAGCAACTAAGCCCGTGCACCACAACTACTGAGGCTGCACTCTCGAGCCCACAAACCACAATTACTGAAGCCCACGAGCCACAACTACTGAAGCCCACGTGCCTAGAGCCCATGCTCCGCAACAAGAGAAGCCATTGCAATGAGAAGCCCGCGCACCACAACGAGGGGTAGCCCCTGCTCACCGTGACTAGAGAAAGCCTGTGTGCAGCAACGAAGACCCAACACAGCCAAATTAAAAAAAAAAAAAAAAATCATATGAACCAAGTTTTTAGGGCTTATATTAGCTTGAAAGGCTATTAAAACAGAAGAAAGTCTTCTTAGGGCTCAGTTGTCTACACCTAAAGTAAAGGAGCTGACCATTTCTTTAATGATACACATCCGCCTTCTCTTCATGGAAGATTGTTTTCAACCTGATGCTAGTGGTCTAAGATTCAATTAGTAAAGATATATGATTCATCTTATTTTACTGGGTACTTGTATCATATTAGTAATTGGTCTTCTTTTCTGATAGGCTTCAGAGTTTCATTTTCTTTGTTTCCTTCTTGGATTGCTACTGAAATGCTTATGAGGGTTTGTTTCAGAGATTTGTTATATTTCTAAAATAATCTTTGTATAAAAACATAAATATTATTTTTTCCCATAGATTTTACATTATATAGCACACTTTTGGTGTTTAGAATTTATCATTACCATGCAAATTGGATTAATAGTAGCCAAAGTATGAAATCCTATTTGAAAAGAGGATTAAAGGTTTTACCACACCAAACAAAACTGACAAAAAGTTTTTTATATATGGACGTTGTTGGGAGACAAATGCAACTTCCTTAAGATCATTTTATTCTATAGATCTATTATCTAAGCAATGAGAGCATTAATAGCATTTACTTTTTCAAAATGTTGAAGAAAAGGTGGATTTTCTTCTGGTTTGTGGAGATGGTCTCTGACATATAGTACAGTGAGAAGTGTTAGGTTCTTTTAGTTTGTTCCATTAATTTATTGTAGTGTGGCATGTTAATTTTTTTCTTGAATGCCTCAATGTCCTCAGTTTTCTTTTTCCTGGAATGCGACACTAGTTGCTTATAAAAAGGGTGGGATAAAAAAACTACTGATGTTGAGACTTTATGTTTGACGAGTTATATAATTTCAAATATTAAAAAAGTGCATACAGAAAAAAATTAACAACACAATATAAAATCAAGCTATATTAAAACATCATTGTAAAAACCAATTTTATTACATTAATAATCTTAAATATGCTAAAAAATTTTAACTGCTTTTAAAAAAGTCACAATATACATATTATTTGCATCTATTTTCTTCTTCTCTCAATAACTATTAGATACTACAAATGCTATCTGAAAATAGAATATAAATTATAATAAATAATTATTTTCTAGTATTACTTGTTAGAGAAAGGGAGTGGTAAAATGCTTCTGTAGTATCACTATCTGGGCCATATTTATTCCATCACACAGTTAATTCCTAAAGCTGAGACAATCATTACATTTTGATGTTCATCTGTTTTATTGAACTACCCACAGGGAGATTTATGGGAATGCTATCATGTCAGGGTCACAAGATTAAGTGAACAGTGACGACAGTAAATAAGCCATTTCTCTATATTCCAAAGGGTTTAACTCAGTTACTTAAAATGCCATAAACATAAATAGTCTTCTCTCTCTCTACATTGTATCCATGACAGATGACTTCAAAATACAGCACTCTAGGGCAATGGCACTTTCCAACTAAACAGGCAACCCTTATAATTGACAAAAGACACTAAACTACTTATAAACACAAATATAAAAAGTACTTCACATTCTAATGCATAAAATTTTAGTGTGCATACAATACAGAGCAATATCACTGTAAACTATTCATTTCATTTGTAACAACAAAAAAAGATGCAGTTGTAAAAAGGGGATATTTGTTGAGAAAAATACTAGTGGAATTCAAATTCCTAATGTTTGTAAAAATGTTTTTATGCCTTTTTATGCATTTTAAAAAGTCAATGAGTTGAACATATTATTTTAGGGAATGCAATGATATTTAAGTAAAAATGTCTAACCCAAAAAGCAAGCTTATAAAAGCAATCACATCAAAGGAGTCCAGAAAGTTTTCTCAATGGCCTAATAATGTACTATCTCCAATGATTCCAACAAAATTTCCATCTGCCAAGATACCAGACGTTACTGCTTGAAAAATAGTTTCTACAGTTTGGTATATGGATATTTTAATTAGCAGCCAAATAAAGGACTGAGAGACTGTGATAATCTCACTTTAACTCTAGGCACCTGCTGCAAATGGTCAAAAATTTTAAACTTTATGCCATTTATTAGCCAAGGAGAAGTTTCGTTACTGTGGAGATCCAAAACACTAATTTTTATTTTAAAAATAATGACTTCCATGCCTGAGAAAGTAGTCTAATTTTTGTGAGATTTGTTACTTTATATTTGCTTATTGATTTTCTTCATTATGATCATTTGTGTATTTTATGTCATTCTACTGCTATATTAAGCATTTTACAGTGTCTTACTTTGAAGAGACTTACTAAAATAATCATACTAATTTTTAAAAAAATCTATATACTTTAGGAAAAAAAGCAGCAGAATGATATTGGTAATCAATTGGGTCATATAGGTTTCAGCTTGATCACCTTCGCATCCAAATAACAGGCATTTTGGGCTTCCCTGGTGGCGCAGTGGTTGAGAGTCCGCCTGCCGATGCAGGGGACACGGGTTCGTGCCCCGGTCCGGGAAGATCCCACATGCCGCGGAGCGGCTGGGCCCGTGAGCCATGGCCACTGGGCCTGCGCGTCCGGAGCCTGTGCTCCGCAACGGGAGAGGCCACAACAGTGAGAGGCCCGCATACGGAAAAAAAAAAAAAAAAAAAAAACAACAAATAACAGGCATTTCTGGTCCTGACCCATACAATCCCTATTGATCTAAAATCATCTAGTCTTTTCAATTCATTGTACTTACCTTTATGATCTGCATTAGAATTCTATCAGGGAAAATGATCTGACAGGCTGTTAAAGTTTTGCCATCATCACTCTCTCTATATCTATCTATCTATCTATCTATCTATATATATATATATATATATTTTTTTTTTTTTTTTTTTATTT
>NW_006791240.1:1704608-1705583 GCF_000442215.2 Lipotes vexillifer
GGAAGATGAACTTTGAGACTCCTTTAAGACCTTTGCAGAATCTGGTAATACCACCTTGGTCCTTTCCCCATTTGGAGTACCCTACCAGCCTCTCAGGCTTTTCCTTTTATTTACTGAACACTTAGAAGATGCTCACAATCTTCCTTTCCATGCCAAATACTGGAATTACCTTGGGTAACTCAACATAAGTGTCACGTGCAAGATTCCACCCTTTCAGTTTATTGACCTCCTCATTACTATGATTTTCAACTCGACTCCACTTGACTATTTTCATGACCACATTCTAGATTTGTTAACCTTGTATTGATGTATTTCATAAATCTTAAATTCAAACATCCTAGAGCTTCCCATCCTTTCAGTTCATCAACTCTTGTTTTCTTGACTCCATTATTTTCCGTGTTTCAATCCCCTTCTTTCTTTACTTCTCTTCCTTAACTATCCTAGATTGTCTATCACTTACCACTCTATCACTTCAACCATTTTTTTACTTGTATCTTAATATTCCTGCTCCTTTGCCTTGATGAAACTACCCAGCAATATACAACCCTGGAAGAATCCATATTCTAACCATTTTCGGTGCTTGGAAGAAGAAAGCATATAGATGTACTGCTGACATAGGAGAGATGAAATTTGTTGGGGATTGGAAATATATATTTTGGCCATGTCTGAGATCTCACAGTGTTAACAAGCTCACAATTAGTAGATTGTTTAGTCTAACCCAGTACCTACTAATATCTTGGCAACACAACTTGTAACAACTTTCATTGACTACAGAGCACATTCCGAATTTAAATCTTGACACTTTAAACTACTTGAAAATTGTTGGAAATTTTTTCTTTTTTTCCCTTCTGAGTATTTCATAATCTTTATTAGAGAACAGTACATTTAGTACATATACATAAGGATTTTTAAAACTGTATAATTAAAAACAATACATCTAGTAAAAATTAATTCACTTATATGTATTAGTTGTAG
>NW_006791240.1:1705593-1717469 GCF_000442215.2 Lipotes vexillifer
TCTGATTTTGTTCCGATATACCTGTGTTGGCATGGATATAACTGAGATAATCTGACTTGTTATTTAACTTTTAAACAATTAATAAATAATATCTGATTGCAATTCTCTATGTTAAAAATATAATATAGTTTGTTAAATATTAGTATTCACAGCTCAAGAATCATCTATAAATATGGGGCCTTTAAGTTTTTAAAAATGTATTAACTTAGGTACAGTAAAATTCAGTCTTTTGGGTGTACAGTTCTATAAATTTTGACAAAAGCATAGAATTGTGAAACCACTACCACAATCAAGATACAGAATAGTTTAATTATCCCCCCCCCCCCCAAAGCTCCCTCACGTTAGCCCTTTCTAGTCAAATCCTCCCCCTACTGTTAACCCCTGGAAACCACCAATGTGTTTTATTTGCCTAAGGTTTTGCTTTTTCCAGAATGTAACAATGGAATTATACAATGTGTCTGGCTTCTTTTATTCAGCAGAAAGCATTTGAGATGCATTCAGATTGCTGCATTATCAACAGCCCATTCCTTACCAATGCTGAGTAGCATTCCAGAATATGGATGTGCCACATTCCAGAATATGGATGTGCCACAGGTTCTTTCCATTCATCAGCTGAAGAGCACCTGGGCTGTTTTCAATTGTTGGCAATTATTAATAGAGCTGCTATAAACATTCATGTACATGTTTCTGTGTGAATGTAAATCTTCATTTCTCTTGGGGTAAATACTTAGGAGTAGGAGGATTGCTGTGCCACATGGTAAGTGTACGTTAAACTGTATAAGAAACCGCCAAACCACTTTCCAAAGATTCTGGACCTTTTGTATCTCTACCAGCAATGTATGAGAGCTCCAGTTGCTTCACATCTTTGCCAGCTCTTGCATTACCAGGTTTTTGTTTTGTTTTAATTTTATTCATTCTAATGGTAGTGGTATATGATTGTTGTATTAATTCTGATTTCCTTAAGAGCTGGGGATATTGAGTATCTTTCCATATGCTTATGCCATCTGTATACTGTCTGTGGTGAAGTGTCTATTCAAATGTTTGCTCGCTTTTTTATTGCAACGTTAGTCTTCTTAGTAAGTTTTGAAAGTCCTTTATACATACACATAAACATATATACCGATATGTGTGTGTGTGTGTGTGTGTGTGTGTGTGTATATATTTGTAAGTCCTTTGTATAATTTTATATTTGTATAAATATATATACTTATACCTGTATACTTTTATAAGTCCTTTGTAAGATGTGTGACTTGCAAATACTTTTTCCAGTCTGTGTATTTTTAAAATTTCAGATATTACATTAAAATTTTTTTATTTACTTACTTTTTATTCAGATATTATATTTTTCATTTTCATTTGGTTCTTTTTTATACTTTCTATTACTCTGCTGAGATCTTCTATCATTCCATTCATTTAAAGAATATTTACCTTTACTTCATGAAAGACGGTCATAACAGCTGTTTTTAAATCTTTATCTGATAGCTCCAACCTCTGGGAATTGGAATTGGTATCTATTAATTGTCTTTCCTTAAGAAACGTCAAGACTTTCCTGGTTCTTTGTATATTAAATAACTTTGAATTGCATCCTGCTAATCTCCTATGGAGAATGTCTGTTTGTCTGTTTTTGTTTTACCGGCCAATCGACCCTCTTAGGTTCAGACTGCAGGTTATATCTTGACCTCTGTGGGTAGGAGTTCCAGTGTTAATTCAGTTCGGGTCTTGAACTTGTAAAACATTAAAAATATTTTCTAAAACCTCAGAGGTTTGAGTCTTATTCCTGTTTAAGTTCTCTTTATTTCATTATTCCAATTGATAATATTTATAACTAATACAATAACTAGTAATTAATTTCATCATTGGAGTGACCATGGGCTTTAGGGTTGGACAAGTCTAGATTCAAATCCTGTCCCTACTATTCAGCTATGTGACACTGGGAAAGCTATTCAACTTCTCTTTGAGACTCACATGTCTTAGCTGCAAAACGGGAAAAATAATATCTACCTTACAGTGTTGTTAGAATGAAAACAACGCATTAGATGCGAAGTATCAGCAAAGTTACTGCCGATACATAGCTGCACTAAATAAATGTGAGTTTCTACCAACATCCTAACGAAAACAAAATCTCAATAGTAATGCTTATATGAAAATGCACACTAAAAATTGCGACCGTGTGTATGTGTGCGTGTGTTGTGTGGGTCTTTTTTTTTTTTTAACTCAAGGGCCTAGTACATCCTCGTTTTTTGTTTTTTGTTTTTTTAATCTTTTTGGCTGAGTTGCGCAGCGTGTGGGATCTTAGTTCCCAACCAGGGATTGAACCCATGCTCCCTGCGATGGAAGCGCAGAATCTTAACCACTGGACCAACAGGGAAGTCCTGACAATCTCCTGATTTTAATTTAAGTTGTTATGGCTTATGAAGTTCCCCCCCCCCCCAGTTTTACTGAGATATATCAATAACTGACAAACAGCACTCTGTAAGTTCAAGGTGTACGGCATAATTATTTGACTTACATATATTATGAAATGGTACCACAATGAGTTAACATCCATCATCTTAGATACAAAAAGCAAAAAAAAGAAAATGGAAAAAAAAGTTTTTCTTTTCCTTGCGACAAGAGCTCCTAGAATCTACTCTCTTAACTGTCCCATATACCACACAGCAGTCTTAACATAGTCATCATACTGTACATTACATTCCTAGTACTTATTTATCTTATAACTGGAGGTTTGTACTTTTTGACTGCCTTCATCCAATTCCCTCTGCCCTCAAACCCTGTTTCTGGTAACCACAAGTCTGATCTTTCTCTATGAATTTGTTGTTTTTCTTTTTTTTCTGGGTCCACATACAAATGAGATCAAACAGTATTTGTGTTTCGCTGTCTGACTTATTTCACTCAGCATAATATTAAGTCCTTCCACATTACTGCAAATAGCAGGATTTCCTTGTTTTTTAATGTTTGAATAATAGTCCACTGTATATGTGTATACCACAACTTCTTTGTCCATTCATCCATTGATGGACACTTAGGTTGTTTCCACGTCTTGACAACTGTAAATAGTACTGCTATGAACTTGGTGGTGCAAATATCTCTTCAGCATAGTATTTTTGTTTCCTCCAGATATATTCCCAGAAGTGGAGTTGCTGGATCATATGACAGTTCTATTTTTAATTTTTTTTAGCAACCTCCATAGCATTTTCCATAGTGACTGCACCAATTTACATTGCCACCAGCATTGCACAAGGTTTCTCTTTTCTACCTGTCCTCTCCAGCATTTGTTATCTCTTATCATTTTGATGACAGCCATTCAGACAGATGTGAGGTGATACATCATTGTGGCTTTGATTTGCATTTCCCTAATGATTAGTGATGCTGAGCACATTTTCATGTACCTGTTAACCATTTGTATATTTTCTTTCGAAAAATGTCTATTCAGGTCCTTTGCCCATTTTAAAATTTGCATTATGTAGTTTAAGACATAGGAAGTATGATCCAAAAACAAAATAAATAAGGGAAAACTGTTTGTAAATACTAAGTATTATGTAACAGAATTAATTCTTGAATATGCGTTTTTAAAAAGCTATCAGGGCTTCCCTGGTGGCACAGTGGTTGAGAGTCCGCCTGCCGATGCAGGAGACACGGGTTCGTGCCCCGGTCCGGGAAGATCCCACAATGCCGCGGAGCGGCTGGGCCCGTGAGCCATGGCCGCTGAGCCTGCGTGTCCGGAGCCTGTGCTCCGCGACGGGAGAGGCCACAACAGTGAGAGGCCCGCGTCCCGCAAAAAAAAAAAGCTATCAAACTCTAGTTTTTCCTCAGAGAAGAAATATAGACCAATAACATTATATTAATTCAAGAGCTAAAATGTTAGAGCCAGCAGCATCATTGGGTCAAAAGATAAAATTAAAAAGAATTGTATGTTAAAATTAAGGATTTTTTTGTAAAACAGGAAGCAGAACATGATAGAGATGAAATTCCTTCAGATTTAACATATATTTAAGAACAAGGGTGTAAATATAAGTACTATTCAATCCCTCCACTTAGGAAGCTACAAGTCTATTGGAAGAGACAGGCACGTCACATTGCTATAAAATATTAAGTGATATATTATAGATAATTGCAATACAGATAATAACAACAAAATATGAGGAGGCAGGCTTAGGAAAGATAGAGAACCCAGGAAACGCAATAGCAAGGGTGACATGTGAACTCAGCTGTAAACTGGGTGACCGTACTTTCCTATTTCTTCCAGCATATGTCTTCATAGAGGAGCCAGACTGATCTTTTTAAACATAAATCAGATCATGTTACTCTTCCACTCAAAACCCTTCACTGTGTTCCGTGCCACTTAGGATAAAGTCGCAAATCCTTAACATGATCTACAAGGCTTTAAATCATCGGGCTCATATGTTCCTCTCCAGCCTCATCTCAAGCCACTATCCCCATTGCTCACTAAGCTCTAGGCATACTAGCCCCCTTTTTGTTCATTTTATTATTGCTACACTCTGAGCCTTTGTAATATTTCTCTCCTTAATGTTCTACCCCCTACCCTTTGCTGACGATCCCCTTCTCACCCCTTCAGCACTCAGCTTAAACCGAACTTCTTCGAAAGTCTTCCCTGAATCCCTACTTTAAAATAAAGATCCTCTGCTATACTCTCTCTTGCACAGTACCCTATATTTTCTTTCCTAGCATTTGCCGAAGTTTGTTATTAACATCTTTTATTTCTATAATTATTTGTTTAGCATCAGCCCCTTCTACTAGACAATAATTCAGTTACGTTAGGGCAGGGAACAAGTCAGTTTTGCTCACCACTATGCTAGCACATATAGGAGCTGAAGAGCTACCTGCTCATTAAATGAATAAAATAAATAAATTATAACTGTATATTTCAAGTTAGAGGGTGACTAAGTGGCACATGGGAAACTACTTTAAAAGACTCTTCGTAAGGAGAAGAACAAAGCTGGAGGACTAACGCTACTGGACTTCAAGAGCTACTATAAAGCTACAGTGACCAGGACAGTGTAGTATGGCTGAAAGAACAGATACAGAGGTCAGTGGAACAGAACAGAGAGCCCAGAAATGACTCCTATAAATATAGTTAACTGATCTTTGACAAAGGAGCAAAGGCAACGCAACGGAGCAAAGACAGTCTTTTTAACAAATGGTTTTGGAACAACTGGACGTCCACATGCAAAAAAATAAATCGAGACACAGATGTTACACCCTTCACAAAACTTAACTCAAAATGAATCACTGAGCTAAATGTAAAATGCAACTCCTAGAGATAACATAGGAGAAAATCTAGAACACTGAAGATATATATAATCCATGAAAGAAGTAACAGATAAGCTGGACTGCATTAAAATTGAAAGCTTCTGCTCTACAAAAGACACTGTGAAGAGAATGAAGAGACAAGTCACAGTTTGGGAGAAAATGTGTGCAAAAGACACATAACATAAAACAGGGATCCCCAACCCCCAGGCTGTGGACCAGTATTGGTCCGTGGCCTGTTAGGAATGGGGCCGCACAGCGGGAGGTGAGCGGTGGGGCAAGCGAGAAAGCTTCATCTGCAGCTCCCCGTCGCTCGCATTACCGCCTGAACCATCTCCCCCCGCCCCCACCCCCGGTTCCATGGAAAAATTGTCTTTCACGACACTGGTCCCTGGTGCCACAAAGGTTGGGGACTGCTGACATAAAGGACTATTCAAGAAAACTTAAAACTCAACAATAAGAAAACAACCAACCTGGTTAAAAAATGGACCAAAGACCTTAACAGACACCTTATCAAAGAAGATATACAGATGATATAAGCATAGCAAATATATTCCACATTATGGGAAATGTAAATTAAAACAACTAGATACCACAAGACACCTATGAGAATGCCCCAAATCTGGAACCCCAATAACAGCAAATGCTGGTGAGGATGTGGAACAACAGCAACTCTCATTCTCTGCTGGTGGGAATGCAAAATCTTACAGCCACCTTGAAGACAGTTTGGTGGTTTCTCATAAAATAAACATACTCTTACCATATAAGCCAGCAGTTGCGCTCCTTGTTATCTACCCAAAGGAGTTGAAAACTTATGTCCACACAGAAACCTGCATATGGATGTTTACAGCAGCTTTGTTCGTTACTGCCAAAATGTGGAAGCAACCAAGAAGCCCCTCAGCAGGTGAGTGGATAAATAAACTGTGACACATCCAGACACTAGCATATTATGCAGCACTAAAAGAAATGAGCTATCAAGCCATGAAGAAACTTGCACATGACTACATGAAAGAAACTAATCTGAAGGGGATACATACTATATGATTCCAACTATATTTGTCTAAATCCATAGAATATACAAAACCAAGACTGAACCTTAAGATGGACTGTGACCTTTGGGTGATTACACTTTTGGGTGATTATGATTCATCCCTAACGAACCGTTCCGGGGGGAGACATTGATGGGGGGAAACTCCGCATGTGTGGGGGAGGGAGTATATGGGAAATCTCTGTACCTTTCACTCAATTTTGTTTTAATCCTAAAACTACTCTAAAAAAATTAAGTCTTTTAAGAAAAGGCTCTTTGTAAAGAGCTGCCGAACATAAAAAGTGACTAACAAATACAAGACATCTACTATGTGCCATACGTTGTGCTAAGCATTTTGCACATAACATTTCATTTTGCCATTAAAATAACCCAATGAAGTAGAAACTGTTCATCCTGTTTTCTAGATGAGTTTGAGCTGTCATTTCATGCAGGGGTAAGTACTTTTTGTCATTTAATAAAATTATTCCATTTAAAATATAAAAGTGTCACAGACAATAGACTAAGTTGTTTTTCCATTCCATTACCAGTAGCATCACTGTATCAAAGGATATATACCAAGCATTCATTTATTAATTTATTCAACAGACATTTATTTAGCACCTGCTGTGCATCAGGCATTATTCTAGGTGCTAGGGATAACGCTGTGGACAGAAGAGATAAAAATCCCTTCCATTACAGAGCTTGCATTCTAGTGGTAAACAAAACAATGCAACTGCTAAATAAGTAAAATATACGGTATGTTAGTAATAAAATTTTGAAAAAGGAAAAATAAAGCAGAGGAATGTAGTACTAAATATTTGGAGGAAGAAGTAGAATTTTAGACAGGGTGGCTACAGAAGACTTTTTTGAGAAAGTACATTTGAATTAAAGCTGGAACAAAGCGGGAGAGCTAGCTAGCCACATAGGTTTTTTGTAAGAAAGCATTCCAAACAGAGCAAGCATATCCTGCAAACTTGAAGAACAGCAGGAAGCTACAGTGACTGGAACAAAAAGTACAAGGGGAGAGTAGTAGGAGAAGCAGGTCAAAGAGCTAATGGAGGCCAGATGACAGTACCTTCCCTCCCCATGGCTCGCTCCACTGCAGCCATACTGGCCTCTGACTACTTTATGCACAGGCCAAGCACTTCCTTCTTTTGTATGCTGTTCTCTCTGCTTGAAATGCTCAGACAGCTCTTTGTTCAAATGGTTCCTCATCAGAATGGACTTCTCTGACCATTCTACATTGCTTTGTCCTTGTAGGTTTTTTCTTTCAGTGACATGAGAAGTCTCTGGAGTAGCACTGTCCAGTAGAATTTTGTGCAATGATAGAAATGTTCTGTGGTGTCTAATATGGGAACCACGAGACACATGCAGCTATTGAGTACTTGGATGTGGTTAGTGCAGCTATGGCACTAAATTTTTAATTAAATTAACTTTTTTATTAATTAAATTTGTATAGCCACATCTGACTAGTGGTTACCTTCTTGCACAGTATAATTCTGGAGGTTCCTGAGCAGAGGAGCAAAGGGTTCCACATTTTAGTAAGAATCACCCACACTGCTATGCTGAGAATGGACTTTAGGAGGACAAGGGCAGAAGCAGGAAGACTGTTGAAAGTAACGCTGCAATAAGTCAAGTGAGAAATGATGGTGTCGTGGATCAAGGCGATATCAAAGATAATGGTGAAAAGCAGTCAAATGCTGGATTTTTTAATGGCAGAATCAATAAGATTTGCTGAAGGGCTCAATATGGGATGTGTGAAGAGTAGTTAAGGATAAGAGCAACGATTATGGCCTGGGCAACTGCAAGACTGGGGTTCTCCATGTCTAAGAAGGAGATGACTGCAAGAGGAACTGGTTTGGGAGAAAATCTCAGGAGCTCAGTTCTATCATCGTTAGTGTGAGATGACAACTAGATATCCGAATGGAAGATACCAAGTAGGAAGATATAGATGTCTGGAGATAAGGGAGAGAGACCTGGAGAATTTGGGAGTTACTGACATATTGGTATTTTTTTAAGCCATGGGACTAGATAAAATTGCCTAGAGAGTGAATGAGACAAAAAGAAGCAGTCCAACAACTGAGCCTTATTAATTAATCAAATGCTAAGAAAGATTAGAGTTCAGTGTCCCACTTAGTAAAGGATGATAATAGACAGATTGTGTGTTTTTCAGTTAATCAGCACAGGGAGTTAATGTGCAGAAAAGGACAAAGGTATTACCTGTTCTTCTGAGGGGTCCTGTTGCCAGTCTTCCCGTCTATCTAATGAGCTACCATAAAGGGAAAGCTGAGCAGAGGATGCATTCGACACGTGACCACATGACTGTCACTACGGAAGTCTCTGTCCTTTAGCTGTATTTTAATTATCTGGTGAAATATTAAAACCAAACCATGTATAGCTTTATACATTTAAGGCAATATCCTGCATTATACCAGTTGAATTATTAGCAATATAATGTTATAGTCCTCACTATATATAACTGAGTAGATAAATCCAATTCGGATGACACAAAAAGAGAGACAAGGTCTATAGCTAGGGCAAAGTGCTCGTGCTACTGTACTGTCTTAAGGTTAAATTCTGCGTCAACTTCGCTAGGCTATGTGCTCAGCTGTTTCATCAAATACTAGTCTAGATGTTGCTGTGAAGGTATTTTGTAGATGTGATTAACATCTATAATCAGTTGACTTTAAGTAAAGGATATTATTCTCAATAATGTGGGTGAGGCTCATCTAATCAGTTGAAGGTCTTCAGAGAAAAGACTGAGGCTTCTTGGAGAAGAAGGATTTCTGCCCCAAGAAACAAATCCTGCCTGCGCTTCCGTCTGCCAGCCCACGCTACAGATTTCAGACTTGCCAGGTTCCATAAGCATGTGAGCCAATTCTTTAAAATAAATCTATATATATCTATATCCATATCCATATTCATATCCATAGCTATACCTTATCTATATCTATGTCTTACATATATCCTATTGGTTCTTTTCTGTTTCTCTGGAGAACCCTGACTGACACACTCTGCTTCTATTTGTACAAGTTGTGTGATACTATCTAAGTTTCACTTAACCTCTGAAATCTTCAATTTCTTCATTGTAATATGAAAATAAAATTTCAGTATCAACCTTAATAGAGATGTTCTGAATGTTAAACAAAATAACCCATGTAATGTTCTTAGTATGGTGCCTAGCACACAATAAATATTTAATAAATGTTAGATGTGGTGGTATTGCTATTATTATAAGAAACAAATATTGAGTGTTCACTACTTTTTTTTTTTTTTTTTTTTTTTTTTTTGCGGTATGCGGGCCTCTCACTGCTGTGGCCTCTCCAGTTGCAGAGCACAGGCTCTGGATGCGCAGGCTCAGCGGCCATGGCTCACGGGCTCAGCCACTCCACGGCATGTGGGATCTTCCTGGACCGGGGCACGAACCTGTGTCCCCTGCATCGGCAGGCGGACTCTCAACCACTGCGCCACCAGGGAAGCCCCCACTATTTTTTTTAACATCTTTATTGGAGTATAATTGCTTTACAATGGTGTGTTAATTTCTACTGTATCACAAAGTGAATCAGCTATACATATACATATATCCCCATATCCCCTCCCTCTTACGTCTCCCTCCAACTCTCCCTATCCCACCCCTCTAGGTGATCACAAAGCACTGAGCTGATCTCCCTGTGCTATGCAGCAGCTTCCCAACAGCTATCTATTTTACATTTGGGAGTGTATATATGTCCATGTCACTCTCTCACTTAGTTCCAGCTTACCCTTCCCTCTCTCCATGTCCTGAAGTCCATTCTCTACGTCTGCATCTTTATTCCTGTCCTGCCCCTAGGTTCTTGAGAACCTTTTTTTTTTTAGATTCCATATATATGTGTTAGCATACAGTATTTGTTTTTCTCTTTCTGACTTACTTCACTCTGTATGACAGACTCTAGGTCCATCCACCTCACTACAAATAACTCAATTTCGTTTCTTCATCTGTCATTGGACACATAGGTTGCCTCCACGTCCTGGCTATTGTAAATAGTGCTGCAACGAACACTGTGGTACATGACTCTTTTTGAATTATGCTTTTCTCCGGGTATATGCCCAGTAGTGGGATTGCTGGGTCATGGGGTAGTTCTATTTTTAGTTTTTTAAGGAGACTGTTAACTATTTTTAAAGACATTATGTTATAATTTTACTTTAAATTCAAATAATAAAGTTTTCTTAAATATATCTTATACTTGAGACCCCAGGACAGTCTGTCAAATAATATCCTGGCCATATTCTAGATGTTCTTCTCTAACTAACAGAATCACTTCTACCAGAATTTTTCTTAGTGTCTCGCCCACATTTACCCAATCTCTAAACTCTGCCAGACAGAGACTTAATACAAACAGTCAATGAGATAAGATAAAATGAAGACATATAAATGAACATTAGCAATCTAAATATAGTGACCTGCTTCACTACTATTTTTCTAGAAGGCATTGTGCAGAGGACAACAAAACAAAACAATTTTATGCTCACAAAGCTTCAGGAAGAAAAATACTTGTAATGCAAAAACAACCAATTTTGGTTTTGTTTCTATTATAATATCATAAATACCCTACTTTGAGATGAAACCTTTCCTAAGAAAGACTCCATAGAGAAATATAGAAGAAAAAATTTTAAAAGAATGTATTACTTCTCCATAGTGAATGCTTATATTATTATTACTTGTGCATAAAAAAATTAAGAATGATATAAATTTAATAATTTGAAGAGTTGACTCTGAAAGATTAAAAACAAGTCACTTCTTATAACTAACACCCATGTTATATATGAGAGATGGTAGTCTAAAATACTTGCCTAAACAAATTTTGTATTATGTTACATATTATTATGATTTAGAAAAAAATTTCCATTAGATTACTTTTAAAAGTTTCGATTTTCTTTTAAACCATTCTCAAGAGTCATTACTAAAGATTTCAGGAGAAAAATTAAGCCATTTTTTACACTTTAAAATCATATTTTGTAAGGAATTTTTAAGTTTATTTTTTACTTATAACTACTATAATTAACCTATGAGTTACTATTTACTTCTAGTTTTTTATAACTCACCTATGAGAAACTGCTCCCCAAGCACCATGCTTATTTGTGAGAATGTTAAGGATCTTCTGTTTCAGCTGATTTGCGGTCACGTGGTCCCTATGTTTCGCAGCACTAATGAGATGGTCACACATCTTTTCTTCCTCTCTTCTATCAGCAGCGTATTGGGCACATTGCGACTACAAAGAAATACAAACAGTGCATGATAATAAACCTCTACCATGTGTAAGAAAGAAATGATATTTAACCTTGAGTTATAGGGTAGTAATTATCGATTCAATTTAAAAAACTCAGATAATGTAATGTTTTGAAAGTTTATTCTAAAATACACACACACACACACACACACACACACACATATAATCACCTTTCAAACTGGTAAAAATATGTTCTTTCTTTGTGTTTATACATAAAGTATATGTAAAGTAATTTGAATATTATTAAGTAATATAGTCAAGTAATTAATGACTTTTTTTTTTTTTTTTTTTTTTTTTTTTTTTTTTTTATACTG
>NW_006791240.1:1718067-1739909 GCF_000442215.2 Lipotes vexillifer
TCGCGGGCCTCTCACTGTTGTGGCCTCTCTTGTTGCGGAGCACAGGCTCCGGACGCGCAGGCCCAGCGGCCATGGCTCACGGGGCCAGCCGCTCCGCGGCATGTGGGATCCCCCCGGCCCGGGGCACGAACCCGCGTCCCCTGCATTGGCAGGCGGACTCTCAACCACTGCGCCACCAGGGAAGCCCATTAATGACTTTTAAGGTTCCTTCCAATTCTGAAATTCTGGTTTTAACATATTCCAAAAATAAGCATTTTAAAAACAAAATGATTTATTAAAAATGTAAACCTATATTATTTTAACCTATATAGTATATATCTCACTTAACATAAGAGTTATGTTCCTGATAATTATATATAGATCAAAAACTTGCCACTTAATATATAGTGTTCCATTTTGTAAATGGCAATGTGGTGTAGAAGAGAAAGCAGTAGTTTAGGAATTTAGACCTGGATTTAATTTCACACTTTATGCGAATTCTGTTTTTTTCACTGTATTCAGTTTTACATTTGTAAAATGAAGGGCTAAAACAAGGTTTTCTCTAGTGTCTCCTAGCTCTAGAATTTAATGTATTCAAAGTTTCTCATGATAGCTACTACCTTAATCTTATCTTCCCTAATAATCAGTTGTCCTGTCAGCTATCTGTATTCAAGTTCATTGGTATTAGCAACACAGGTAATCAATCTCATTGTGTATCAAAAAGGCTCAATACAGGGCTTCCCTGGTGGTGCAGTGGTTGAGAGTCCACCTGCCGATGCAGGGGACACGGGTTCGTGCCCCGGTCCGGGAAGATCCCACATGCTGCGGAGCGGCTGGGCCCGTGAGCCATGGCCGCTGAGCCTGCGCGTCCGGAGCCTGTGCTCCGCAACGGGAGAGGCCGCAACAGTGAGAGGCCCGCGTACCGCAAAAAAAAAAAAAAAAAAAAAAAAGGCTCAACACAAACATGAACATGAAGATGAATATCTCTTTAACCATAAGTTTGATTTGTTTTGTATAATTTTTGTATAGGGTTGAGTGACTGCAGATTTTAACGTTATCATGTATGTAATACAAGTCATATAACTACAAAAATAGTTTTGTACATCTAAAAAAATACATATAATGAGTTCACATTCATCATTACAAAGTAAAAATCTTTCATGTAAGGTATCTGAACATATTCCTTTCAATTATCTATTGATACAGACTACTACCACAAGTCATCTCTTCCAGAGAAATAACCCTACAGTAACCTAAGAAGGATTAATTCATTTTCCAATTTATCTTTTTGTACAGGGAATCACCAATTAGTACAATGATCTGCCTCCATAATGAGGTTAATATTTCATTAGCTCTTTGGAGAGTAAAATTAAATTTTCATTTGTCTTCCTTAACAATTACAGTGGTTAACCAAAAAAAATTAACTGTGAAGTACCCATCTCAAATTAAATGCATTTTTTCTCTTAATTACAGGCCTATATGAGAGATACAGAAATTCCTCAAAAAGTCCTAGTATAAAATGTTATGACTTTTACAAAATCTTTTACAACTTAAAAGTGGTATAAGTTTGGTAAACCACACATGCTCAAATGTATGCATAATCAATGCATTTACTAATACAGCTTTAACCTAAAAAGAACAAATCGAAACATCTGGGTTAAAAAACAATGCACATTCGTTAAGTAACAATGACAATACTCTCAAAATTAGGTTTACATTAGTAGTTTATTTTATGTGTACACAATCTAAAAACCCTGAGTCTTCATATCCCCTTCATAGCCTCTACACCTCCCTTAGCCATGCATCATCAACAGGAGTGATCTCATTCATCCCCGAGGGGGCAAAAACTGGTATTAGGGTTGTGTGAAAAAAAACCTTACTCTTTTAATGTATAAAGCACAGATGCATACACGGTACACAAATAGATATGCAGCATATTGATGATAATACAATAAATCAAGGTGGGGGCTGATTAGGATGACAACTATTTAAAAATTTTCCTTGTGGGGAGCAACAAAGAAAAAGGTCGAGAAACACCGCCCTTAGCTTAACATCACCTTGGTTAAATATATGTTAGAGCTTGTAACTAATATTTAGCTGCTTGAAAATCTATTTTAAATGCTTTCACATGACAAATATTGATCTGCTTATATTCCCACAAAATCTCCTGATTTTCTTGGTAGATATATGATCAACTCAAAAGTGATTCTGCAGGGAATTCAGTTAATAATCTAAGCCTTATTTACTAACAGAAGTCAAAAGTTAATTGAATATTCTTATTTTGTCTAGACTTCTGACATATCTTATACCTAAACATATTATATTCAAAGAACTCAATCTTTTCTTGTCATCCAAATTACAGCATGATATCCAATGTTATAAATATCCGATGCTATTTATGGTTGAAGCGATACAAAACTTCATTTTGACAAACACTTAATTGTCAATGGACTTTTACCAGAGTTTAAAATGTTTGTTTGTTTTTTGCAAAATAAGGTTGTGTAATCCCATATGACAAGTGTGTGCTGTCTCATTGGACAAATGAAGCAGAGGTTATGGGTTTTAAAGTGACAACAGCTATTTTTCTACCTCATGCTTTTTTTTTTTTTTTTTTTTTTTTTTGCGATCCGTGGGCCTCTCACTCTTGTGGCCTCTTCCATTGCAGAGCACAGGCTCCGGACGCACAGGCTCAGCGGCCATGGCTCAAGGGCCCAGCCGCTCTGCGGCATGTGGGATCTTCCCGGACAGAGGCACGAACACACGTCCCCTGCATCGACCAGCGGACTCTCAACCACTGCGCCACCAGGGAAGCCCCCTGCCTCATGCTTTTTACCTAGGTAGGTCAGAGATCACTAGACCTAGGACATCAACTTGCATGGCTATGAGAGCTGCTTTACTGAGATAAAAACCTCATCAAAACTGAAACCGTGGGCTCTGGCTTCCAGCCACACCACACTTGTTCACCTGTCGTATTAGGAGAATAAATTGATGGAGTTATATATTATTTTCAAGGCCACTGAAGTCCAACCTAAGCCAAACACCAGGTCACCTCAATATTTCTGAAATCAATGTTATTGAATTAGGATGATACAAATAATGTCAAATAATTATTGACATGCTAGAAATAAAAGAATAATGTTCTTAAAAAACTATTAGTATGTAATATATAGTGCTTGAACATCCTTTAGCTTTTGCATATAAAATAGAAATGACAGCTATTTGTTCTTTACTCAAATGATAGTTAATTGTACTTATGAGGATCTTTCAACTATTGCATTTCCATATATAGATCGATACATACAGATCTACATTTATATCATATATAATGGCACTGCTTCATTTGTCATTAAAATATAATTATAAATATAAACTAAAATAATCTTTGGCCACTCTGAATAAAGATAGATACATTATTAAATAATAAATTACTGAATGGTAAAACTGTTTCTCCATATAACCACTGTTACACCCATATCTAATGGTGTGTAAACTATGCTGAAAAATTACTAAAGGAATTGCATTATAAAACTGTATATGCCTTTACGAATAAGTCAGAACAACTTCAGTCCACCAACTGGTTAGGAACAGGGAAGGACGGGTCTCTTCATGTTGTAAATGAGGTAAAAAGAAATAAGTGCCCTGTATTTGACATTTACTAAAGCTTTTAAAAACTACTGAAATGACTTCAGTGAAATTTTTCTCTTAAAAAAAAAAAAAACGTTATGTAAGGTTACCATTGGTGACAACCGACTTATAAACAGAAAAGCAGAATTTAACTCAATCCCAAAACCTTACCTCGAACTCTGCATGTTTATGTACATCCTCAGCTCTCTGTCTATTCAAAATAAACTCAGCTTCATTTGCAACACGAACTATATGGTCCTTCATAGCATGGCACAGCAATCTGAAAAGAAAAATACCTTTGGAATTATTATTCTTAATAGCTTTGTTTAATCCAATTTTTTTCAATAACCAAATTTCAGTACTGCAAGTATTAACTATGCATAAATTTTAGATAAAGCTAAATCATATAATTAAGAAATATGCCATTATATTGTTACAGCAATGCATCTTAAATATAGTGTGCCTTGTGAACAAATGATTCAGTTAATTCAATAAAGTTATTTAATGAACTAAAAACCAAGGATTTTTGACACTTTTTAAAATGGCTAGAACAACAAAATTCACTGCCATGGAAGTAAATTTTCACACAAAACTGGATGACCATATGTTAGGAAATCTATAGACTGGATTCTTTCTTTAATTAATACAGACAATAGGACTGACACCTAAAATTCACTTAAATGCTCAGATTCTTAATTCTAAGATGGAACTACCTTGAAATGAGTTCCAAGCAGCACTCAATTCAAGATAGTTCTCAGTAGAAATCTTTCCAAAATTCATGTGTGTTCTGACACAGATTTCGTTACTCCATGATGAGATTTCGGTTAAATTATGACTGTCACTCTAGGACCAGCGGGAACTTCCTGGCAGTATGATGGAAGCACCACTAAAATCTTGCATAGCAGTAGGACAGGTAGAGAGATCACTTGGAAACATGTAGCAGTATTCTCTTCAATCACATAAGAGGGACACAGGCACATTCCAATGGGAATATGGTCTAGTCTTCAGCATGAAAGTTGACGACAACATAAATTATTCAAAGACACAACGGTTAGGGGAATCTGCTAGAAATCACAATACTTGGGGAAAAAAGGCTCAAACTCCTATGTAAATAATGTTGGAGGGCACACAATCATATGGATAGTCTTAAATTTAATCACTGAGGCAGCTGGAAAAATAAAAGAAGTTAAAGAAAGACTAAACTCCAAATATTAACTTTTGATGACATCATTGGTCTATATTTTATAGATAGTCTTCAAAAGAGAAAAGAGATGTGAGAGATTAGAGTATTTTGTTCAGTGGCTTTGTCTAGTGCATGAAGGCTGAAGAAAGCCAGGAAAAAATCTAATATGTGCAAATTAGTGCAGATTACATTTAAATAGATTAACAGAAGACAGCTGGAAAGGAGAGACTCAGTGTCTGGCTGGTTAATAGGTACTGTTCTCAGGAACAGAACAAGTGGATGGGCAAAGCCAAGAGGCATGGTGGCAGCGGAGGGGTTGAGGTGGGGGAGACTCATGCCTCAGACACACCAGAGAAATTGCATCAATTGTCCGAAAGTCTGTCCTCCTACCTCTGACCCTTATGAGTCATATAGCAACTAATATATGATGTTTTATGTCCATGCATCTTCTTATCTGACTTATTGTCATTCTGGGTGACCTCATTAGCCACGTGGGAAACCATTCACCACAGTACCTCACAATTCTCTGACCTTTTAAAGGGGAACCAAAAATCCCTAAATCTAAGATTCCTTTAGAATCTTCAATTCTACCTCACTTCAGGAAATCACCTCACTGGCCATAATCAGCTTCACATAGTAAATCTTTATGCTAACAGTCTACTCTCTGGTCACAATCTCCTATCCTAAGTGCTTTCTCTCCCCTTCACTCGTCCCTCTCTGGCCCCAGGCAAAAATAAGCTCACTTCCAACTTCCACTTCTTTGATCCCTCTCTCCTCTTAGTCTTTCAACCACTACTCAGATTTATCTCCTTTTCCCCCAAGCAAGGATCCCCCTCAGTTCACACTTTAACCATTCTCTTTCCAGCACCTTCACTCAATTCCTGATCTGCCTGCTGTAATTGCTCAGGAAATACATAATCCTAAGTGAAGACGTGGGTCTCCCTCCTCATTCCTACATCTGGACCTCTGAGGAAACTTGAGTTGGCTTTTCTAAAATAATTTTGTTAAGTGTGTATTCCTTGTCATGTGTGGTCACTGAAGTCTCTGTTTCATTATGTTAGTGTCAGCTAATGATTAGACAGAGATTTCTTTAAATGCCTGAAACCAAAAAAATCTCCCAGAATTTCTCAAGCAGCTGTGTGTGTGTTTGGACAGCCCTTGAACACTCAGCCAGGCAGGTTTCAACTCTACCTTTGCATTTACTTCCTGCTTCCATAGAGTCCCAGCGTCAGCAAAAGATGAGAGTTTGGAGCCTTCTCAGGTCTTTCCAGAGCATGAACACAACGTTAAGCGTGTGCAGGGCCCTTTACATTTCCAGGAATATGTCAGAGCTTTTCAAAGCCCTTGTGTACATTTCACTCCCCAGCTGCTCCTCCCAAGCTTTTTGGTGTGTCTATCATTTACCTCAACTGTTAATCTATCACCTCAGGCAGCTGAGGTGTCTATCACCTCAGGCAGTGAGGTCTAAGATATTAGCCTATAAATGTCTTCAACAAATGCCCTCAGGAAATCAGCTTTTTTTTTTTTTTTTTTTTTTTTTACTCCTGGCACGTTAGGCAAAATAAAACAAATCTTTTAAGCCATTCTTCCAGGGAGTCACCAGACAGATCAGAACAAGTAAGTGATTTAAAATTCTTTGCTAATGAGGTCTACTATGCTCCCTCTGGTACAGTGCTTATAATGTGTGCTGCATTTTTATGGCTTCCTTTGAAATGGGGAGCAAAGGTTGGGACCGGAGTGAGTTAAAATGTCACAAAATTACTCTATCGTCACACCCACCAATAATTTTTGAAAATATTTTTGTTGCATATACAATTATTGAGAATTTTTTTTTCAAACATTGAAAGTGTTATGTTACTTTCTTCTAGCTTTCTGTGTTGCTGTTATTCTTTCTTTCTTTCTTTCTTTGCTTTTGTCTGCGTTGGTCTTTGTTGCTGTGCGCGGGCTTTCTCTAGTTGCAAGCAGGGGCTACTCTTCACTGCGGTGGGCGGGCTTCTCTTGCTGCAGAGCACAGGCTCAAGGCATGCAAGCTTCAGTAGTTGCAGCACACGGGCTCAGTAGTTGTGGCTCACAGGCTCTAGAGCACAGGTTCAGTAGTTGTGGCACACGGGCTTAGTTGCTCCGCGGTATGTGGGACCCTCCCAGACCAGGGCTAGAACCCATGCCCCCTGCGTTGGCAAGCGGATTCTTAACCACTGTGCTACCAGGGAAGTCCCTGTTGCTGTTATTCTAATTTTCCCTTTTGGTAGATGATCAGTTCTTTCTTTCTGGGTGCTTTTGTCTCTTTATTTTGGGCATTGTCCAGTTTCAGTACCATGTATCCAGTATGGGCTTCTTTTTATTTAGCCTACTTGAGGTTACATTGTGACTTCTGTGTCACTGTATTCTTATTTTCAATCAGTTCTTTAAAATTCACAACAATCATCTTTTAAAATATTTCATCTCCCGTACTCTGTATTTTTTTCCTTTTTCAATTCTGATGATTTGTAAACTAAACTTTCTTAGTTTACCTCCATATCTCTTAACATCACTTCATTTTTCATTTCTTTCTCTTTCTGCATTCTGGGAAAAATTTCAAAATGTATGTTCCAAGTCACTGGTTCCCTTTATCTTTGTCTAATCTGACGAATCATTAATACATGGAGTTTTTTCCAAATTGTACTTTTAAATTCTATAATTTTTGATTTTTCAAATCTTCCTCTTCATTTTGATGGTCTCTTCTTATTCATTCAATTTTGTGCTATTTTATTTCCTGTATTTCACAATTCTAATCTTGGTAGTCCCTGGGGATCTAAATTTTTTGTTTTCTTCCTTGTTGATTCTCATACATAGTGGCTTTCATTCTCATATATTTAGTACTCTTTGACTGTTACCTCATTTCTGGTCTTAATCAGGAGTCCAACAGACCTAGCTTGGATAAGTATTTGCTTTTATTTCTTTTGATACCAAGGAGAGCCCACTAGAACCATGTCAGCCTCTCTTAAGGACCTTGGCTTAGCATGAAAGTTTCAGGCAAGGTTCTATACTTAATTCCTGGCTAAAGATTTAAAATCCTAACAGCATTGCTGTTTTAGGCATATGTCCCCAGGGCATTCCTACTCCTTGAGACACCAATTTACAGGGGGGAGATGTGGCCCTGGAGAAGCCTAAATCATGCGTAAACCATTTATAAGATGCATGTTGCCTCAAAGAGTATATCCTAAGTAGGATGTGAATGTTCTGTAGCAGAAGATAACTTCAGATCACTGAGTTACCCATACAGCTTTATTCACTTTTCAATCTGCTGAAATGTGACTTTAAGATCATCCTACATTAAATTAATCACCAGTCTTGTCAATTTTACCTCCATAATATATTTTAATCTGTTTGTTCATTACTTTAACATTGTTTTAATTCAAGCCTTAATCATCTCTCATCCAATTACAATAGCCTCCTAATTTCTCTGCCTCCCTCAAATCTTCCATCCTTCTGATACATTTTTCGCTTTGCCATTACTGTTATTTACACTTAAATTTCTTCAATGGCTACTTTTTTGCACAGGCTCCGGACGCGCAGGCTCAGCGGCCATGGCTCATGGGCCCAGCTGCTCCGCGGCATGTGGGATCTTCCCGGACCGGGGCACGAACCCGTGTCCCCTGCACCGGCAGGCGGACTCTCAACCACTGCGCCACCAGGGAAGCCCTCAATGGCTACTTTTAATAGACAGGGTAATAGCCAAACATTATATATAGATATCAGTCTACTTCTGTAACCTTATCTACTGCCTTTTTAGCATACTTTTTCTATGTTCTAGAAAAACCTTCCTAGTTCTTTTAATGACTCATGCTATTTCAGGATTTCTATACGTGCCATTTCTTCTTCCTGTAATTCTTGTCATTCCCTCCTCTCAATACAAGTAAGAGATCTCCCAATTTCTCAAATGTTCTGGGCTTTATAATATTTATCACACTGTCTTATGGATTTTTTCCCCTCTCTTTTCCTTTTAATAAGTCTCTCTCTCTTAGAATGTGAAGTTCGTTAAATGAGGTACAATCACTATTCATCTCTGTATCCAACATGATCTGCATGTACATGTCATGAAATATGGACTCACCAATAACATATGACTAAATGGAAAGATGACTGAATGAATACATGAGCAGGTTATGTGGGAAGGAGGGGCGAAGAAGAAACAGAACTTTAATGATTAAGGCAGTTTAACACTATAGAATTCTATGATACAGTTAGCACATAAAAAAGAGGTAAATAAAAATATCAGATAACTTGGAATTACGGAACATTTTCTTCCTCAGAGTATCTGTACAAGATAGGAAGTAAATGAAGTGGTCTTCATCTTCTACTGTAAGTTTATTTTTCAAAGGAAATAGAAAAAGAAAACAATTTGTTCAAGTATATTCATTCCTGTCCTAAAACAGAGTTGTCATGGATACAGGAAAGAAGTCAGGAGACAAAACAAAGTATTCTCTTCCAAATGGAACAGATATCATTGCAGCAAGTTCTGATTTTCTAGGAAGTTTCTAATTTTATGCAGTTTGTTATAATTTAAATTGCTTGTCATTGACCTGAAACCCTGAGATCCTGAATTTTAAATATAAATAATTCCTGTAATTTGACTGAAAGAAAAAAAATGTCAATAGGAAAGGCAATATGAGAGGTCAGACAAATTAGTCTTTCATCATCTCTAGATGAGTGAGGGGACAGAAGGCAGAGCTAGTTTATATTTAAGTTCTGTCTTTTATTAGTGTTATAAACTTGGACAAATAAATTTTCCTTGTGTCTGAGTTTTAGTTTTCTGATTAGAAAATGGGTGTGCACTGTCTCAGATATCCTATAAACTGGAAGAAACAGTGCATGCCCAAGCTGTAAGATTACAGCTTAAATTTTAGATCCTGATTTATTTAGTCAAGAAAACAGACCCTTGATTGGAAGTAAAGTGGCCACACAGTGTAGGAGCAGATGTAATACCTCAGTGTCACTTCCTCTGGCCCCAAAACCTTAAAAGAATTAGGCATAGAGTTTCTAGTGACACTGCAAGGAAGAGGCTGGCTGTATCAGAAAATTTCAATTTCTTCCTGTGCTAGAGTTAATAGACTATTAAAAAATCTGCAAACATTTATAATTTTTTCAATTTAAATAATATAGAGCTCAGAAAAAGAGTAATATACAGAGCTCAAAGACACATTATAACTTTTAACATAGAATTATGCCCATATTTGCTTTATTAGATAATAAAGAACAGAAAGGTATTTTCTGTTGTTTTAAATCTTAATTTTCACAAAAATAGCTAGGGTTGATTTTTTTTCTTTCTTTTTTTGATCCCACGCAGTGTGCCTATACTTGTTTCGGTTCTGTCTCCTAAAGGAAGCCTCCCCCAATCATTACTGTCCACTGAAATAGGTCCTTCTTCTTAAGTCAGTGCAATTTTTATATCTATTTTTTGCACTTAGTTATATACTGTCTATGACACTTTGAACTGTTTAATGTTTTGTGCATGTGAAACCTAACTTCTCAGTTACAAATTACTTTGAGATGAAGACCAGATGTAAAATGTATTTGTATCACTGCTAAAACTATATAATGAGTATTTTATAAGTATTCAGTTTTGTTCTGTTTTTCTGTACGTATTATAATTATTTACATAGGTGTTAAGAACTTCAGGAATACCTGTACAGGTATTACACTACTTTTGGTAATTAGAAAATAACACTTTTTCTTAATCCTTGTCCAGCTTGGACTGTGACTCTTCATAACAGCCATGTTATAAAATAAGTATTCTGTTTTTTCACACGTTGGTCTGTACACAGCAACTGAGAGAGATAAATTGTTTGTGTGTTCTCATTTTACGAACATGGAAACTAATCCGCCTATAATCAATGCTTCAATTCCCTGGGCACCTTGGGAAGAGTTCCTAGACTAAAACTAATGGCTCAGGCCATGACCGTACTCTGGCTTGCTCATTCTAGTCTTTTACATCTCACCTTTAGTTTATCCTTGGACTGACCACACACACTATATCTTCATGGCAGCATTGACTCTCCTGTAACCAGGTAGTTCACTTCTCCCTGTGTCTGTTCTTTAAACAACATACCAGCCACAAACGCAAAGGCCAACTCTAGTCTCCTCTGTTACCAACTGATCCTGGTTGTGTCAGAATGGGCACAGAAACTAAATCAAAGTTCTCTAATAAAGACGTACCATTTGAATCTAGGCTGGCATTTGCTTGCAATATGTAAGCTAAGGACAACAACAGAAACAAAACTTTATGTCTCTAAGAGATAAGAAACAGGAAGAAATATGGCACAGAAATGATTATGCCAAAAACAGGGTACCTTTCCCTTTTTTCTTTTTTTTTAATACAAAGAACTATTAGTGTTTTATGAAATATTACTTAACTCTCACCAAAGCTAAAATAATAGTGCCTGGAAGGAAAGTATATTTAAAGTTGTTCTCAGAAGGAAAAAAAAATCTCAATATACATACATATGCAGATATATCTTAAACATGGTTAAAAAAGCAATTCAAATAAAATATATGATTACTAATTTTGAAATACTTTTACTTGAAATCTAGCCATTATTAAATGGGATTTGTTTATCTTAGTTTCAGGTAAATATATTATATATCACCAATGTCTAAAGTTAAGTCTATAAATTAGCAATACTGTTTAAGATCTATACAATTAATTTTGTAAATGCACAGATTTTTTTTTTACCTCGTTTGCAAACGTCAATATGTTTAATAACTTACTACATGTGTAAAATGAATAACATAGTAGTACGAAAAAAGAATAAATTAGGTACTACATGAAAAAATATAGAGGAACTTCTGTTTTCCAGGAGTTTCCAGGGTTTCTTGGTTCAAATTTAAGTCAGATTCTCAACCCTAAGAAAAAAGTTTCTTACAGTGTTAGAAGGTGCTGTTTTATTATTTTTTTAACACAGTTTTTGCCAAATCAAGGACATGAAACAAACTGAAGCAAACCAAAGCTTATTGGTTTAATTATTGAATAGCATTTGTTAAATTAACGAGGATATTCAAATTTGGGCCATATAATCACAAAATAATTAAACTTGAATACGATGTGCTTCTCTTCTTCAAAACGTAAGAAATGCAAGGTTATACATTTTTCCTTATTTTAAAGAACAAAACAAAAAATTGGAATCTTGTGAATCATAGGTCAAATTCAGTGGTAAACAAGAATACATTCCAGCTTGTTATGAATATTCATTAATTATATCCTATAGGCTTCCAAAAGAGTGATAGAGGTTTATTTTAGGCAAATGATTAATTTATTTCAAAAGATCACTCAAGTTCTATAATTTGAAAGTCTTTCTTATTTGCTTTATAGTTCAATTCATATTTTAATAATTTAAAATCCAATTATTATTGCCAAGATATTATACGCAATTTTACATCCCATTAACCTTGCTTTGTTTTAATTATAAAGATCCTTTGTTAGATTCCTTTAAATGATCCAGTTTATAATTTCAGCCTGTCCTAGGGAGTACTTTAATTCAGCTGCACATTCATCAACTGTTTTTGTCGTTAATTGTAGACAACTGCACAATTGCTTTCTCCAGCTATGATTGATGAATTATATTCACGAATGTAGCTGTTAAGTAGGATAAACATTTATAACAATTTCCACTTAAAGATTTTTATCTTCATTCCCACAAGGAAAATTAAAGACATATTCTAACAACCAAGAGAAAATATTTCGTATGTTTCATTTTACACTGTTAGAAAAAGTTAAGAAAAATGTTGTATGTCCATGCAAATGGGGTAAAAGTGCATGTAAGGAATCTAATTTGTGCCTAGTATAGAGTCGGCATCAACAAATAGAAGCCAGATAAACTGAGTAATGTGTCTTTACTGTAACTACATCTGAACTATCTAAATATGATTTTTTTTTTTAAATCTGGAACTCCCAGTTCAAATTTATGAAAGAGAAAGGTCTAAATTGAAAGGAAATGGACCAAACTAAAGATAGGAGTCTGCAAAATTCTGAATATATACTGTATGTAGCAACAAAAACTAACAAAATAATCTTCCATTTTTAAAGTGTCTATATTACTGTAGTTGTAATAAATGTCATATATTACATCCAAACTTCAGAGAAACTAGGTAAGATGTGAAACAATGTCAGAGGGAGATTATGTTACATGCCTAGAATCTACTAGTTTATCATTAGGAGAACTGGTATTTAAACTTGTTACAAATAGTACACACATGCTCCATATTATAATAGGCACTGTGGAAATAGCCATAAAAAATACACCACAAATAAACAGGCACTAACACTATGGTATGGTAAGTATAAAACAGGGGGAAATGGAAGGCGGTTTGAGAACATGGGAAGGCACCTAATCCGGATTAGGGATGTGGAGGGGTTGGTGCTCAGAGAAGAGATTATTTTCACTAAAGTTAGAGAAGTGAATGTCTTAAAGCAATGCCCATCGTCTTTGTCCTGTGGACTACTGGGGAAAACACTACAGTCCCCCAAACACTGGCAAGTCTCCTGTGTTTCCTTAGTCATTTCGCTCCCCAGTTTCTCTACACTGGCTATTTTCAATATTTTCTACTCTTCTCAAGTATAACACTTACCTCCCCCAATTTCCTTCATTCTCAGAAAATGGCCCTAACTGCCACTTTATAGAGAAAATAGAAGGCATCATTACAAAAACTCTCTGAATCCTGCCACCAATTTAATTGCCTGCATCCTTTCTCAATACTCATCCACAAAAGGCTAACCCCTGTCCCTCTGCCTCACCCCTCTCAGAGACTGTACTCTTTTAATCGAGTAGAAACTTTTCTTCTTTCTTTCCCACCATATTGGCTTCTTTCCATCAGCATTTTAAAGTACTCAAATCCTTCCTTCTACTCCCCTCCTCCCCCTCAAATTAAAACCCTATCCACCACCAGCAACCACCCTTTCCCCTTCTTGGCAAACCTTCTTATAGTTGTAAGTACTTACTGTCTGTACTCACCTCCCACTCACTTCTCACCCGAAAATATCCGAGCTACTCCCCCTACTTCCCTCAGTTACCTGCTCCCATCCTCCACCTGCCTTTTGGCACATTTATTACATCAGTAATTACTTAACCTAACACTGCTGTTCCCACTGGACTGAAAGCTCTATTAGAGCCGTGCCTGGGTCTATACCCAGCATCTTTAGCACGTAGGTATCCATTCACCAGTATAAATTTGAGTGAAATCAACATGTCCCTCTTGTCACTGACTCCAGTGGTGCCTTTAATCCTGACTTAAAAATCCTCTTGTTGACTATTCATTCCTTCTCAAACATTCTACTCAACATTCTTTTCTTCATTCCTTCAACAAATATTTGTGATTGCAAAATAGGTACGAGGCATTATTATTCCAGAAACCAGGGATATATCAGCAAATAAGACAAGAGAATAAGACACGAGTTCTGAAGGGAAGTACATTTTAGCGGGAAGATATGTAAACCAAGAAAAGATTTTGAGACAATGTTACTGAACGTTAAAGTAGAGTCATGTAATGGAAGTCTGATAACACAGTAAGATGGTCAGGGGAGCCTCTCTGAGAGTGTGACATTTAAGCTGATTCCTCAATGATGGCAAGAGCCAATCACGTGAAGATGTGGGGAAAGAGGATTCCCAGCAGAAACAGCAGCGAGAGCCTGGCCGCTTGTTTCCACTCACTCCACACACGCTCCCTGAGCATCACACCTGTATCCTTATCCCCCATTTACCTCATGCAAACTGAGAACTCTTGAATTTAAATCTCCATATTAGCTGTCTCTTTGGAGCTGGACACCCAAATTCCAAGATGTCAATTTAACATTTCCACTTGGAACTTTCATAGGTGCTACAAATTCAGTGTAACCGAAAGTAAAAATATCTCTCACCAAATTCATGCCCTTCCTTCTGTATTGTTCTAAGTAAACTATGCTTACACTATAAATCATCCAGCTATTAAAGCCAGAAATCAAAGTACCTTCCTTCTCCTCTTACCATCCAATCTATCAGCAATTCTATAGATTTAATTTCCAAAAGACACTTCAAATTTGTACACTTCTTCCATCCTCAGAGCCACTATTCATTGCTCTATGACACCATTCTCTTCAAAAGGATTCTGAAACTTCAGATCGGTACCTCGCTTCCAGTCTGCAGCCCCAGATATCCATTTGTCACTCTGAAGATTATGCAAAACCTCCTCAACTACAGCCCTGTACCCTTAGCACAGCTTACAAACCCCTCCATGGCATGACCTTTGCCATGAAGGGATGGCCCTTGCCTGCCTCTGTGTGGCTGGCACACAACATGCACTGAAATAGCTGTTGGCTGAGTGAAAAGAGCTCTCCAGCAACATGTCTTGCTATCTCTTGCCTCCAGGCTTTTGCACTACACTATTCCCTATTCGTCATTTATTCCTCAGAATTTTATTCCTCTACTTGTCACTTTCTTTCAGCTAGCTATGTCCTAATCATCTCTCAGTTCTCAACTAAGATGGCATTCTGCTTAGATATACTTTTTTGTGGTGAGGGGACCTCCTCCTTTCATTCTTTTTATAGGCGATTTTTAAGAGCAGTTTTAGGTTCACAGCAAACATGAACAGAAGATACAGAGATGACCCAGATGCCCCCCTCCCCCAACCCATCCTCTTCCCCATATTGCCATCCACCATCAGAGTGGTTACATTTGATACAAATGATGAACCTACATTAATAATAGCATTATCACCCAAAGTCCACAGTTTACACTAGGATTCGCTCTTCGTGTTGAATATTATAAGGATTTGGACAAATGTCAAGTGACATGTATCCACTATTACAGTATCATACAGAGTAGATTCATTGCCATAAAAATCCTCTCTGCTCTGCT
This sequence comes from Lipotes vexillifer, assembly GCF_000442215.2. Taxonomy (NCBI): domain Eukaryota; kingdom Metazoa; phylum Chordata; class Mammalia; order Artiodactyla; family Lipotidae; genus Lipotes; species Lipotes vexillifer. The sequence goes on from NW_006791240.1 coordinate 1,733,719, forward strand.
TATTCATCCCTCCCTCCCCCCAATCCCTGGCAACCACGGATCTTTTTCCTGTGTCTATAGTTTTGCCTTCTCCATAATGTCATATAGTTAGAAGCATACAGTAGCCTTTTTATATTGGATTGTTTCATCTCATAATACACAATGTCTTTTCATGGCTTCATAGCTCATTTCTTTTTAGCACTAATTAGTAAATATTCCATTGTCTGGATGCATCATATAAATAAGTGGGTATTTATTTACCCATTCGCTTACTAAAGTGCGTCCTGGTTGTTTGCAAGTTTTGAAAATTATGAATAAAATGATTGTAAACATCCATGTACAGGTTTCTGTGTGGACATAAGTTTCTAACTCCTTTGGGCAGATACCAAGGAGCACGACTACTGTATTCCATGGTAAGAGTATGTTTAGCTTTATAAGAAACGCCAACCTGTCCTCCAAAGTGGTTGCACCACCCTCCATTCCCACCAGCAGTGAGTGAGAGCTCCTGTCGCTCCACCTCTTCACCAGCATTTGCTGTACTCTGCGTTCTGGATTTTGGCCATTCTAATACGTATGTAGTGGTATCTCCTTGTTGTTTTAATTTACATTTTCCTGATGACATATGCTTTGGAACATCTTTTCCTATGCTTATTTTCCATCTGTATACTTTTTTTGGATAGGAGTTTGTTAAGGCCTTTGGCTCATTTTCTAACTAGGTTGTTTGTTTTTTTATCGCTAAGTTTTAAGAGTTCTTTGTATATTTTAGACAACAGTCCTTTATTAGATGTGCCTTTTGCAAATATTTTCTCCCAGTCTGTGGCTGTCTTCTCCTTCTCTTGATATTGTCTTTTGTAGAGCAGAAGTTTTTCACTTTAATGAAGTCCAGCTCATCAATTCTCTCTTTCATGGATCATGCCTTTGGTATTATAACCAGAAAGTCATCTAGATTTTCTCCTTTGTTATCTTCTATGAGTTTCACAGTTTTTCGGTTTACATTTAGGTTTGTGGTCCACACTGAGTTAAGTTTTGTGAAGAGTGTAAGGTCTGTGTCTGGATTTATTTTTGTGCACGTGGATGTCCAGTTGTTCCAGCACCATTTGTTGGAAAGATTATTTTTGTTTCACGGTATTGGTTTTGCTTGGATACACTTTTTGAAGACCCTGATAACCCCACCAACTGGAGAATGCACCCCTCCAGACTAGGTTAAGTGCTCTGCTTTATGCTTGCATTAGTATCTGTAACAGCCCTATCACAGCACCCTTGTGTTACTGTATGTGCTATTCTAATGCTTGCCTTTCCTCCAAAATTTAGCACCATGTTCGTCTCGTTCACTTCTCTGTTCCCAGTGCCTATGATAGTGTTTGGTATATAGTAGGCGCTGAATAGACATGTGCTGTATTAATGTACACATGAGATGTTCTTGTATATTTAGAGCTAGCCATAATGTTTCAATATCTGTTCCAAAATCATCTTTATTGGAGGAAATATTAGTACAACAAATGGAAACACAAATCTAGAATGGCACAAAGAACATTATGAGTATTTTGAGGTTTTCATGGATTAAAGATTTTTAAATATTATAAGTACTTTCTGTAATGCAACTCCTTTCCCAAAACCAAACAAAATAAACCCCAAACATTGCCAATGAGCGACAAAACAGTTCCAAAAGCCAAAAGCCGCTATTAGCAGACTTTGCACTCTCCTGCTCCTCTGAGGCAGTAACTATAATCTTCATCTTAAATATGCTGGAGCTTCAATCTGTTAAGTCTTCAGAGTCACTGATAGCAGCATAACTTCCGTGTTTACTTCACAGTTGAAACAAATTAGCAAAACTACGGTGTATGTGAAGCGAGAGATTTCTCTAACTGATATGACAATGAGCCGCCCGGGCAAAAGTTTGTTTTTTCTTTCTATGTTTTCATTGCCTGAAGATGGGTAATAATTGTTATCAATTCTTTCCACCATAAAGTTTTATAAGAAGTAGAGTGCATTATTATGTTTAAAATGATTATTTATGCTATAAAAGAAAACTAATATTTTCCTGCATCTTTTGCTTGGCAGTGAATGACAATTTTATTTTAATATTTAGAGTTGTAGTATTATGACTAAAAATAATTCAATCATAAAGTATCTAAGTGAGAAATACACAATAAGACGAACTGTTAGAAAAACAAAGGCTATTTCTCAGAATATAATATACACTGATGAACAGAAATACTGAATTGCATTTAAGTTAATTTTTTTCAAAATGGGTTTTTATAGCATACACAAACTAAGTTTCAAAGAATAGCTCATAAAATATTCTCTCATGACACCTCCCTTGATAAAGATAAATTTTACACACAGTAACATTATTACCTTATCAATTTAATTAAATCTGGTTTCAAATAAGAAATAGATTACCCCAAATCTTCAGTCATTATTTTCCAAAGAACGCACTATACCATAGAGGAAACTCAAGTTGTAAAGGACGCAGGTCTTCAGCTGATAGAAGCTGAACATGTCAAAATGGTGACAGTTATATCTGTCTTAGTGTATCCATTGCCAATAAAGTATTGGAAAACTCACAGTGAAAAATCTTACCACAGCACCATTTTAACAATGTATAAATAGATTCCTAACTAGACCTTTATAGTTCCTATATTAAACTTCTCTCACACTTTTAGCTGGATACTAGATAGCATGACATGGTCGAATAAAACTATTTCACATGAACTGAGATGGGCTGAGTGAGGGAGTAAACACTGAACACGGCTCTGAAAACAGATGGAGTGGCAGATGGGACTGCAGATTGGGTTCACTTGATCTATGTAAAACAACTTTACTACTTGGTAAGACGTGGCTCAGATCTCACAAAAATCTTATAAAGTTTGTCCCTTTATTTCATACCTGCTTCCCCTCCGCCAAATAAAAATGTTTAACATTTTAAACTTTGCTCCTTTAAAGTATAAGTACCTGTGTGATGAATCATTTAACTAAAATATATTTTCTTACACATTTTTGGAACAGATGGTAGGCAAGAGCAGTCACCCAGTGGAATAAAATGTACACTGACTAGTTGTCTAAAATTTGTAAAATTAATTACCTTCCTTCATTGATGAGTTCAATAAATGCAAGTCCTGCATTCTTCTGAATAGAATTTTGCCATTCCTAAAAGGAGAAAGCAAACCAACTGTAAGAAAAATGAGCATGTAAACAAAAGTAACATCTGGTTTAAGGATCATGTTGATCCTAATAACTTCCACGTGATATTACTTCTAAATCTTTCTAAAAGATTTTTAACAAATGTTATTTTGCAAGAAATCAAAACTTTAAAAGCAGTCCTGTATTACTTAGTTATAAAAAGGTGCTTTTGAATTCCCAGTGATGCCGACTAAGATAGAAAGTGAGATCACAGGGACAAAACTCACTGTGACTGTAAAATATTGCTTATTTTACACTCTTCCTACGGCATATTTAGAGTATGCTTTAGATAACTTTTTGGTTATTATCCTAGTGATTTCAATTCTTTTGGTCTTTTTAAAATAGCTGGCAAATTGAATTTTTTGGATTAAAAATTATATCCCTTTCAATGGTACTATAAATAATACTTGCCTAATATATTTTTATTAAAAATCCTTATTGATCAGTCATGCCACTCATCTATAGACTTTTCCTCCATGATTTTCCACTAATTAAGTGCTGGCCACAAATTCAGCTTGAGGAAACACAGTCTCCATGTCAACCCTTCACTCTGTTCCTGATCACTTTCCCTTTTAAAGCTTTGCACACATGCTGGGAATAAATGTGGTCCCCAAAAGTAGGTACTTAGGATGTAAACATTCTCTGTTCTAAGTAAATTTGTGAAGAATTAGAAGAACAAATCATGAATCTATATTTCCCCAGGAGAGAGAATCAACAACTTGGAAAAAGGGACGTGATAGTCTGGGGACAGTAATGATCTAATAAAAGCCTAAATGACTCTGTTTTTAGCAAAGCCATTGTGTTTTAGCTGCCATAACTTTTATCCAAATGACAAGATCTTTGTTGCATTTTACTGAACTTATTAAAACTTGCAAATCATTTTTGTCAAAAACAATTGTTGGCAACACTTTTTCCCACATTTTAACAAAATGACTTACTACTCTCCTCATATATTTTGCATTAATTGAGGCACAGCATTAGGCAAAAGTCTCCACAGAAGAATAAACAAAAAGGGGATAGAAAGACCTAGGCTGATTCTTCGGAACCACTCACAATTTTAAGATTAGAAAAAGCAGCGGTTGAAAGGGACAAGAAAGGATCTAGAAAAATTTAAGAACAGATGCAAAATATTATAGCATTATTCAAAAGAAAATAATCCATGTATAATACATTGGCTCAAGAAAATAAAAAAAATACAAGACCCTTTAATCACTAATATCATTTTTTTAATGATTAGGAAGTTAGAATTCTACTGTATGTGAACTGCAAAATTAAAATATAGTAAACCACAAAATATATGAAACACAAAAACAAAAGTACAAAAATCAAAAAAAGATGTCATTCCAGAGGAGGGTAAGGAAAGCTCTGGTGGTAGAGTCGGCACCAGAACCAGGGGCTGGCACTAGAGCTAGTGCTGGCCCGAGCTGCAGAACTGGCCCAGGGGCAATGCCTGAGCTGGCTCTAGCTGTGGAGACACTCTATCTCTGGTGCTACTGCTGGATATGTTGCTGAAGTTGGCACTAGGTGTATTGCTGGCCCTAGCTCAGACAGTAGTGCTAGAACTGGTTGTGAATTGGCTCCAGTTCTGGGACTGACTTTAATTCTGGCACTGGTGCCAGGCCTGGTGTGAGAATTGGAGATAAGGATGACTCTAGATCTGGAGCTGATACCAGCTCTAGAGCTGAAGCCAGAGCTGGCACTAAGAAGCAGCTGGTACAAAAGCTAGTGCTGGAGTTGGCTCTAGCTCTACAGCTGGATCTACCTTTATCCAAGAGTTAATGCAGGTGCTGGCTCTAGCTCAGAGGTGCTGCTGGGACTCGTTCTGGAATTTGCTCTAGCTCTGGAGCTGCTGCTACAGTTAATAATGGAACTACCTCTATCTCTGGAGCTGGCTCTAGTTATATAGCTGGTTCTAAAGCTGATTCTAGTTCTAGTATTGCTACTGGGTTCAGCTCTGGAGCTGGAGCAGGTCCCAGAGCTGTATGTAGCTCTAGAACTTACGCTAGAACTGGCTCTAGCTCTACAGGTGCTAGAGCAGGTGCTAGAGCTGACATATGAGCCGGTGCCTGAGCTACTAATATACTTCTGAAATCATTACATAGAGTTGACATCCTGACATGAAAGACAAAGACCAAGACAATAGTACAGAAGGGATACTAGGGACAACAACAACAACAAAAGAAACCTGAAAATTTAAAAAGAGAGAGCTTAAAAAACAAAGTTGAAAACATCTCCCAGAAAACAGAACAAAAAGAAAAAAGAGTTGCAACAATAAGAAGAGAGATAAAGAAATAAGGGAAGTGGAGACTCTTCTGATGAAAGACCAACATCCATTGAGTAGGAATTGTAGAAAGAGTGAATAGGGAACATGGAAGAGAGGAAGTTATCAAAGTAATTTAAATTATTTCCTAGGAATTAAGTACATGACATAACATCCCCAGCAAAGCACATCATCATAAAATTGTAGAACAGGGTTAAAGAAAAGGCTTACAAGAAAAAAAATATCTTTATACAAGAAATCAAGAATCAGACTGACACTAGACTTCTCTAGAGCAAAACTGGAAGATAGGAGAAAAGAAAACAACACCTTCAACAGCACAAGGAACATGATACTCAGAACATTATACCCAGCTAAGCTATCCATAAAATATGAGGACAAAAGAGTTATATTTTCAGACATGCATAAACATTTATTTTTCATCCACTCTTTTTCAAGAAGAAAGAAAAAGAACCTACTGATGGTGTGCTCTGCCAAAATGAGGAGTAGATCAAACAGGAGAAACAAGATAATGTTGTGTTGGGCTTCCCCGGTGGCGCAGCAGTTGAGAGTCCGCCTGCTGATGCAGGGGACACGGGTTCGTGCCCCGGTCTGGGAGGATCCCACGTGCCGCGTGAGCCATGGCCGCTGGGCCTGCGCGTCCGGAGCCTGTGCCCCGCGGTGGGAGAGGCCACAACAGTAAGAGGCCCGCGTATCGCAAAAAAAAAAAAAAAAAAAAAAAAAAATGTTGGAAAGCCCCCCAATCTCAGGT
>NW_006791240.1:1740001-1771506 GCF_000442215.2 Lipotes vexillifer
CCGCGTATCGCAAAAAAAAAAAAAAAAAAAAAAGATAATGTTGTGACAGCCCCAAAATCTCAGGGGCTTAAAAAACAAAGGTTTATTTCTTGTTCAATTTCCAAGTCCACTGCCTGTGTTCTGCTCTGCTTCATCACCACCCTCACTTTGGGAGCTAGACTGACAATGTAACCATTGTCTGGAACACTATAGGCAACCAAGGTGGAGGGAAAAGAAAAGAAGTTTAAGTATCACTGGCTCTTATAGTTTCTGCCCAGAAGTAACACATGTCACTCCTTCTCACATTTCTGGTCAAAGTCACACGACCAAGCTTCAGCTCAATGGAGCAAAGGAGTGCAAACCCACCAAGTGCTCAAAATGCGGGAAAGAACCAAACGTGAACAACCCAAAACATGACTCTAAGGGAAGAAATCAGATAAAAGGTGGATACAGATCTAAGAAACAGTTTACAGAACTATTGTAAAGCTAACACAGTTTCTGTGAAGAATCAGCAGAGATTTGTATGCAGACTAACAGACTGTCAAGAAGGAAATAATTAATTTCATCAGATTATAGAGGTTTTGAACAAGGAAGACATATTTTGAATGAAAATTTAGCATTGCAATGTATATATTTTTTCTTCCAGAATTGTTTTTGTGAAGAAGCAGGCAATATAATTCCTAAATTTCTTTAATGACAATATAATGCAATCGAAAGGCTTTGTATTTGAGTTCAACTCTTTCCTCAAGTTACAGAATTGCTCTTTCTCAAAGTTTCTTACCAAAGAAGAGCTCACATTGGGGAGGAGGACTGGAGTCTCATCCAAGAGAAATTTTCTTGAAACTTTTTGTGATGGTGAGACTTTCTCACTTTATTCTCCCAAGTTTTTCAGATTTTTCTTTTTTTAATTTAAGCATTAGAAACCTATCACACCATTTGTATACTATTACATTGTCAATGTCGCCACATGTCAGAAAAGTCAGGTATGACGAACACACAAGACAGTTCCCTGGATCTGGCGATTAGAATGCAGCCCATTGCGCTGGGCTGATGAATGAAAGGGAATTGAGGAAGAGAAGGTGGTAACTGGAGTATATGCTTTCAAAGAATTCTGTGGTGCAAGCTAAGAAAAAATAGGATAGGAGGCTGAGAGAAAAATCGGTTCATAGTTTTTAGGGCGAAGGGACTTAAATACAGTTGTAGACCATAGAGAATGAAAAAGTCAGAGAAACACTGATTACAAGAGAGAAATGGTGACAGGGAAATCTTGAAGAAGGCATTAAAGAATGGGGTTCTTTCCTTTCCTGGAAAGGAATAAGGATACTTCTTTCTTCAGAAAAAGAGTAAAACTAGGGGTAAAAGAAGTTTTTCTTTTCTTGTTCACATATAAAATAGTCCACGGTATTCAGGAAGGGACCCTGACTTAAGTAACACAATTGTAAACTGTAATGTAATTCTTTTCCAGAAGACTGTAAATTCCCTGGTCTTATTTGCCTTGGTCTTGTGAAATGAAATGTGGTTTTAAATCTTAATATTTAATTTTTAGCACCAGCTACAGCATGACACATAAGTAATACTCAATAAATACTATTATTGGTGTAAGCTGCGATTCACGTGCAGTTCACCTCTTGGTATTATCAGAAATGTGAGGCCATATGACAGGTAATAAAACCTCTTAAAATGTTCCTGTTAAGAATGCTCATAACTAATTGAACATAAGTGTTTCTCTACTCCCACGGAAGCATAATCTAACTGGGCTCTTTTTCTGTGGAGACATGAAAGAGCATTATTAATTACAAAAAGAAGAAAGGATCTCTCTCTCTCTTTTTCCATCCTCCATCCATTGGGAGGGAAGATATTTTCTGTCCTCCTCTGAGCCCAAGCAAAAAATTTTACAGACTCTGTCTATCTTGCTCTTCTGTCACCTCTAACCGTCCTGTTATTTCCTCAGACATAAGTAGATATCAGACACTTATGTGATACAGGATTTTAAGACAACAAAAGCTGAAATGCCAACTTTCTAATATAAGAGTTTAAAACCTGTTAACTTAATAGTATTTTCCATGTCTCTGCAACTTCACTTTTTTATGTTTTATATGCACATTATATGATTAGATTTTAGATATTGTATCTTTTAAGGAAGAGCCATATTTTATTTGTCTGTGGTAACCACAGAACCAGAAGAAATAGATGATGTAAATTGCACAGTGACTATACTACAGCATTAAGGCAAAAAAGAGCTCAATTCTAGAAGTTTAGCGACATTAGATGGAAAACACAGAAAAAATCCTTATGTATAAAATTTATATTATTATGTGTATAAAGTATTATATTTCCTGGTATCTTTTTTCTAGGTTCTACTAGTTATTTGCTTGCCAAACATGAATATTTTCCTCTCTACCACAGAAGTCTACTGGTTATGTTTTAAGATGATATGGCTGGGAGTACAAGCGTAATTTTCCAGGCCTTGACCTAAGTAAGGACCAAGTAGATTTCATCTAATGTTAAAAGAGTATAATTCAGTTTTTGAAGATTTTCAAAATTCTTCACCTAAGTAGATTTCACCTAATGTTAATTTCACCTAATGTTAAAAGATTTCACCTAATGTTTCACCTAATGGTAAAAGAGTATAATTCAGTTTTTGAAGATTTTCAAAATTCTTCATCAACTACAATAATCAATTTGGACAATTTCAATTTATCAAGTCAATTTCTGTTAACTACATTAACTAATACTAACAATTTGTAAGGTCGAAAAAATGTTACCGGTTGTCTTTCTTTAAGAAAGCGAGTTTAAAATTTTTATTTTTCAAACTGTGGTATGAGATCAAAGTCCCAGGCAGGAGACATACTAAGTCCCAGGACATACATATTCATCTCCCTGGAGTCTGGGAGGAAAAAAAAAAAAAAAGCCATGTAATTTAATTTAAAATTATAAGTAATATAAGAATAATATAGTAAAATACAAATTTTAAAACATAAGAGCATAGAATGTTCCTGTTATGGTGGATTGCATGGGTTACAGCCTGTATCACCCTTTCATCCACTGCATCCCAGGGGGCTGCTCCAATAGAAGAGTTAGAGAAGGAATGACTTAAGACATAAAAGTAGCAGTAAAGCTAGAAATTTTAAACACACATTTTCATCAGCTGTTTTCTGGAATTTTGCATGAGACTTATTTATTTTAATCTCTCATTGTTATGGTGAATTTTAAATATATCTCATAATGCAATGAGGAAAACACAGTGTATTTCTTTCAGCTACTTTAAAAAATGCTAAATGAGAAAGAGAAAAGGGAAAGCAAGAAAACGTTCCTCACAAGATAAAGTATATTTTCCCTCTCAGAAAATCTTACGATTGAATGAGGGTTTTAAAGCGTGTTTAATGATTTCTGAATGACAGTTGTACAAGTAGTACAAATAATCAATTTTGAGGGCATCTTTAGTCGAAAAGTCTAATCTCTACATTCTTGGCAAAATATGGCATACAGTATTGGGTAGTAAACAAGAATGCATAAGTGTAAAGAGAAAAATGAAATGTGAAGGAAAAAGTAACCAAAGTATAACAAGCGGCATATTCTCCTTTGGGTATGCTATTCTGTAGATGAACTTTTAGATCTTACTCCTACGAAAACGGGCAATATTATAACAAGAATTTATGCTGGCAAAGCAATAAATCTTAAAGTGTGTAAAGAGAAAATAATTTTAAAACTTTGGAAATGGAAAATGGGATCAAGCCTACATCATTATTTTCTCAGCACTTAATGTAACTTTTATTACTTATGGAACATTCCCTCTGAAATATAATTATTTATAACTTGTAGTGATTTCTCCCCACTGGATCATAAACTTGTTAATAAAAGAAAGGATCTTGTTTTATCTAACTATGCACATCTAGTAAGTAGCAAGTGTCTGGCATACTGTACATACTCAATGTATCTTTGTTGTTGAATTGAATTTATTTCTCCAGAATCTATGGTATCACTTAAATCTGTGAGTTCTCAATTCTGACTGAACAAAAAAATCAACAGGAATGTTGTTAGAAAGCACCAGTCATATCGGAGTAGTCTCTAAGGATAGGTAGGGCCCAGGCATCAGTATTATTATAAAGCTTCCCAAGTGACTGTGATGTGAAGTCAGTGCTGAGAACCACTGACTGGTCATTTCTCCCTCTCAACAAGACTGCACACACACACAAACCTCAACGTGCCTAACTTGCCAGCATGGAGCAATTTAGTTATTATGAAGTGATGTGTACTTTTCCCTTCAAATTGTTCAATTATTTAAATTCCTTCTACTCATTTGTAAAATAGTATACTATTGCATCATAATTACATCATAATTACATCATAATTATTGAAGTGTCTACATCTCTAAACTAAGGCCATTACTATAGTCCTTTCCAGCTCTGACATGGTATTTTATAACCATAAATGCTAGTTTTGTAAGACTGAAAGTGTTACCTTATAATGAACATGTAAAAAATATGAGCAATGAATTAGGTTATGCAGTTATTATATTCCTTTACACTGATGCACGTTTCAAAAAGTATTTCTTAAATGCATATTACTATGTAACTGATTCTAGAAGTTTCAAAAGAATAATTAGGTATAATATTGAAAGGGGAGATACGCAAAGCTTTGTGACAAGAAAAGTACACAGCACACAGGAGGAACTGAGTGTCTGCTGTAGTTGCTGAGGCATAAACTACATTGAGAGTTAAGAAATGGGATATAGATGGACAGGGAAAGGAAACTTTAATCACTGTCCTAGCTCTCTAACAATTCTGACATGTAGAATTAGAGAAATTACTTAAAACAAGGCAAATGGATACATGAGAATGTATACAAAAGGATAATAATAATAACTTATCGTCATTTCAACAAAGTCTATTTCTTGGCAATGACAGGAAAAAAAGTATCTTTAAAAATCTTATCTACAAATCATTCCAAAGTCTTCTGCCATTTGAGAAAACACACAGACACAGACACACAGACACACACAGACACAGACACACGCACACGCGCGTGCACACACGCACACACACACACACACACACACACACTCCCTGGCTCCGCTACTGAAGAAAATGAACAGCCATAAGAAAAGGTGTAAATTAAATGTGGGCATCAAATTGTTATCTTCATGGGGAAACATACTAAACTGGGTTTGAATGCCTGCAGACAGCTGCCAAGTCTTTAGACAGTTTTGTCACAATTTTTTAACTCTTCTACATGGATGTATAACATTGCCTCAAGATGAAGGACTTTTTCAAAGAATTGGATATCAAGTTAAGGATCCTTTGAAACTAAACACTTTGAAGACAAATAGGTTCCAGAAGGATGACAATGAAATCCCTATGTTCTCTTCACAATCACTTTATGGCAGTTAGATAACCCAGTAGAAATATCAGACCCAGCACATAATTTTTCCCCCACTGGTTTTTCCTCCTCTCTGTCAGTTCAGTGCACACTTCTCATTCCCTTTTGTTTTGTGTATAATTAAGTAAACCAACTTAATGTCCTTAGAGACTTAATCCATCTCAGATTCTTTGAAAATATGGAAAATGTTTCAAGGTAAAAATGGGAGGTTAAATTGAGATATTAAGTCTTCTGGAACTCCAGAATTATTTTTTATTTTCTATATCCTTCATGTCTACTTATCATTAATTGCCACTAAAAGAAGTAGGTATATTCCTCAAAAATTTTATAACAAATGCTCATTATAACTGGTATGCTTATAAATTCTGTGCAATGTTAGAGAAATTAATAAGTACAAGGACTGAAGTAAAAAATACTATGCAGAGAGAAAAACAGAGATGAGTGTTTTCAATGTATGCAAAAAATAAAACTAATGAAAAAACTATGCAAGTATTCAAAGTATGATTTTTTTCATTTCCATTGCTTATTTTTATGAACATCTTACTAAAAGCATTGTAGGAGAAACTGAATGTAAGAAATGGATAATCAATGATCAGTACAAAGAGATTATCAATATGAAGGTCAGCCATAGGAAAATCATTACACAACATGAAAATATACCAAGTTGATTACTAAAAGAAGAGTTGGTGTATCATATAAAGATAAATACAATGAGGTTTCCCAGAATCTCAGTATGTGGCTAAATTGTATAAATAAATTTAACACAACTTTTTATTACAAATATTCTTATGAACATATATACACATACACATATATTTATGTTTGTACTTATGATTAAAAATAATTTAGATTGTTTTACAATATATTTTTTAAACAGAGCATTTTCTATAACTATGAATATATACGACATACAAACGCACTTATATTGAGTTCTAGAGGATTCTTGTTCTTTATTACCTGCTACTAGAAATGATCAGAAGAAATCAAGGAAATGGTAACTTTATTAAATAAGAAAATAGAGGAAATGTTTCATATTTTAAGATCTACATAGGTAGGAAAACAGTAAAATCTAAAATAGGGATTTTAGAATGTAGTTTTGAAGAAAAAGAACTTTTAAAACTTAAAACTGGGAATTCCCAGGCAGTCCAGTGGTTAGGACTCTGCGCTTTCACTTCCGGGGCCCGGGATCAATCCCTGGTTGGGGAACTAAGGTCCCACAAGCCTTACAGTGCAGCCAGAAAAAACAAAACAACAACAACAAAAATAAAACCAATAAAACAAAATCCTGTACTTGTCTATAATCAATGAAATAACAATGGCTGTCTTTCTCTAGTTTATATGATTTATCATGAAAAATATAATTTACATTTATATAACAGAATACATTTCTTAAGAGCTTACTATGTCTTTGAGTCTTGACTGATGTACAACTATTTTATCTTTAGTTTATAGTACTGTTGGTATCACTCGTGATGATGGTCTTTGAATGTCATTTTTCTAGAGCTAAGAATAGGTGTATCAGAGAGTGATCCTCAAAACTTTATAACATAAGAATAAGATACAGTAAAATATGAATATAAGGGAAATTATACCATTAGCATCGAGAGCTCTAAACTGTATACAACTATCATAAAAGTGCTGGGTATGGGCTTCCCTGGTGGCGCAGTGCTTGAGAGTCCGCCTGCCGATGCAGGAGACGCGGGTTCGTGCCCCGTTTCGGGAAGATCCCACGTGCCGCGGAGCGGCTGGGCCCGTGAGCCATGGCCGCTGAGCCTGCGCGTCCGGAGCCTGTGCTCCGCAAATGGGAGAGGCCACGACAGTGAGAGGCCCGCATAACGCAAGAAAAAAAAAACGTTTGTAGATAATCTAAAGATAAAATAGACATTTAATATTTCTCAAGATGTATTTTGTGAGACCTATTAAGTACCAACATTTTGTGGCTACCACCCATGCTTACACAGAAGCAAGAAATCATTATGAAAACTGCCTTATTTTCAAGAATAAATAGGGAGCAACCATGTTGCATTGAGCTGTTGATGCTTTGTTGTCTGCTTGGCTTATACGCTCTCATATGCCAAACTCGTAGCACACATGATCTCAATTCACGCCTTGGCAAAATAATAAATTACTCTATGCCACTTATCTATGCTACCATTTAAGAACAGCAGGAACTTGCAGTTTAACTCTTGAATGTTAAGACCCTGTGTGCAACATTATCATGAAGCAGAGCTATGTGCAGTTATATTAAAATACTTTACATTTATTCATGAATAATCATGCAGCTATAGGCATATAAGCCAGCATGAGAATTTTAGTGTTGTAGAGAAACTTAGGAATTGTTCTTTTTAACCCAGTGCAAGAATCTTTGACACACGATTAGCTGATCTTTGCTTGAAGACCTACAATATTCAGGGCTTCTGGAATACCCTGTTCTACTTTTAGACCATAGTAACATTAAAAAAATAAAAGCACAGATGTTCATACATGGAAGAAAGAGCTGTGCTGACCAGTACAGCATCTACTAGTCATGTGCAGCTATTACAAGCACTAGAAATGTGGCTAGTGTGACCTGATATGTGTTCTAAGTACAAAATATATGCCTGATTTGAAAGGCTTAGAACCAAAAAAGGAATGTAAAATATTCCATTAAATATTTTTATATTGATTACATACATGTTGAAATTATATTTAAGTTAAATAAAAGACATTATTAAGATTAATCTTACCTATTTCTTTTTTACCTTTTTAAATGTGGTTATTAGAAAATTTAAGGTTGTATGTGGCTCACATTATATTTTGATTGGACAGCACTGCTCTACACTATCAACTGGAAAACATAATTTGTAAACTATTGCTGTTATAACAGCAATTTTTGCTTATACTAATAACAAGAAAAATAATTTTGCACTTACGTGTAGAAATATAATTCGAAAGGATACACATTAAATGACTAATTGTTATTACTCCTGGGTAGTGAAATTATGAGGTAACAGGAAATTTTATTTAAACTTGTAATACTTATTCTAAAATTGCTTTTCTTTTAATTTGCGGGGACTACTTTTACATTAAAAATCACTGTAGGCATCTATGCTCAACGGATTTTCAACAAGAGTGCCAAGACGATTTGATGGGAAAAGAATAGTCTCTTCAACCAATGGTGCTGGGAAAACCGGATAACCATTTGTAAAAGGTTGAAGTCGGATCCCTATCTCATACCATACATAAAAATTAACTCAAAATGGATCAAAGGCCTAAATTTAGGGCCTAAAATCATAAAACTATTAGAAGAAAACATAGGGGAAATCTCCATGAGCGTGGATTTGGCCACGGGTTCGAAGACATGATACCAAAAGCATAGGTAACAATAACAAAAATAGATAAACTGGACATTGTTAAAATTAAAAACTTTTGTGCATCAAAAGACACGATCAACAAATGAAAATAACCCACAGAATCAAAGAAAACCTTTGCAAATCATATTTTTGATAAGGGTTTAATATCCAGAATAAATAGAAAACACCTTCAACTCAAGCACAACAAAACAACAATTAAAAATGAGAAAGGACTTGAATAGGTATATGAAAAGATGCTCAACGTCATTAGTCATTAAGAAAATGCAAATCAAAACCACAATGCATGCTCACTAGGAATGGCTATAATTTTAAAACCAACAAATAAAGAAAAATAGAGGGAGAGAGAAAATAACAAATGTTGGAAAGGATATGGAGAAATTGGAACCCTTGTTCATTCCTCATAGAAATGTAAAATGATACAGACATTATGGAAAACTGGAAGTTCCTCAAAAAATTAAACACAGAATTACCAAATGACTCAGCAATTCTACTCAATTATATATACATTATACCTGATTGTATAAGCCTAAAAGAATTGAAAATAGAGACTCAAATAGACACTTGTTGTCCAATGTTAATAGCAGCATTATTCGCAATATTCAGAAGGTGGAAACAACCCACTCTCCATCAAAAGATTAATGAATAAACCAAATGTGCTACTGTACATAAAATGAAATACTGGTGAACCATAAAAAAGAATTCAGTTCCGATACATGTTACAACATGGAAGAGCCTTGAAAACATTATGTTAAGTAAAACAAACCGGACAAAAGGACAAATATTGTTTGACTCCCTTTATATGCTATGTAGAGAATAGGCAAAACACAGAGACGAAAAAGTGGATTAGAGGTACCAGAGTCTGGGAATGGAGATCGGGAGAATTACTGCCTAGGGGGTGCAGAGTTTTGGTTTGGAATGTTGAAAATTCTGGGAAATAAATAATGATGATGGTTATACAACATTGTGAGTATAATTAATGCCACTGAATTGTACACTTAAAAGTGGCTAAAACGGCACATTTTATGTTATATATGGTTTGCCACAACAAAAATAAATAAATCAAATCATCTTGGGGACTGTGTTCTTCTTTTACTCATGAATTAACTCAGTAAGTAATTAATAAATATCTATACTAAGTGCTGGACACTGCAAGATGTGGAGGACACAGTGAGGAGCAAAATGGAAGACTTCACTGGCAACAGAAACATAAAATGAATTTTGTTATGGTGTAAATCTGTAGCATCATTGAAATGAACAACATTCATAATGTGACCCTGAATGACTCTAAAGCTTTGTCATCCTTAAGTAGCCTTTCTTTTTGGATAGTTTTAAAAAATTCTACAATTCAAAAATATCTCAATTAATGTTAAATAAATATACTGATGAGACTATACAATACTTATTTTCTCCACTGGTTGAATGAAATGCTTCAGATAAGGAGGAAATACTTGGCATGATGCTTACTCTGAAAGAAACTCCAATGTAATGGATAAAGAAAATCATACTTTATCACCTATGAGAGCATCCAATTAAAACATGTAAACAGGTACCTATATTTACTATCTAGATATATGCACTTCAAATGCTGAAGGGAAGGATGGAGTGATTAAAATCATATAATAATAAACCAGAAAAGCTTCATGAAAGAAAAGAGTTTGAAATAATTGGGAAGATATGAAGTAACAGTAATAATTCTGTATTTTGTATTTTGATAGTGGTAGTGGTTACATCAATATAAGGATTGAAATAACATTGATCTATATACACACAAATGAATGCACACAAAGAATAGGGAAAGCTGAATAATGTCTGTACTCTAGTTAAAAGTATTGTGCCAATATCAATTTCTTAGTCTTGATACTGTATTACATTTATATAAGATGGTGCTATTGGAGAAGGCTGGGGAAAGGGTACATGGGACTCTGTGTACTATTTCTGCAACTTTCTGTGAGTCTATAATTATTTAAACAACAACAACAAAACCACAGAAAAAAATGATCATGAGGAAATGTGCAAGGGAAGAAAAAGAGGACAAAGAAAATTACCTATTATAAGATATTATATATAACTTACTATAAAATAAAGTATGTTGAAATATGTAGGATTAAAGAGAAAAAATCCACCAGAAAGCGAGGGAATATACAAGTGGTAGGACAATGAAATATATACCGTTGTTTTCACTATTTTTCAAAGTTGTTGTAATGTGCCTGAAGAATTTATATAATGTGAATATAGAAAAATAAAAATAGGGGGAAAACAAACAATCAAAATAACTGGGAAGACAGGAAAGGGCTGGACATTGCAGCCAAATGTGGAAAGGGGCTTTAGTCTAGGGAGGTGGTCTGTCAGTATTCAGGGAAATCTGTTTACCTCAGAATATACTACATTCCTTCTCCTGTGCCACAGAAACTATAACATTCTTAAAGATTATCCTGCAGAAATTGGTAATTATCTTACCAATTTCTTTTTGTCCCAATTTTGGTAGAATTATGAGAATTCAAACATGAGAAAAGGACTGCCGTTTCTCTTATATTTTACTATTTTCACACAGATGAACTCAGAACTTTTGTCCATCCATCATTTTCCTTCTCTGTTTATAATTCAGGTTGGATATGAACTAATCATTATACAAGGATGAAAGTGTAGTATCTTGTATGGGTATCATGAACTACTGAACACTATTTGCAAGTTAGAAATTTCTTATTCATCTCAATTCTAGACTATCAACATACTGTAATATTTTATATGAGAAAATACTCTCGAGGTATACGGCCTGGAAATGGGTAATTCCCTATATCACAAATAAACCCAGATACATATACTGTCTAGCTACTTAATTTCTGATGCACTCCAAATGAGGCTGGTCACTGGTCTGAGCACATAACAGGTTCATTTCTCGCCAGATCTTTGCTTAGACTGAATCTCCTTCTCTGCTTAGGCCGTGTAGAAGGTCTATTAACTTCAAGGGGTCCATCTTTAGTCCAACTTATTAAAGCCTTTCATGAAAATCTTATTTTTAGTTCACAGGATCCATTTTCTGAACCACATATAGTTAGCACTTGATTATATTCAATTTAAAGTATCATGCCACAACTTTTTATTCTTCCTTGATTTCAAATTCAGCTACATAAACAGGAAAGTTTCATGGATAACACTAGACTCTAAGAAATAGAAGAATGTATCAATAAATTTTTAGTAAAGACTGCAATGCTAAAATAAAAAGGTAGTCACTAAATAATTGAATGTGACATAATTTCACCATGATAATTAGGATTTCATATTTCCAAAGATGCTTGAAAAATGTAGTTCATCTGTAGTTTTCTTAAATTTATAATCTTCCTATTTTAAGCACCAAAAATTCTTTAAATATTGAGTACTTATGAATAAATATTCTTTAGTAGGCCTCTATATTCATCTTATCTATGTCTTTGTACCTCAATCTTAGGTTTAATATAATTAAAAGAAAATTATGTCTTTATCTTTGCAACATCTGACTAAACTGTATCAAATTGGAGAAAAAATGAAAAATTTAGAAGTTCAAAGGCTAAATCATTTTACAAAAGGAAGACTGTTCTTCAGTTGTGGTACTTTTGTAAGTGCTGTGTTTAGAGGTCCTGGGTTATATGGCCTTGATCACATCAATGAAGTCACTAGAACCCTTTTTATTTAAGTATATGAAGTATTTAAAAAAGAATAAAGGCAAACAAACCACAAAATAATTCATGCTAGTAACTTCATACACAGATCCTGAAGAGACTTGCAAGGCTGACTTCTACTTCATGTTACTTATACATTTTTGGGTTTTTATTGGGAATAAAAATGATACATTAAGCATACATTTGCTTAATCAGTGCTTCAAGTCAGAAAGTACTTAAATACTGAGAGACATTATTTTTTTTACATAAAAGTTTCTCAATTTATAAAACATTTTTTATTGACAGATAAGGCACAGAAAAATGCAAGTGACATCTGCTAAGCTTTACTTATGAAAACGTAAAGAAATCCTACGGGATAACATCACTCAATTTTTCCTGGAGTACCTCTGATGGAGACTTCCTAAAAAAAAATCTGGAAATAATTAGAAACTATTATAGTACCTTAAAAAGTTTACTTGAAAACTAAATCTGCTCTTCATCAAAGAACACAATACACTCAGAATAATGTAATGGAAAAATTAGGTGCACATATAGACTAATGAAAAGCACCTCAACCACATCTGATTGTAAAACTTAAAAAAAAAAAAAAAGTTGATAGAGGACAATAGCAGACGGTGAGATACTGAAGAACTCCAGAGAAAACTATTCACTGATGAAGCACTGATTTTTCAAAGCACTACATATTAACTATTTTACTCCAGTTCATTTTACTCCCAATTTTTTTTTAAAAGATACTACTAAGTGCACTTTAAATACAAATTGAAAGGAAAGAAGAATAGTTAATTCTTTATGTCATAAGATCTACAGGAAAAAGAAAAATATCCATATATGGTAAAAAATGTTTTGGGTATCTGTGGAACAATTAATGCAATATAATGATAATGCTAATAGCATCTTAAAACTTAAAATGTGTTTTCCACAGAGACCTAAAATTCCACTGGGGGGTAGACTGGATGGCATGTCCCTTAGAGTTTAAAAGACTGTCCATATGAACTGAATTATCCTTGACAAGTACCTTCAGACACTTGTAATATGATCTCATGTAAATTTAGACCATATTTTACACACAAGCCACTGGCAATAGTAAGTTTATTCAGGAGCTCAGATAAAAAGGAAAGAGAATCTGATATCCTTAATAATATGTAGTAGTTAACATGAAATTTCCGAAATCAAAAGCATAAAAATAAAAGCATCTAATGAAAGAAAAACTGATGCTGTGAGAAATGTTGCATTTTCCTTTCCATTTTCAGCCCTTAGCTACCTGTTTTATCCAAATAAAATGTTATCCTTTCATGTTCTATCCAAATTTAGGGGGAAAAAAGCATATTCTAAGCAAATAAATAAACCAGAAAATTTCATTTGCATTGAAAACTTATTTTAACCAATAATTAAATCACAGTGTGGATAATATCTTAGCTGTATTTCCCACTGTGGGAAAAACATATACGTGCAGTTCATCAAGATCATAACTCATTCAGATTTTCAGCTCTTTTATGAGTCCTAGTAACTGCTCATCATAAGAACATTGAGCTCTCAATACCTGCAAAGGGCTCACTGTAAAACAGAAGAAAACTCAAAACTCTGCAGCTTTAAAGATTCCTCAGGATTGCCTGTGCCTTGGCGCAAAGATAGCTTACAGAACTATGCTCATTCTACAGGGATCCAGCTCCACTGTCAAAAGGATGTGTTAGGTCTGTAGAAGAGAACTCCGGCACTGGCAGTGCTGCTGCACCAAGCAACCTCCGCAGCATCAGCAACTGTATTATTACTCTTTGTCAGAAGCCTGCTGCTGCTGTGTGGCCTGGCTAATGGGTTACAGTATAAATCATCATGAAGTTGAGTAGTAGAGAAAACAGCAGACTATTTTAAGAAACTTTGACAACATGTCCTTTTGTGTGTGTCCTCAAAAACCAAGGTTTTATACATCTGTTGAACAATGAATGATCTTCAAAAGATGCTTTTATAAGCTAATTGTAAACTAGAATAGTAAACTTCTCCCACCTGAATCGCATCGAAGGAAGATTACTCATTTGTTTCTTTATTTTTTTAAAAACATTTTGGTGGAAAGCAAAGTTTCAGTTTAATAGAAAATAAAACAACTGGAGCTTTTTTCAGTAAACAAATACATTTTTAAGTCACTTAAATGAGGTATATTTAATCAATTAACCACTTAAATATTTAAAGCACACTGAATTATTTTAAACATTCAACGTAAAGATCAAATTGAGAGACATGTTTATAATATTGCTTTGCTGAAACACTGAAAGTGCACTGCATAGAGGGCTTAAATTTCTCACTCTTCCTTTCAATCAATATCTGAGGCAAAGTTTCATCTCTAGGGCCCTTAATGGCAGGAATTCCTGGAGCCAGCAAATGAGTAATGTTAAACCTATGATTAGATGATGAGGCCATCAAAGACACTAGACCCTAATGCTACATTCTTCTTTATTTCTCTGAACTGCAGTGAAACCAAGAGCTAAGGAAGAAGAAATTTTACACTATATTTTCCCCATAAAACCATGTTTTTTTAAATGTGCATTGTCAAGAACCTACAAGGTCCAGACAGATCTCACAGAATGTCTCTCGAACTCAGGACTCTGGCATTAGGTAACAATTTTCAAATGCCCTGCAGATGAACTCTTGCCAGGGATGTTGTTTTCTTTAACTTCTTCCTTATTAATATTCTTTCTGGATGAAAAGGGGAAAATGGACCTAATGATGTCCCTATGAATATATTCTTGAAGAAAGTAAACCTGGAGACCGAAAATTACTAGGTAAGTTTTTGGTTCTTTTGTTTCTGCTGATGCTTTAAAGGATCAATTGAAGCCATATTGTTGTTTATTTGGAAGTTAGTTGTGGTTTTAGCCAGACCTCAGGTCAGTAACTAGAAACAGTATAGATGTATTTTCCTTGCTACTGAGGAAATTAGAGATAATGTAATAACTACTTATTACAAACACACATAAGGTCTTTTTATTCTCATATTACAAAATATTTAATACTTATGTGAAAATCGGGATCACTAGGAGACTTGGGAGAGCTGGCAAGAAGAAAGACCATTAGGTCCCTATTTTAGTTATCAGAAAAATGTTACATATAATTTTCTCATAATTGCTTAAAAAAACAACACCCAACAATTAAAATTCTATTTTTAATTCTGATTATTAAAGATAAATAGTATAAGTAGATTTTTAGAATTTACATTTAAATATACAAATTACATTAAAAAAGGGAAAGCAGCAAGGTATCGTATCAAAAACCCCTCACTAATAAGCTATATTTTATACTTTGGCTACTGCAACCAAAAAAACTCTAGTTTTCATTATCTATAATAGTGAAAAAGAAACCATGTAATTAAGAATGAACATCAAAATTATAAATAATACTGTATTATTTTTAAAGGATGGGGTGTAAAGATGGATATCAAAAAATCTATAACCAATTATATATACACATATTTGCAAAGATTAAAAAATAGGGAACAACAGAAGGCTAGGTAGGTGGGAAATAATAAGACAGCTAAAGGAAGGGAAGGGAAAGGGAGACTAAATCAATATTTGCATGGTAAGATCATCTACATAAATATACATCTCTATGTAATTTATTTCCTTCATCTATGAAATAATAGAAATTTTAAAAATATATAAACATATACATATATATTCACATACATTCTTTTGTTAGTGACATAAAACAATCTTCATGTAGTTTAATGTAATCAAGTGATTGAGATTTCGTACCTGAGAACAAAGCAGCATAACAAGCTCAACCACAGATGTGCTGGACTTCATACAAACAAGGCCTACAAGAAAGAAAGGTTAAAACAAAATGAAATTACAATGGTAGAAATCATCATTCTAAGTTAATTCATTATATAGGTTTAACTTATAAAACCTTTCTTTAAAATAAAATTCCTAAAATGAAATTAATGGAAACATTCATTAACATATTTTTATAGCATTAATTTCAAAATATTCAGATATTCAAGAAGATGTGAAAAATACTAAAGAAATTGACCTCAGGCTTGGGTTATTTATTTGGTCAAGGCATTTCTTATATTTAAACAAGGTGGGGTAGCTATCAAAACTGATAAGCTAGTTAGAACTCTTTTTATTCCAATGACATTTGCTATGTGATTGTCTCCTGGAACACAGAACAGTAATCATTGAAGACCTGCCTAAATTTTCTTCCAAAAAACAAAATTAAAATAATTTACAAACAGGTAATTACCCACAGCTTGTCGATTGTTAAATGAATTTTGAAATATTGAAAAATGAATTTCACATACAATTAACATATTATGCAATACTTGTAACATATTCCATTGTTCTGCTTCCAAAGTCTCTGAATAGACATCAGAAGAAAAAAGAACTAAATGTATTAATACATATGTAATAATGGCTACTACTCATTGATCACTTATTATGTGCTGGGTATTGTGTTAATGTACAAGAACTCATTTAATTCTCATTTATATTCTGTGACGTACTATTATTATTACATTTCTACAGGTAAGAAAATATTCTTCTTAAAAACGGTTTAAATGTTGATTATTCATCAAGACTTTTTTCAATTAAAAAGATGACTGCTGTATAACATAATAAGAAGGCAGATCATGATTGTTAGTATTTTTAAAGTGCCAACATATAAAGAAAGATGTAACCAAGGATTAATAACAATCTCTGGTGAGAGGAGAGTATATTCATCATGATGTCTGCTAATTTAAAATATATTTTTTAAAGTTTTTAACTGTTTTTTTGTTTGGTTTTTTTTTTTTTGCGGTACGCGGGCCTCTCACTGTTGTGGCCTCTCCCGTTGCGGAGCACAGGCTCTGGACGCGCAGGTGCAGCGGCCATGGCTCCTGGGCCCAGCCGCTCCGCGGCACGTGGGATCTTCCCGGACCGGGGCACGAACCCGTGTCCTCTGCATCGGCAGGCGGACTCTCGACCACTGCGCCACCAGGGAAGCCCTAACTGTTTTTTAAATTAAATTAATAGACTAATTGTTTTTCTTTTTATATGAAGACAAATATAATCAGTAAAAGCACTGTATAGTAAGAAATGCCATGATCTTACATTAGTTGTTGCTAAATGGTAAACTAAAGCGAAACCAGTTATTTTTTTCTTCTTAAGGTGAATTCAATAGTCTCAAATGTCTTCCAGACACTAGCATGTATATTTATTGTAGGTAGTGGATAAATACCCTTTTGTGCCCATTCTGCTAACAACTCTATCCTTAAAGTACAGACCTACAGAACAAGTTGTAAAAAGGCACCAGGATTCCATTTTATCAGATCTTTGGGCAGACAGTTAACTAATGAAATAAGAGGCAGATGTGAAAAGCTCATTTAAGAGACAATTGTTGCAAGTGATCAGCAATTCTCATGCTCAGGAGCTAGAGAGTCAGAAAGATTAAAGGGACATTTATCACCTGTTGGCTACTCAACCACTTGAAATTCTGACAAAGAAAAACTAAATAAAAGGCCAAAGGACTATGTATAGCAAAAGGATCATAAATAAAATCTGTACTCCATATCAATTTAGATTTTAGACTGTCAGGCTGTATAAAGAATGATTAGACTACAAGGCTATATGATGAATGATTATATAAAGAATTTTTCACCACATATTCTGTGTACTAGAGTTTTGAAATACATAACTTGTACAAATTAGGAAAAACATGCAATTATATTCATTTCTCACAGACTAATTTTAAATGAACTTCTAAAAAACTGCTGTGTAACAAGAATATTCATGCTTCTTCTAAACACATACTATCATTCCATCATAAGAAAAACATAAACAAATGCTCCATCAATGCTTTGTTCAAAGGAAATGAGAACGAAATCATAGGATAGCAAAACTGCAGTTTGCAAACAGCACTCTAGGTACTTTGAAAAAGGCCATTGTGATTTCAACTCAATAGACCCTTGCACCTTTACTAATGTGATGTAATTAGAATGAACAGAATGATAATGGATCCTACTCAAAATAACAATACGAAACAAAACAAAAAAGCAAAACCTAAATTTGACAATGAGAACACAAGCAGAGGCAATTTTGGAAGACTTATCACCCTTCAAAAATTATATAATCATTTTGGTTGACACTATTTCTAAGTGTTAACAAAAGTATTACTAAAACAAATAGATTTTTTATTAGAGATATGAGATACTGAAGATATCTAGAGATACTGAGACATTTAATAGAGCTATTGAAAATACAAGCATTGTCTGATGACACTATCCTTGCACATTCTCTAAATAAAAAAGCACCTATATTTGAAAATTTAAGGTGCAAGTAATAAACGTGGTTTGGTATAAATTTAACCATAAGCTCAAGAAAGCCAAATTTATCTAGCGATGCTATACTCAGGCTATATATGCACAAGGCAAATATTTAAAATTGTATGTCTCAAACGGTTGAGTTTTTTTCCTTTTTGCATCTGGCAAGAAATTCATAATCAAACCAACTCATTTGATATCTCCTCATATGAGTAAAGGATAGTGTTAGCACTCAGGAGATTAATAAGACACTACCTACACCTTCCCAAGGGCTCCATCTTTTTTTTTTTTTCCTTGCGTTATGCGGGCCTCTCACTGCCGTGGCCTCTCCCATTTGCGGAGCACAGGCTCCGGACGCGCAGGCTCAGCGGCCATGGCTCACGGGCCCAGCCGCTCCGCGGCATGTGGGATCTTCCCGAAACAGGGCACGAACCCGCGTCTCCTGCATCGGCAGGCGGACTCCCAAGCACTGCGCCACCAGGGAAGCCCAGGGCTCCATCTTTTAATTCCAATCTAAGATTATCTAATATTTACATAGAGCTTTGGCTGCGCTGGGTCTTCGTTGCTGCGCACAGGCTTTCTCTAGTTGCGGTGAGCAGGGGCTGCTCTTCATTGCAGTGCGCAGGCTTCTCATTGCGGTGGCTTCTCTTGTTGCGGAGCGCGGGCTCTAGGCACGTGGGCTTTAGTAGTTGCGGCTCGTGGGCTTCAGTAGTTGTGGCATGGGGGCTCGGTAGTTGTGGCTCATGGGCTCTAGAGTGCAGGCTCAGTAGTTGTGGCACACGGGCTTTGTTGCTCTGCGGCACGTGGGATCTTCCCGGACCAGGGCTCGGACCTGTATCCCCTGCGCTGGCAGGCAGATTCTTAACCACTGTGCCACCAGGGAAGACCTACATAGAGCTTTATCATTTACAAATCACTTATATATGCTGTCTCATTGGATTCTCTTAACAACTCTTTGAACTAGTTATTATCGCCTCATGTGAGAGATTAAAAAATGAAGGGATTCAGTGACTAGCCCAAGATGTTTCATACAGTAAGTGGTGGAACTGGGACCTGAATTCAAGTCATTTAACTTGAAAGGCCATTTCGTGTTTGCTGCAGCACTACTTAAATAATCTGACACTAACAGGATGGCAACATGTGATGATGAGAAAGGTCATAATGGTTAATTCCAACTTGGGTGATTTTGACAGTTTTCTTGGAGAAGGTAGCATATGTTGGTCAGACACGGGGACCAAAAGCTTAAGCAGAAAGTACAGAGGGAGCAGGGGACGAAAAAACCCTGAAAAGACCTTTGTAGCTTGGGCGACTGGCTGACTAGAATATAGGGGGTGTGTGAAAGTGGGACTGGAGTGCTACAGTAAAATTCAAAGATAGATAAAGATGGAAAGAAAGAAAATTACACATGTTTTTGAAAGTTAAGAGGAAGAATATAGAGTAAGTTATACAATGGGAGAAATGACACTAGGATCAGTTATGGCATCCCTATACCATGATGACTTTTCTTACCTTGTCAATTAAGAAGT
Source organism: Lipotes vexillifer (assembly GCF_000442215.2). NCBI lineage: Eukaryota > Metazoa > Chordata > Mammalia > Artiodactyla > Lipotidae > Lipotes > Lipotes vexillifer. The sequence goes on from NW_006791240.1 coordinate 1,760,178, forward strand.
ATCCCCTATGGAAGCTATACAAATGTGCCCCTCCAGCAAAAATCTAGTTAGAAGTGTTGGCCAATTAACAGAACACATTCACCGGCAAATATATATTCACCAGAATAAATATTCTGACTAGAAATACTAGTCCAATACTGTGGACCATACTACCTTACCAGTATAAAGTGAACCCATGGAGTGTAGATAGTCAACATGTGAGAGAAAGAAGCTTGAATATATAGGAGGTGCTCCAGTGGTGAGGAAACTGTCTAGTACAAGCTTTTGAATATAGTGTGAACTACACTGAAACGTTGTTCAACGTTGTCTGACTGACCAAGATACAAGTATATGAGAAGTTGAATTAGGTAGACAAATTTGAGGTGGTCCAGATGCAGGCAGCAAACACATACTGGGTACAGATGAGTCAACTGCCATCCAAATAAATCACTGGCAGTTTTTTGGGGTTTACACTTACTAGGGGTAAAAAGTCAGTTTCTACTTTCAGAACTACAATCCTTTGCCAATAAAACAACCAACAACAACAACAAAACCTCACCAAATCCCACTAAATTGTAAAATGGACGTTAAGTTAAAAGTCTGACCTTTGGGATAAAACTATCTTTCTTTAATAAAAGAAATACTGAAAGGCATTGTGATGCTGTTTTAATACACAGCCATCAGAAACATTTGATTCAATGTGTGGGTCTGACTTCATGCATCTGTAGAATTGGAAGACCAAATTAAGACTTAAAAATAGTGTAGAAAAATTCCATCTCTAGCAGGATGCCCCTTATGGTGGGAGGTGAAGCGTATGAAGCGTTACGGTTACAAGCGAGGAATCATGCTTACAGGTGGGATGCATCTTCTAAGGAACATCAAGTTTTCTTTCAGCAAGGGCCCTCTTCCAAAAGAGGAGAGCATACGCATCTATGACTAGGGCAGCGCTGAGTATATTCTCAATAAACTTTAATTAAATGAATTAATAACCATCACTAACTGAGGAAATATATAGTTGATATATATTTATACAAATAAATATAAGTTGATGAAGAAAAAAGATTTTAAGGAAAAATAAGAGTATTTTTTTAAGAACAAGAGTGCAATTCATTCAAAAAGCATTTATTTTTACTTATTTATTTTTTAACATCTTTATTGGAGTATAATTGCTTTACAATGGTGTGTTAGTTTCTGCTTTATAACAAAGTGAATCAGTTATACATATACATATGTTCCCATATCTCTTCCCTCTTGCGTCTCCCTCCCTCCCACCCTCCCTATCCCACCCCTCTAGGTGGTCACAAAGCACTGAGCTGATCTCCCTGTGCTACGCGGCTGCTTCCCACTAGCTATCCACCCTATGTTTGGTAGTGTATATATATCCATGCCACTCTCGCACTTCGTCACAGCTTACCCTTCCCCCTCCCCATATCCTCAAGTCCATGCTCTAGTAGGTCTGTGTCTTTATTCCCTTATTCCCGTCCTACCCCTAGGCTCTTCATGACATTTTTTTTTTCTTTGATTCCATATATATGTGTTAGCATACGGTATTTGTTTTTCTCCTTCTGACTTAACTTCACGCTGTATGACAGACTCCAGGTCCATCCACCTCACTACAAATAACTCAATTTCGTTTCTTTTTATGGCTGAGTAATAAAAAGCATTTATTGAACTTGTGCCTTATGTGCCAGATACCCTGCCAGGTGCTAAGTTTAAAAAGAAGTGAGGAAAGTGGGAGTTTATATAAACAAATAATCATGACACAGAATCGTAGGAAGGACACAGAGAGTACAGAGTGTTAGACACACAGAAAGGGTAGTGAGCAGCTCTGCTGAGGAGAATTTATAGGGAGTGTGACATCTGAGTTGGATGATGCTAACCCTAGCAAGGCAAAAAAAGGGAAAAAGGAAAGTCATCCGAGGTGACAGAGAAACATCAGAGGTATAAAGAAGCATGACATTGCTAGTAAAATGGAATTGGGATGCTATACTGCGGAGTGCAGAGGATGGAAGGAGGTGAAACGAAGATGGAGGAAGAGAGGAAAGAGAGCCATCTATGGCATCCTATTCCTACTGGCAACAGGAAGCCACTGAAGGATTTTAAGCAGGGGCAGACAGAATTCGATCTATTTAGGGAAGATCGCTTTCTGTCAGTGGAATAGGAACTGTCTAGTCAAGATGATGAAAACCTGAGCTGAAGGCGGCAGCAATGCAAGCAGAGACAGTTTGAAAGACATTCTGGAGAAGACAATAAAATACTCTGGATAACTGAATATGACATTAAAGGACAGGGTAAAGGAGCAAAGTGTGAATGATAAAACCTTTACGTGAGAAAGGAAAATAAATGAAGGAGCAGGTTTGCAGAAAGAAAGTGAGTTTCATCCCAGACAAAATTAAGAATATAGGCAAAAAAATTAATTTTGATATTTAAGATTATTTGTTTTTTAGGTATGGATGCTATAACCCTGACAAACCTGATATAAATAAATTGCACAGATAACATGGCGTTGGACAAAATTGTGGAGTTATTATGAGTCCCACTAGCAAACTATCGGTAGTAATCTTACCAGTACAGTTTTTTTTTTTTTTTAACATCTTTATTGGAGTATAATTGCTTTACAATGGTGTGTTAGTTTCTGCTTTATAACAAAAAAATATGGAATGCTTCACGAATTTGCATATCATCCTTGCACAGGGGCCATGCTAATCTTCTCTGTATGGTTCCAATTTTAGTATATGTGCTGCCGAAGCAAGCACCAGTACAGTTTTAAGATCTAGTTTTTCTCTTTCTCCTCACAATAAAATATGCTAATTTAATTTCCATCAAATAGACATGACTATTCTGATAATTTGAATTTTAAATATCAAGTCTGCCCAGGGCAATTTAGTTTTTAAATAACTTTCTAATGATTTTAACTTTTTTTAAGTTCCAAAATTAGCACACATTAATGGCACTGAAATAGTTGAAATAGCTTCATTTTAATAATAAATGTTGAATAAGAACTACAGACCTTGAAAGAAAGTTTGCATGCTCACTACCCTTCAGTTGCTCTAGTTTCGGTGGTGTGCAGCTGGCAGTTTTTTTGAAATTCTCTGCTCTGTATAGCTTTCACATTGTGTTATGCGTCATTCTGAGATACAGTGTGTAACTATAAAGTGTATATCTCTTGTGACTTCTGCAGTGCTTGCACATCTTTATCCACATAATATCAATTTCCTATGTTTTTTACATTTCTTTTACTTTTTTACCTGAAACATGAAATTTAGTTTTCTATTTCATCACTGTGATATTCTCCTGACGGTAAAAAAATTACTTTCAGTGTTACCATTTAAGTCATCTAAACCTATTAAGGTCAAAAACGTAACAATTAGCAAACTGTGGCTTTCTAACTTAAAACTGAAAAACCAAAACCAAACAACAACAAAAAAAACAATATTAAATAAACATCCTCTGAAATAACAATAATGGCCTGAATTTTTACTGTTACTGCTACAACTAATATTAATATGTGTCTAGGTAGTATTACTATTTTTTTTTAATTTTTAAAAATTTTTAACATCTTTATTGGAGTATAATTGCTTTACAATGGTGTGTTAGTTTCTGCTGTATAACAAAGTGAATCAGTTATACATATACATATGTCCCCGTATCTCTTCCCTCTTGCATCTCCCTCCCTCCCACCCTCCCTATCCCATCCCTCTAGGTGGTCACAAAGCACTGAGCTGGTCTCCCTGTGCTATGCGGCTGCTTCCCACTACCTATCTTTTTCACTGTTGTGGCCTCTCCCGTTGTGGAGCACAGGCTCCGGACGCGCAGGCTCAGCGGCCATGGCTCACGGGCCCAGCTGCTCCACGGCATGTGGGATCTTCCCGGACCGGGGCACGAACCTGTGTCTCCTGCATCGGCAGGCGGACTCTCAACCACTGCACCACCAGGGAAGCCCTAGTTATCTATTTTAAGTTTGGTAGTGTATATATGTCCATGCCACTCTCTCAGTTTGTCCCAGCTTACCCTTCCCCTCCCCATATCCTGAAGTCCATTCTCTAGTAGGTCTGCTATCTTTACTCCCGTCTTGCCCCTAGGTTCTTCTGAACTTTTTTTTTTTTTTTTTTTTTTTTTTTTTTAAGATTCCATATGTATGTGTTAGCATATGGTATTTGTTTTTCTCTTTCTGACTTATTTCACTCTGTATGACAGTAGTATTACATACTATTTTGATTGGACATTTTAAGATTTGCCTTTATGTTTCAGAGAGTTTGATTTAAAACTGCACTACAAATGAAAACAATTGTAATGTTATCTTCAAGAAACTAAAATAACATTAAGCTCATTTACTAAAAAAAAGCTTTTTAAATGTAATTAAACCATTACAGCTTATTTTTGTATTTAGATTACAAATTTTAATTGAAAATTTTAAAAAACACCTTCAAAATACTGCAGAAACAGTGAGAGTTTATTCATTCATTGATTTACTTTAGTTCACTTAAAAGCTAGGTTATCACAAATTTATGGCAGTCTTACTGTCTTCAGAATAGGAATAAAACTGAAGTCTCTGGATGTATCATATACATTAGGGGTCAGCATACATTTTTGTAAAGGCTCAGATAAAATACGTAGGCTTTGGGGAGGGGGGCCAGGGGACAATAATAAATTTGTCACAACTACTCAACTGTTGCCATTGTAGGGCAAAAGCAGCCAGAGACAACACATAATCAAATGAGCTTGGCCGTCTTCCAATAAAACTATTTCCTCATCCATAGGGGTGTGTGTATGTGTGAGTGTGTGTGTGTGTGAATGTGAGAGAGGGAGAGAACACATACACGGGCACACATACTTGTACATACATCCTACAGATTTTTAAAACTTCAGGGGAAATTATTTTAGATGTATGCCTATGATACTTTATAATTCCAAAATACAAAAAGCTCTGAAAAAAGCTTTATCGTAAGATTGTCATAACGTCAATCATCAGCAAAATTTCACCTAAATAATATGCTATTTACAAACTTTATTCTACTTAGCATGACTATCCCTATGTATTACTGAAGATATATTAATGTATTTAAGTAACGAGCTACCTCAGACTCCCATGAAGATGCTATGAAATACACATACAAGCACCTATTACTTTTCTTAAATCCCCAAATATCTGAATTACGAAACACATCGAGCTCTAAGGTTTTTTTTTTTTTTAATATGGGCTGGTTATTATTTTTTTATATAAATTTATTTATTTATTTTATATTTTGGCTGCATTGGGTCTTCATGGCTGCGCACAATCTTTTCTCTAGTTGCGGCAAGCGGGCTCTTCGTCGCAGTGCGCGGGCTTCTCATTGCGGTGGCTTCTCTTGTTGTGGAGCAAGGGCTCTAGGCGCGCGGGCTTCAATAGTTGAGGCACGTGGCCTCAGTACTTGTGGCTCGCAGGCTCTAAAGAACAGGCTTAATAGTTGTGGTGCACGGGCTTAGTTGCTCCGCGGCATGTGGGATCTTCCTGGACCAGGGCTCGAACTCGTGTCCCCTGCATTGGCAGGCGGATTCTTAACCACTGTGCCACCAGGGAAGTCCCAAGCTCTAAGGTTTTGAATATGGATTTTAGGCATTTATTAAAATAAAAGAAATGTGACTTTGCTTTTTAAGAGTCAGAAATTAGTGGTACTCTCTTACATGAAAGATTAACAAAGATATTAATACTAATATATTAACTGCAACCTCAAAGTAATTTGATATTGTGACTTTTCCCATGGAAATTCCATATGTTCAAACTAAAAATCTATTTCCATATGAGAATGGTTGGCTAAGTGCTTTTAAACTGTAAATCTAGAATGTTCAGATTGCTCAGAAACAAGATTAACTGTAACTGTAGTTACATAATACCATCATTTTGACTCATTTATTGAAATAAACCCTAGATTTTTGTTTGCTTGTTTGTTTTTGGCCATTGTGTTGATATAGCCTAGGAATCTTATTGGCTGTGGAGATTTTTTCTTTTTTATAGTTTTGCTTGTGCTAAGAATTTTTGCATAGTGGTAGAACTTAAGTTCCTAACACTCTTTTATAGATTATTCCTCCACAGAATGATAGATTACAATAAAAAACTGAAGTTACAGTGATAGTTCCTGCATAGACATTTGCTCATGCTCTGACTGTGAATGAGCTGAGCTGAAGAGAATATTCTCCTGGCATTATTATCAACACCTGTAAAATGTGAAACACTGTTGTAAATGTACTCTTTTTTAAATTATGCTTTAGAAACCGTGTTTGTGCTAGCCCATCAAAAATGTCACATCAAGGAAAATGATCCGGCAAATTCTTGGTATTCAATGTCACTTTTTTTTTGGTCTCCATGTGATTTCCACTTCTCTTTGCACATTCCATGGAAATACCATTTTACATTTACACACACTAAACAATAGATTATAATTTCACAATCACTTGGGACTGATTAAGTTTTGGGTTGGCTGTCTCTTGAGGTATTTTCATTTAAATAATTTATTTTAGGGACTATAAGTAAGCCACCGCTGTGTCACAGAGATGACACTGTCTTTGATCTCAAGGAGTGAAAGCCCGGTTATAAAAATAAGGCACATAAATAAACATATGAAGGTGTCCAGGGAGAGTATTATACTGAAGAAATTATAATAAGGCACTATGCCTCCAAATAACTTAAAACAACTATTGTTGAGGTTTTTATTAAAAACTTTTATCCATAGTATTAGACTCAAGTTTCCACTACAGAAGTGATTAACCTGAGTGTCTTGCCCTTTCCGTAACTTCCTGATTTAATCACAACAGCAATGAATAAGGATGAAATAAGGGAAATAAGAGAGATTTTCACTATCATAAATCATCTGGATCCCTCAATTCTCTTTGGGTTAAATTTAATTATAGAACGAATTGCTATTCCTATATCACTCCTCTGCATCAACTTTCTTCTATTCTCCCTGTGCTGCTTCAAATTCCAAAAGTCTGTATTAAATTCTAAAACTACTAAACTATGTCTGGTTCAAATTTTGACATTACCCAAGAAAGACTGTGATCCTGGATTATTATTAAGAATATACTATGTATCTCTTAAACATGTACTTCATTTCAAGAAATATTAGTAATCAAAAAAAGCAAGGTAGTTATACAATTAAATCACATAGAGTTGAATAAAATGGCTATACTAATGACTACTTATTAAAAATAAAACAATAATTCACATTCCATAAGATATGGGATCCTCCTTTTAGACACAGTGTATATAAATGAATGATTTGTGTAATTATAGTTCCAAACTACTGAAATTCTGACTTTCATTTATTTACATTCTCAAATAAGTACATTTAATAATTTTAGGTTCTCAAACATAACTAAATTTAAATTTAAAATTGCTTTTTAGTAATACACACCTTTAAGTTCTTTATTTTTGTATTCAGAAAAACACTGGCTCTTTTTCTTTGAAATACTTATATAATGCACAATGGAAATACTATGCATCACTTTTCTTAATACATTCATAAAGTCAAAGATAGAAAATAATTAGTAAAAGGAAATTATTTGATAAATATTGTGATTAAGCCTAAAAAGGGGAAAAAAAGGCTACAGGATAAAGTAAGCTCAAGTAGAGGTCAGTCAGCTGAACCTCACTTATTTTCAAGGGTACATTAACTTTATCCAATAAAGTTGCTAACAGCTAATTGTTATTTAAGCCTATAAACTTAAAGTTTAAGCTTTATTAAGGCTTACATTTTTGAAGCACTCAGAGAAAACAAGCTAGACTTTCAGAGAACTCCTTATCTGTGCTCAAAGCAATAAATTCTCCAATTTGACCCAAGCTGAATTTTTTTTACTGAATCCTCCATTTAAAACAAAATATCGGGCTTCCCTGTTGGCGCAGTGGTTGAGAGTCCGCCTGCCGATGCAGGAGACACGGGTTCGTGCCCCGGCCCAGGAAGATCCCATATGCCGCAGAGTAGCTGGGCCCATGAGCCATGGCCGCTGAGCCTGCGCGTCCAGAGCCTGTTGGAGCCTGTCCTCCGCAACGGGAGAGGCCACAACAGTGAGAGGCCCGCGTACCACAAAAAAAAAAAAAAAAAAAAATTAAATAGGGATGAATAAGCAGTCCAGTTTTATTCATTCTTAACAATGAAATAAAAAGTTTGGGGAACTTGAAAGAACTCAGAAATTCCTTCATTTTTAACAACATCTAAGATACTGCCAAAAGTCACAGAAATTATTTTAAGTATATACTCCATCTAAGCAGTACTTTATTGCGATTATTTGACAAGGATTATATAAGCAAAAAAGTATAGATCACTAAATTAACAAGATTATTTTGCCTATACCAGAAAACTCTATATCCAACTCACACCCATCCACAATTCAGTCAAATTATATGGTTATATACGTACCAGAATACAATCTGATAACGATACCGTAGAGAAGTCAGTATGTGAATTGCTTTGCAATTAAAACAACACTTCAGCGTAAAATATTAGACCCACTTATTAAAGTAAATGGTGCTTTTCTTTCTTCTAATTCTTCTTGCAATAATAGGTGTACTACAAATAACACTTATTTTTTGTTTTAACATCTTTATTGGAGTATAATTGCTTTACAATGGTGTGTTCGTTTCTGCTTTATAACAAAGTGAATCAGCTCTACGTATACATATATCCCCATATCTCCTCCCTCTTGGGTCTCCCTTCCACCCTCCTCCCACCCCTCTACGTGGTCACAAAGCTCATCTCCCTATGCTATGCAGCAGCTTCCCACTAGCTATCCATTTTACATTTGGTAGTGTATATATGTCCACGCCACTCTCTCACTTCGTCCCAGCTTACCCTTTCCACTCCCTGAGTCCTCAAGTCCATTCTCTACATCTGCGTCTTTATTCCTGTCCTGCCCCTAGGTTCTTCAGAAACATTTTTTTTTTTTTTTTTTTAGATTCCATATGTATGTGTTAGCATACAGTATTTGTTTTTCTCTTTCTGACTTACTTCACTCTGTATGACAGACTCCAGGTCCATCCACCTCACTACAAATAACTCAATTTTGTTTCTTCTTATGGCTGAGTAATATTCCATTGTATATATGTGCCACATCTTCTTTATCCATTCATCTGTCGATGGACACTTAGATTGCTTCCATGTCCTGGCTATTGTAAATAGAGCTGCAATGAACATTGTGGTACATGACTCTTTTGGAATTATGGTTTTCTCAGGGTATATGCCCAGTGGTGGGGTTGCTGGGTCATAAGGTAGTTGTATTTTTAGTTTAAGGAACCTCCATACTGTTCTCCCTAGTGGCTGTATCAATTTACATTCCCACCAGCAGTGCAAGAGGGTTCCCTTTTCTCCAGCATTTATTGTTTCTAGATTTTTTGATGATGGTCATTCTGACTGGTGTGAGTTGATCCCTCATTGTAGTTTTGATTTGCATTTCTCTAATGATTAGTGATGTTGAGCATCCTTTCATGTTTTTGTTGGCAACCTGTATATCTTCTTTGGAGAAATGTCTGTGTAGGTCTTCTGCCCATTTTTGGATTGGGTTGTTTGTTTTTTTGTTATTGAGCTGCATGAGCTGCTTGTAAATTTTGGAGATTAATCCTTTGTCAGTTGATTCATTTGCCAATATTTTCTCCCATTCTGAGGGTTGTCTTTTGGTCTTGTTTATGGTTTCCTTTGCTGTGCAAAAGCTTTGAAGTTTCATTAGGTCCCATTTGTTTATTTTTGTTTTTATTTCCATTTCTCTAGGAGGTGGGTCAAAAAGGATCTTGCTGTGATTTATGTCATAGAGTGTTCTGCCTATGTTTTCCTCTAAGAGTTTCAGAGCGTCTGGCCTTACATTTAGGTCTTTAATCCATTTTGAGTTTATTTTTGTGTATGGTGTTTGGGAGTGTTCTAATTTCATTCTTTTACATGTAGCTGTCCAGTTTTTCCAGCAGTCATTTGTGGAATCAGTATGAACTGGGACATCTACAAAGTGGAGTCAAATAAATGGTAATAAAAAATGTCTGACAAAAAGTAAGGAGTTAGTCATTCCCAAGAATTAAAGACATTTAATGATTCAGTTCTAAAAACAGCACTGCATACTTACTGTACACAAGGCACAGATATGAAACAGATGTGTTCCATGTGCTAGAGAATCCTGCATTCTAATGGAGGACACAACAGATAAACTGATCAGTTTAGTGTGAAAAAAAGAAGTGTTATCTCAGAACCATTACAGGATATTGACTTGGTAAACAAGATAAATGATGTAATTAAAGTAATTCTTATTGTGATTATAGGAAAATGGTGAAATTAATAACAAAATGAAACATGTAACCTAAAATAATGAACAGTTATTAATTTCTTGGGATAAATTGACTTAGAGATCACTCCAAGATCAGCAATCACGAATATTTCAACTTGTAAAACAGAATCTGTTTAATTTGATATAAAAAAACCACCTCTGTTGACAGAATATAAAACTGCAAGATTTCTCCATATATCAAAACAAATACATTAATAGAAAGCACAACTAACGTGAGAATATTTTCGAGTTTAAATGTTGCAAAGTACAGCTATTGAAATAATCTGTATAATCTTTTTAAGTAACTAGTTTCAAAGTTAAAATAATATCCTTAATAAGAAAGATGATCTTTGGTTGGGTTTAGTATAACTAGAACAACCCTACTGAGTAGAGAGAACAACATTTTTGAGACAGTAACATGTATATCATGAGTCACAGGTCGTATTTCCGGAGGGAGAAGGAGCAGAAGATAATCCTTTAGCAGTTACAACTGGTATCGCAAGTCCAAATTGCATCTTTCATGGATTCTATTATGCACAGTAGAGTTTATATTTATTTTATATGCAATCCAGTAAATTCTGTTACTGGATATGAAGCAAAAATAGATTGAAAGCACTGCTTCTGCATGGAGGGGCAATGTATATACAAAAGAAAGTAGTGGAGACAAAGAAGTTACCCAGGAAAACAAACGTTAAAGGAGACAGGGGGAAAAGCTTAGACCTCTGGTGAAAGTCCACAAAGGTAACCATTTTATGAACTGGCTTAAAAATAGCTAAAATAGAAAAATATTATTACTTGATCAGAATCTCGCCATGTATAAAAAATTACACAATCTCGGTTTGCATAATTATACAGTAGAAAAATTAAAGATGGAATCATTATCCCACTGCCCTTTGCAATAATGGGACAAGAAACAATGAGTTTATATTAGTACTACAATTTCTGAGGGACATAATGAAATAGAGTCTATTTGTAGGAAAAATATCAGGATGGTACAAGGTGGGTTCTAGGAAACAGTTACATGAAACCAAAGATACTCACTTGGCAAATGAGAAGATTTCTGGGGAAAGAG
>NW_006791240.1:1771879-1786821 GCF_000442215.2 Lipotes vexillifer
GGAAAGAGTTACTGCAGAAAGGGCTTATTTCTCCTGTGATCTGGGGTCCACCTAAATTGTAGAAACTCTACCTAATTAAAGGGCATCTGTAATGTGGAAAACTGTGTTTTGATACCTGAGAAGGACAGACTGGAGACTGATGGTCAAGGGTGACATGCCCTGGGCCTGACCTCAATCCTTGAAACCAGAGACAAGGAACAACATATCTGGACAGCAGAGATCATGGACCAAGAAAAAGTCTGCCTGTGTATATTCTCTTTAGTTGTGGTGGTGTTTAAAATACAATGCAGGTATTTTTAAATATCTGAATTTTAGTAACAAATCAGTTGGTTCTCACACTTTGTTCTAAAATATTAGGGCTTATCCTGAGCTCTCAGAACTAGGGAATTTTATTAGCATTACAGAATTCTTTAATCTGAATCAAGTTTTTAATTAACTCAAAGATCTAAACTGAAAATCTGAAGACATGGTTTCAGAATACAAACTAAATAGCTGTGTAAACTTAAGCTAAGACATTTGCCTCTCTTGACACTAAAAATCTTCACTGGTAAACAACAGATTAATGATTTTGAAACTTTTTTTTATAAACTACAATCTAAAGCGACACATTTTACATCCAGATCTACTATATATAATTGAAACAAATGTTTCAAGGAATATCACTTCCTCTCACTGCGTGCAGATACTCTGATCTCTGCTATGCTATGTCATGGCATGCCATTAAACATGCTTTACTGGTTATGCCATATCATCAATGGATCACAAGCTGCAGTCTGAATATCACTAAAGCTGACCTGCCTCCTGTATTTACATGGCCTGAAAGCTAAGGATAGTTTTTACATTTTGAAATGGTTGGGGAAAAAAAGAAGAATATTTCATGACACTTGAAACATAAAATATTCAAATGTTGAATATTCAATATTCAAATTTCATAGCCAAGCTCATTCCTTTACATATTGTCTGCAGCTACTTCCTCACTAAAATGGCAAAGTTGAGAAGTTATGACAGAAACCGTATGACTGCAAAGCCTAAAGTATTTGCTTTTGGGCTCCATATGGAAAAAGTTTGCTGATTCCTACACTAAAGGACACCTATATTTCTTTCTGGCCTGAATATCCATGAATCTAAGTACTTCCTTTATGTCTTACTGGGCTAAACTGGGACTAGCGGAGTAGTTGCATGATGGTGAGAAAAATGATATGGAGAAGTATGGGCTCTTGGTAAGTTATATAGGCATCAGATTTCTATTTCATTCTGTACTTGAAAACAAGAATGAGTAGTAATCCAATAGGCCGTACATGGTGGTACTACACAGATTAAAATCATTTACAGCATCTGCCCTGTGAGTTCATAGGGCTTCCACTCGTAGCCTTTAAGTATTTCCTTTTTATAGTGGTCCCAATAAAGGATGGTAGTTGTTTCGCAGGGATTAGTTTTGAACATAAAATGGACGATTATGTTGCACCGCTTTGTTATGTACACGTCAAATTCGCAACGATAAAACAGGCACTAAGGGGAGGAAAAAAAAAGCCAGTGGCTTCTCCTCACTTTTATATACTTTATCTGAGTTGAAATTGTCTTTCAACTGTCTTTTTAAAATCTTTTTTTTGTTCACATTAGACCTTTATTGAAACACTAGATTTATTCAATAAAATCTTATCTGCTCTTTCTGCCTCCAGACTCTCCTATTTAAACCTTGCTGTATACAACTGACAGACAGTATCTTAATCATATTTTGATTTTCTCTCTCCCTTTTCCAAATTCTTCTGTAGTTGACTAGGATCTAGTTTCTTTTTCTCTAGAATATATGTATTTGGCAAAGTCAGTGTCTCTGCCTTTCCACAATCTTCAACAGTGGTCATGAACAGATATGCATTCTTCTGGCCCTGGTATCTTCACTTCCCTTACATACCTGGTTTCCCTGCCAGGTTTAAACCTGACTAACATGCACCCAAATTCTGTTTCTGTGTATGCTGTACTGTTATTTTAAAAAATTTTGTTTTAGGAATATGGTTGGGAACAAAGCAATATCAGGATAAATATCAGCTTTCTGGGATATAAACAAAACTCGGGAGTATTGTACTGAAATATATCATTTCATGGTCAATATGAAAAATTAGTTACTATAACCACCACTCGTGAAGTCCTCAGACAACATTGGAATAAGGCAACCAAGGCATTTTTCCTTTTTGCTTGTTTCAAATTAAATAAATTAAGTGCCTCTCTTTTATCATTCAGACAAATTACTAGAATCTACTTGACTATAGAAAACAATTTCATTTGTTCTACCATCCACTTATCCATCCACAAGTGTGTTTTGGGTACACAGTTAATGCTAGGTACTCTGGCAGGTCCTAGAGCCCTTGTGGAGTGCATGCTTTCCATGAATCTATTAAAACAGAAGGAAAAAATAAATAAATAATATTCTCAAGTTTTTAAGGTATGTAAGTTAATACTATAAAATTAAAAGAGTATTTATAACATATTTCATAATCTAAAACAATCAGAATTCAGTTTAAAAAAAAGGTGAATTTGCCTTAGAGCAACTTAAGGATACAGAGGGCCATCAGCTACTAAATGAACTCAGTATAAACACTGTGAACTAATTACATATTATAACTATATAATGTCCATAAGAATATAAAATGGCTGGAAAATATAACCACTGTAAGTACTCAGCAGTGTATTTTCTCTTTAAAATTTTCCAATTTAGTTTTTCTTTCCCAATTGTTTATTTCCTGAATGTGCATAAACATCTGAGAGGGTGAAATAATAAACACCTATAGTGATTTCAAGCTTAGCTTCTGGAAGGTCCCATGTAGTTTAGCTTATGTATAGACATTATATCTAAATCAGTATGCAGGCAATTTTCACAATATAAAAATAAGTTATTCAATATTATATATTCCATGGAATATATAGACCTTTTCTTCATGTTATTAATTGATCTAGAGCGTCCATATGTACTGATTTGCCCAGATAATGCAAGCTGATACCACCCTGAGTGTAATTCTAAATATGGGCATTTTCTCTTCTGAAAACGTTCTGGTTTGCATGAAAATTTATATGAATACTTCAACTTTATTAGAACAAAAGAGAAAACTGTTCCCTTCTAAAATTATGTTATGAAATATATGATACAGGTAACTACAACCTATTATTTCGTGAAACAAAAATATTTCCCAAACACCATATCAAGGTAGATAATCCATTTCTTAGGGATACATTTATCTGCTACTGATGACAAATTCTTCATATTCAGTTATTCCTGTAGTAAGTAGTTCAGATATACCACTTTTACGTGGCCACACATGGTCTACTTTTTTTAAAGCTTCTTTTTTAACCCAAGATACAAAGATCATGCACTACATTTAGTTGTCACAGCTTATTAGTACCCTTTCATCTACAACAGTTCACAGCTTTCTTGCACCTCAAAACTTCCTAATTTTAGTATCCAGATTGCTTTTCTCCCCCCAAATTTAAAGAAGTTTCCCCATGTTTAAATTCAGGCAACACATTTTGGCCAATAATACTCAATTTCATGGTCTAGTCTTGACTTATATGCTGTTATTCATATCTCCTACCTCTGTGCAGAAGATTCCTTCCTGTATGCTTTACTTCTAATTTTTCTCCTGGGAGCCTAGGAGATGATGTGTTACCTCTGACTATATTTCTATAGTACACTACAGAACACTTAATATAGTATATTATATATACCAATATACTTGATATACTATATTCAGGAAATTCTTCTGGCAAATAAGGTTTCTCTGACTTTTCATCATTCCTTGATTTTATATTAGGTTGTTGGAATGTCAGCTAGTCAAGAATATATGATAAGAGTCATAATAAATTTAGTGAATGAAAAACTAATATTGGTTTGAGGACTTTAGTAAAACCATTCTCTTTGATGAATCATGTCTTCTTTGCTTTAATCATCTTTATTGGCTAAAAGGAGATTTCCATATTGAAATACTAAACTGGGCAGTTTGAAATGTTTTATTTATGATGAAGGAGTATGATTTCTCTTTTTAGAGGGTATTGTTTTCATGTTAGAAGTTACCTATGATGGAAAAATCTTTGTTAACATCTACATTTAGTAAACATTTGTGTTATTTTTTGGACAACTTAAATTCTACTAATTTGTAAGCAAAAAGTAATCTGGAAAAGATGCTCAGCGATTAGGGCAATACAAAAAGAGCTATGCTTTTGAACACAGAATCAACTAAAACTGAATGAGAACATCCCTGAAGATAAATTGTAAATTTAACAGGTGCAGAAAATTCCATTTACATTTCCCTCAACTTACATCTATTCCTATTCTATAAATTATTCTTCTAAGTTCAGAAGTGTCCCTGTTCCCTTCCAAAGTGAATATCTAATATTTGGTCTGAGCCCTTCTTGATTCATGATGTCCTTTCTGCACTATTTCTCTTATACCTATCAAGGATCTTTATTTTTACATCTCCAATGTTTCGGGGTTTTTTTCCCCCTCTGTCTCCTAACAGACATAGATTTCTCCTCCATGAATAAAATTGTCAATACTCACTTGAATGTCTATCAATTTTACTCTCTTGTTTCACTGTCAAATTTTTCCAACAAGTGCCCTATGTTTAGTCATTTTTTTCCCCAAAATGTTTGCCTTTGGCAATCCAGTATCTGTTTCCACTATTCTTCTGAAATGTCTCCAAGATAACCAAAGGATACGTTTCATGAAATCAAGTGGGCTCTGGTTTTAGTCTTCCTCCTCTTGACTTCTGCATAATATTTTCTACTTTCATGTAGTAAGAATAAATTTTCAGCCCTCATTTTTAACACCTAAGTTATTTTTCTATTTTAATTCAACTTTATAGAAAGACAGTTTACATAAAATACAATTTGACAATTTTGAATGTACACTTCTTTGAGTAAAGACAAATTTATACATCTATTTAGCCACCAGTACAATCTGCTCCCCGCAAAAGTTCCTTTGTGCCTATTCCTACTCAGTCTTCTCTGCATCCCTAACCCCAGACAACCACTGCGTTCTACACAAAAGATTTCTTTTGCGCCAGTGTTTTGTAAAAATGAAATCATACGATACAAACTCATTTAAGCCAGGCTTCTCTTGCATGATGTTTCTGAAATTCATGCATTTTTCTACGAGTATCAGTAGTTTTACTTTTTTTTTTAATTTCTGAGCAGTAATCTGTCATATGGACATACAAGCATTTGCTTATCCATTTTTTAATGAATATAATTTTTCTATTTCTATTTATCATGAATTTTTGTATGAAAATTTATATCTTTATGTGGACATATGTGTGTTTTACTTGAATGATAACTGTAGTGGAATTCCTGGATCAAATTTTACGTGTTGATAAAACATTGCCAAACTGTTTTTCAAAGTTGTACCCTTTTATATTCTGAACCAGCAATGCACGAGATCCTTAGGATTTTCTATATATGTGATAATTTCAACTGCAATTAAAAACAGTTTTACTTCCACCTCTCCAATCTGTATGTCTATTATTTTTACTCCTTGCCTTACTGTACTACT
The DNA here is from genome assembly GCF_000442215.2 of Lipotes vexillifer. Lineage (NCBI taxonomy): Eukaryota > Metazoa > Chordata > Mammalia > Artiodactyla > Lipotidae > Lipotes > Lipotes vexillifer. The sequence continues at coordinate 1,777,419 of NW_006791240.1, forward strand.
TAAGATCATACAGTAAAAGGCTGAGTTAAAGTGGTGAGAGGCAAAATCCTTCCCTTATTCCCAATTTCACTTGGTTTTTCACTAAGTATAACATTAGTTTCAGTTTTTCATAAATACCAATTTTAGGTTAGGATTGTTCCCTTTGGGACCTATTTTTCTCAGAGATTTTATCATGAATGGGTATTGAATTTTAATAAATGCTTTTCCTGCATCAATTGAAAATGAAAAAAATATTTCATATATGCCTCTCTATTAACTATTTCTTACATTCTTCTTTGTGTGTATCTAAGTTTCCAACTGGTATCATTAACCCTTTGCTTGAAAAAAATTTACTCATTGCTGTGTTGGCAATGAATTTTAACATCTTTTGTTGTGTGAAAAAGTCTTTATTTCTCCTTCATTTTTGAGGAATATTTTCACTGGACAAAGAATTTCAGGTTGTAAGTCTTTTCTATCAACACGTGAAAGATGTTCCATTATTTTCTGGTTTGCAATAATTTCTGACTAAATGTTGATGATAATTTTATTTTTGTAACTCATGTTTTTTTTCCGACAGTGATTTCAACATTTTAATTTTAAATTATTATAGGTTAAAACTGACTTTTTTACTTTGCTTGTAAATTTCTATGAGATTTAATACATGTATTGATCCATGTATCACCATCATCCCAAGAAATCCTTTGAAAAATTCCTTTACAGTGATACCCTTTCCCACACATAAACCCTGACCACCATTGATCTGTTTTGAGAATGTTCAAAAAATAAAAATAACAAGGAAACATAACGTACACAACCCTTGGGATGAGTTTTTCTTCCACACAATAATTTTGATGAGATTCATCCAAGCAGTAAGGTTTATCAGTAGTTTGTTCCTTTTTTCTTATGTTTGAATGCACCATAGTCCCTTTATTCTTTTACTCACTGAAAAACATTTGAATTTCTCCAGCTTCTGGCTATCACAAATAAAGCTGCTATGAACATTCATGTATAGGTTTCTATGTGAAGGTAAGTTTTCATTTTCTCTAGGGAAAATTTCAAGGAATGGGATTACTGGGTCATATGATAAGCGATTGTTTAACTTAGTAAGAAACTTCCAAACCATTTTCCTTAGTGACTGCCATTTTGCATTCTCAAAGCCATGGATGAGAGTGCCAGTTGCTCCAAATTCTCCCCAGCACTTGGTATTGGGTGGGCCAAAAACAGCCTTCAGTTTTTTAAGTAAAACGACACATCTTTCATTTTCACAAAGAACTTTATTGAATAACACATTCACCCTTTTGTTCCACTACCTTCTGCCATTTTTCAGGCAACTTCATAATTCCATCTTCCCAAAACTTTTTATTTTTTTGAGCAAAGAACTGTTCCATGTGCCTTTTACAGTCTTCAGGGAATTGAAATTTTTTCCATTAACAGAATTTTGTAAAGACCGAGATAAACAGAAATCCGAAGGTGCAATGTCTGGTGAATGCGGTGGATGAACCAGAACTTCCCAGCCAAGCTATAACAGTTTTTGCCCGGTCATCAGAGAAACACATCGTCTTGCATTAACCTGATGGAAGATTATACGTTTTCTGTTGACTATTTCTGGACGCTTTTCATTGAGTGCAGTGCCGCTTTCAGTTAGTCGAATCGGGAACAGGACTTGGAATTAATCGTTTGGGTTTTCGGAAGGAGCTCGTAATAGAGGGCTCCCTTCCAATCCCACCATATACACAACATCACCTTCTTTGGATGAGGACCAGCCTTTGGTGTGGTTGGTGGCAGTTCATTTCGCTTGCTGCATGATCTCTTCTGTTCCACATTATTGTACTACTTTTCATCGCCCTTCACAATTTGTTTTAAAAACGGAATGTTTTCATTACGTTTCAGTAGAGAATCGCATGCGGACATGTGGTCAAGAAGGTTTTTTTCGCTTAACTTACGTGGAACACAAACATCAAAGCATTCACATAACCAAGCTGGTGCAAATGATTTTCAACGCTTGATTTGGATATTTTGAGTATGTCGGCTATCTCCCACGTGGTATAATGTTGATTGTTCTCAATTACTGTTTCGATTTGATAGCTATCAACTTCAACTGGTTTATCCGACCGTGGAGCATCATCCAGGGAGAAATCTCTAGCAGGAAACTCTGCACCACTTCTGACATGTTCGATCAGTCACAGCACCTTCTCTATACACTGCACAAATCTTTTTGTGCATTTCAGTTGTGTTTTTACCTTTCTTGAAATAATAAAGCATAATATGCCAAATATACTGCTTTTTTTCTTCCATCTTCAATATTAAAATGGCTATCCAAAAATTCACCAATTTTGATAGGTCTCTTTTTAAATGCACACTGATATGACAGCTGCCACATACAATCTAACAAAATTGTTTCGAATGAACTAAAGACAACTAAGTGCTACTAGAGCCATCTTACGGAAGAAAACGAACGAACCTTTTGGCCCACGCAATATTATCAGTATTCTTTACTTTAGTCATTCTCATATGTTTGTAGTGTTGTGTCATCCTGGTTTTAATTTGCATTTACCTTCTGATAATGTTGACTGTCTTTTTATGAACTTATTTGGCATCCTAATGTGATCTTTTGTGAAGTATCTGTTCAAGACATTTTTAAATGAGTTTGTTGGTTTGCTTAATGTTGATGACTACTTTTTGAAACTTTCTCTTGAAACCTGGTTTTGAACAGTTTAATTATGATGTTCCATGGAATTATTTTCTTTGTGTCCATCCCACTTGAGGTTAGTTGAATTTCTTGGATCTTAGGATTAATAGTTTTCAAATTATTTGGCTATCATTTCTTCAAAAATATATACACATACACACATATCGTCTCAACCTCCTTCATCTTGGACTCCAATTCCATGTATGTTAAACTGCTTGAGGAGTAGCCCTTGTTACTGACTCTTCTTTCCCATTTCCAGGCTGCCTCAAGTCTATCTGTATTTCATTTCCTGACTTTGAGACTATCTGATGTATCCCCATGATAATTAAGTTATCTCTAATGCTCTTGTGAGTTCTCAACCAAACACAAGTAATGCTCATGGAACATAGCAGTGATATTCAGGGCCACTCTGTGCGGTGGTGGAACAAGGTAAAGGGCACGAAGGCTAAGACACACACACACACACACACACACACACACACACACACACGGGCCTCACCCCCAACACACACACACAAACATCTTCTCTTCTAATTAACTTGGGTCTGCTTCTTTATTACTATGGCAACTCTAGGCTCATGGTATTTCCAAGACCTCCTGAATAACAATGATCAAGATCTAACGTCAGCACTCGATCTATAACGGGACCTTCTTCCTTAAATCTGAACTCTAAAATAGGCTCCTCTCAACTCTTTAAGAGAAGCCCAATGGCTCCTCTGAAGTGCATCCTCCATTGCTTCTTAAGCCAAATAAATAAAGCAATTTTGTTTTGTTTTAAATTAATGATAATGATCATTTATTCAAAAAGATGAGAGGGACTGGTGGGTGATGATTACGTACAACCTCTATAAATTGACAAGGATTAAAACACTGGTGTACTCATGCAATAATAGAGCAGTGAAACAGATTTAAAAGTTCGGTAACCAACCCATTAGTATAACTATAACAATTCTGGACCAAAAGGTGTTTTGCCATCTTTTTTTTTTTGGTGGTACGCGGGACTCTCACTGCTGTGGCCTCTCCCGTGGTGGGGCACAGGATCCGGACGTGCAAGCTCAGCGGCCATGGCTCACGGGCCCAGCCACTCCGCGGCATGCGGGATCTTCCCGGACCGGGACACGAACCTGCGTTCCCTGCATCAGCAGGGGGACTCTCTACCACTGTGCCACCAGGGGAGCCCCTGTTTTGCCATCTTAAGCTAGTAGATTTTGATACTTGCATTATATACTCTAATTTGTACACATTAGTTTGCATGTTGAAAAGCTAGGATTTTCTTACAGAAAGTTCACTAAGCTCCCCACAACTATCATCTTAAAAAATACTAATTATTGCCAAGGGGAAGACACACACACACACACACACACACACACACACACACACCCCGAAAGCTATGCAAAAATAGCTACTGGTAATGAGTGAACTTAAAAGGTATGAACGACCCTGATTACTATAGAATCATACAATAATAAATTTAACACAGGTTGGCTAATAAAATGATAGACAAATTAAGAAAAGGAAAGGACATTATTTTAGCATGTGTTTTAAAGGACACAGACAGTATACACTACCAATAATTAATTAATCTGTAAGAAAAGAGTTAAATGGATACACATGTGAATCAAGAAAAACTGAATATAAAACAACAAATAAAGATTCAATTCAAACATATTTTATGATTACTTGGAATTAGGAGTAATTGTCTTCTCTTTTCATAAGACATTAAAATATCTTCAGTTACCTAAATCCAGTTCTGTTCCTACCATACCTATACATATGATGAAATCAAACGCATTGAGATTTATTCATCAGAAGCACTATTTTTGAGCAGAAATATTCAATAACTAAAGATATTTTTATCATGTTACTCTCCTGAGCTCTTCACAATAGTTTGACAGGTTTTCTCCTCAGCGGAGAGGAGCAGGTGTATTAAATTATGGAAAGAAGGGAAATGGAGGAGGGGGAAACAGGGAGAATGATCAAGAGCACGTGTTCAAGAATGAGAACATGACAGGATATATATTTCCAAAGTCGGGGGCAGAGAGCAAGAATGGACCTTGGGTGAGTACAGGATACAAGGCATGGGTGCGGATGATTGATCAATATTAGGAATTCTCACCACAGAACACAAAAGTTTTATCTACCTTCCCTTATTTTCAAAACTTACCTCTACCAAACATTATCAGTAACACAAATAATGTTGTATTCAAGTACAAGGAAAAACAATACTCAGTATTATGTACCAGAATCTAAGTTAGGCAATGTTAATAAAACCAATAAAATACTCTCTATTTACAAGTGCAAAATAGTTTTTATTAATATTGTATAAATAAAATGGCACAGGAGCACAGAAGAGAAGGCATTAATTTGGCATAAGGAACCTGAAGCAGAACTCAAAGGATGAGAATAATTTGGGGGAAAGAAAAAAAGGAAAAAGATCCAGTGCAGAAGGAAGAGCTGTACAAAAACAAAGCAATGTGACAATGTGTAACTTATTGAATGTTAAAGGAATGTCCTCTATAGTAAGAGGACAGAGACTAGTTGAGTCTGAAAAGGAAGGCTATGACTAAATGGTGAGGATACCTAATGTTGTTCTGGAATACAGCAGAGGATTCTAGATTTTTTGATTGTATGGCCTAGCAGAAATTTGGAGGACCATATCTTAAGGTTGTCAACTTTCTATTGTGCCAAGTAATGGCATTTACAAAACGAAACTCACAACTTAAAAATCTACCATTTGCTATCATCATTAAGAAAAATCATTTTAACACAAAAGAAGAGTATGAACATTACACCAACATAGTTTTAAAAATAGGATATTTAATTTAATTCTTTGGATTCAGAAAAGTGAAAAAATAAAATTGTATTCTACCAAGGGAACACAAAGTGAATTCTCAATATATAACTTGGTCTAACGTTTCCTTTTTAGCACAGTCACCTTTATAAAAATCCAAGAGGATTATTCTTAATGCTGCTTCAACTCAATTCAGAGTATTTGAGGTAAACTTAGGGAAGCCCAAGAAAAATAGCTCTCAATTACAGGCTATTTCTCCTACCTTCTCTCTGCAGTGCTGGGAAGAAATAAGAAACAGTCCAGATGTCTGGCCACGGAAAATTCTGGAAAGAGGGCTACATGTATGGGGTTCTGACTGACCAACATAGAGCAGTTAAAAAGTCATCTGACAGTAATTCCTTAGAGCTCAAAATTGTCACAAACTCATTTAGGAACCAATAATGTACGTTTTATAACTTCAAATAATTCCTTCTTTGCTTTGGCTGCTGGAAAACAGTGCTGAATTTGCATCCCAATTCTAATAACAGTACAGGATCCATTACTAACACTACTATATTACTAACTTTATTCCATGTTTATTTTTGCATGTATTTGTTCACTATTTATGAATTTCTTCGGTAAATTTGTCAATTAATTTCTGGAAAAGATATACATAAATACTGAAAAAATTAAAAGACTTTTAGGGAACGAGGAAACATTTGAGATTTAATTTTTTAATGATGTTTATTGAATTTTTCTTATTATAAAGGTAACACATGTTATAGGGTCATTACACTATTCTCTTGACCTAGGACACTCTTCTAGTAAGCTGTATGGCTCACCTCCTTTAAGTCTTTGCTGAGATGTAACTTTTACTACTGGCTTCTTTAAAATTAATCACCTCTTTAAAACTGCAACCTAACCCTGACACTTCTATAATCCCAATCCCCTGTGTTGTACTTATCCTTTTACATAACACTTACCACCTCATATGCTATATACTTTAATTACTTATTTTGCTCAGTATTTCTTTATGTTCTCTCTTTGATAGAATATAAGGTGCCCAAGACAGGGATCTTTTTTATTTACTAATATATTCCAAGTATCTAATAGCACTTGGCCTAGAGCAAGAACACTGTATTAAGAAAAACATGAATAGCCCTCCATGTGTCACTATTCTAAGAGCTTTATATGCATTATATAATTTAATCCTTACAAGAACCCTGGGAGGGAGGTGTTATCATTGACTACATCTTATAGAAAGCAACTAAGCTACAAAATGGCTAACTCACAAATGTCATACAGCTAAGAAAGCAGTGAAACAAGGGTTTAAATTCAGGTTATTAACTATTATTGTTTCCCCTAACAGAAACAGATTGTGTAAAAGCAGTTGAGACAATGACAGAACAGGTAAGGAAAACTTCCACAGTAAATAGGAAGTAAAAAGCAAATGTGTGTGTGTGTGTGTGTGTGAGTGTATGTATGTTTGCAAATATATAAACATATATATAAATATATATATACCTGCTAAATTCAAGGAATAGCACCTAAACCCATTATTCACGTACAGGATCATCTAGATATTGATTACCCCTTTCTGAAGCTCATGAATATTTATAAAACAAAACTTCTGTTTAAAGAAGTAAGGCTGCAGACAACCATATTTTTCAAAGCTCCTAATACAGATGCTTATATTAAATCTTCCCAACAGTTAATTTATCTTCTTTGCCTTCTCACTCCATTTAAGCTGCTGACGAGTAGATAACAGCTTCATCAATTCCAAGTTAAGTATTTCTTTACATTTTCTCAGTTAAGGATTCTCATATTACACATGCTATGTGTGAATAAGAAAAGTCACTTGAAGCATCACTTTAAGAGTTAGAAGGGGATTTTAGGGATCATTGCTTAGTAAACATGCCACCCTAATGAAGGATATACAGCAGCCCTAATAGATCGGGATTATAAGGGCCAGAACCTCCCATTCCAACACTTTTCCAAAGTTCTTCATTCTGTTATTAGCATTGACTGTGCAAACATGCTACTTTTTTTTTTAATGAATAAGGAGAGAGCATACATGAATATCTTACTAGAATTTGTGGAAGCAATGTCTTTATATTCTTCTGTCAATAAATATTCCTCTAGTAGCACAAGTTATGCCATGATTAATAGATACATTATAGGAAACTAAAATAATTAGAATAGAGAGAGAAATCATACCTTCTATCAATAGCTCTTGTCCATGACTGCCAAGAAGTGTACGAGATAGGAATGGGGCAAAGTCTACAAAAATTTCACGAAGAAGAGGAGCAACTTTTTCTAAAGCTCTTTCAAGTTTTGCAGTGATGCTGTTGAAATTAAGACATAAAGACTAGTAAATATGGTTCAATATAAAAAGTCAAATAAACTTTACTTCTAAATTAAAACCTTTAAAATTATAAAAGTCCAATTCTAACCCACTGAATAATAACAGCTTCATGTAGAAGGGACACTGTAGAGTTTCACATCAGTCATAAGGCTACTCAAAAGACTGTTGCTAAATCAGAATGATTATACTGCGAAAAGGAATCAGGATCCTGTCACTCACAAGGGCCACAGATTCTGTCTATAACTCTAGGAGCTTCAAGAAAAGAAGTTCCTGTATGGCTTCTTTGTCTATCCTTCTTTCCACCAAAGAAAGCTGTTTCAAATACCTACTACATGGGTCACTATGAAAGTTACAAAGAATGAGCTCTTGTTCTCAAGAGTTCCCTGAAAATTTCCTGAAAAGCAGGACAAATAAGGGGATAACTGAATTCAGTATGATACAGGTGAATTGCTTTGCCAAAGTAGGCATTTTCTATTTCATAAGCCCACTTACTTTTTATTTACCAATCATTGTATCATTCGTTATTTATATTGCTGACTATTATATGACTTTATATAAGCACTATCTGACATTCTTGAAAGTACCTTGAGCAAGATATGTAAAAGTAAAAACACAAAGAAAATAATTCTGCTCAAATAAATAATTTGGTAACATCCAACTGTCTCTCTTACAAGTAAGTGCTTTAGAGTAAGACTGCTTGAACTGGAATGCTGGCTCCATCGTATGCTACCTAGGGACCTTGGGACATTAGACTTGCTATGTCTGCAAAATGAAGATGGTAACAGTACCTACCAGGTGAAGGTTAATGAGATAAGGCATGTAAAGTGCATAGAAAAGTGCTTGGCACATAGTGGGAGGTCAACAATGATAGCTCTTGTAACTGCTACTTTGAATAGAACACACCTGTATTTAATCTTATAAAATGTGACTCTGATATATTTAAACCAAAACAAAATCAATATAATAATCTTAGATGAGCACACATTCTTCTACACAGAAGACATGTACAGTAAGGAATTAAACAATACTTCACAGTAATAAAAGCTCTGCCACAATGCTAAGCAACATTTTTGTTATGTATGAGGAAAACGTAAATGAAAAAAAGGTAATTAATCACAGAATAATTTGCAATGTATTATTACTATTTAAAACTGAACTATTCCAGCTTTTTTTAAGTGAATAGCGAGGGATTAGGGAATAATCTAGGAGGCTCTTTCCTAACTTGGAAAGAGCATGATCTGAATCCTTTGTGTACACAAAGCCTCATCATTAACATTTCAATTTAAGTTTGCTTCCTCTTATTTGGGTCAATAGCTTTAGAGAAAGAAGTACTCAAAGAGGAAACTCAGGTTTAGTAACTTCCACAAACACTTAAAGAGAATATTCTGGAGGAACAACTTTAAGCAAGGAAAAAGGACCTGGGTGGGGCTTTGCAGACTTGCTGAAGACAAAGAGTTTTCAATATTCTCCCCTACTCTGTTAACTCCTGGAGCAAACACCTACATTAAGGCAGTGGTTCTCAATCTTTGGTGTAGATTGGAATCACCTGCAAGGCCTGTTTAAACCCAAACTGCTAGGGCCCCAGCCTTAGAGGTTCAGC
>NW_006791240.1:1786831-1836306 GCF_000442215.2 Lipotes vexillifer
CTTCTAAAAGATTCTCAGGTGGCCTGATACTGCTTATCCAGGAAACACCTTCTGAGAAAAACTTTTAATGAAAGTACTTACTATTATTAAGTTGTAATAAAACAGCTAGGAAAGGAAGGACTACCTGAAGTCACAGAATAATCATCATAAGAATGAGTTATCTCTGAATTTTAGAGAATATAGACAGAACTTCTTTTTTAGATCCATTATTTCATTCATTCTTTCTAATCTCCAGGATCATGTTTGATAAAGCTTCTCAGCTAAAGTAATCCTCTCTACCAAGAAAAGGTAAGTGAGAATGGTAAAAGAGAACCTATGAAGAGGAGAAAAATCTAGATATAATTACTACTGTTTTTGCACCTGAATTCTGAGTGAAGCATGAATATTTATTTTTACTTAAGATTAACTGAGTAAAATTACTTTAGAAAAATTCTAGATTTATAGAGGTTCACATCATAGTTATACTATTGGATCATAATATACTATTATCTAATTGAAGTCAGAAACATTTTCCCTAGTTTAAGATTTTTTTTGCATATTTTACAGGTTTCTGTAAAATAATTTAGAGGCTTCAGAATTGCAAAAGTACTGTTCTTGGTGATTAAATTAAACATCAAATAGAAACTGATTAATCTACACAACTAATTACATGTGTGTATGTAAATGTGTATTAATTACCTTTACTTAAGGGTAATGGACAAAAACAGATATTTCTCAGTGAGTGAATCCCTATAGGGGATTCACCCTATAAGACTTTTTGCAGCTATTTTGCAGCTATTTTCTTACAAAATGTTAACAGAACATTAAATGATGCTCTTATAAATCATTCTGCAACCATAATTTAAATATTCTAATAAAGGGGGAAAAATGTGTAACATTTTACCCAGCAAGAGATTAAAGGTTTTAAATACAGGAGATTATTATCAAATAATACTGCCAGATTTCTCTATCAAGCAAAAACAAAATATTCTAAGTGGAAAAGTTGCATCATCACTTTTTCATAGTGAAGAAAATGGACATATAGATTCGTCATAATGTGTTTTAAAGTAAACATTGTGTAAAGTATGTTATCTTCATTCTTACACAATTTAAATTCTCAAAGGAAATGATATAAACATAAATTTTAGCTTTATACCCTCCCTCCTCTATCACCTGGCAGATGACCACCAATTACTAAAAAAAATTTTTTTAAAGATATATTGTGCCTATATTGTTATTTCAATTCTCATCTCAGATAAATACACAGTGTAAAACTATTTTTTCCCAGTCCCAAGGCACATGAAAAACGTATCTGTTAACATGTTAAAAATTTTTAAAAATCTTAATAAGGGAGAACTCTTTGACCTTATAGCTTATAAAAATAAATAAATTATTCTTTCTTTTGAATGTAATTTTCATTTTAAAAGCGGAAGGAACCTATAGCTACCAGAAATAAAACAAGGTCCTTTGGCAAATTATTTTCTAAAACAACTAGTGTATTTCACTTAATTTAGGGAAAACACCAAGTACTAATTTTTCATTTGGAAGTTTTCATTTATTCAAAAAACATTCACTTAGTCTAAGACATTTTGTGCAGAGAAATAATACAAATGTAGACTTGATGGGGAATTTGCCCTACATAGTCTAGTGTGAGGGTTATAATCTCAATAATCTGTTTATAACTTCTTAATATTTTAGAACATTCTTGGGACCTAAATATAGAGTTTGTCAACTCTAGGCTGAAATGCATTCTCTTAAGCTACTCATTCTTCTCTCCCCACTTTATTCTTTTTCATTCTCTTCAGTCACACTAACTATGCTTATGATGCTATTTTGAATTTGGCTATTTTTCTTGATAGTAAGTACAAATTTTTTTAAGAAAGAGAATTACTGATTTCCATGAACACAATTATGGTTGCAACTTGGGAAATTTATCAACCACTCTAACAAAATGACCAATGATAGGAAAACTAAACATTCAAAGGATATAATAATGCTTTAGATGAATTTCTACAGCTCTAGTGCCTGGATTAAAACAATATGACTTAAAACACAGGAGTTTAGTTTAAAAAACACAATCATATATTAGTTTTTATCTATATTAAGGAAATCTCATTTAGAGGGGTTTACAGATTCAAAGTAATTTGTAGGAATAAAACTATAAATAATCCATTAGAGAAAAAATACATAAAAATCCATGGCTGCAACTATTATCATATATATATACATACATGAAAATTAAAGACACTATAGGAAACTGGAAGAGAATATTAACCTATAAAAAATCAAATGGAAATTCTAGTACTTACACAAAAATTAAAATTAAGAATGCAGAAGATTAGAAACAGTTAAAAAGAGAATTAGTAAAGTGGACTAAGGTTAAAAAGAAATACTGGAATAATGGAGAGAGAGAAATAGATAGGTAGATGAGAAATACAGAAAATATCTAATATATGTGTAATTCAAATCCCAGAGAAAGAATAGAATGATTCTGAAGCAATATTAGAAGGGGTAATGGCTAAGAATTTCCCATTAATATCTTTAAAGCATTAAAAGGAAATAGCTTCCAACCTAGACTCTACTTTCGTTCAAAATATCCCTCAAAAATAGAGGTGAATTTCAAAGATTTTTAGTTAAAAAGAAGTGAGGGAATTCAGGAGTCTCAGGCCTGCACTAAATGAAATACTAAAGGGGGTGTTCTTTAAGAAGAAAGAAAATGATAGCACATGGAAGTCAGATATTCAAAAAGGAATGATGAGCAAAAGTAAATGATAAAAATTTGGATAAATCTAAATATGTTGACCAATAAAATAGCAATTATATTCTCTTGTTGCATTTACAATTTTTTTGTTTTCAGTACACAGGCCTCTCACTGTGTGGCCTCTCCCATTGCAGAGCACAGGCTGCGGATGTGCAGGCTCAGCGGCCACGGCTCAAGGGCCCAGCCGCTCCACAGCATGTGGGATCTTCCCGGACCGGGGCACTAACCCGTGCCCCCTGCATCGGCAGGCTGACTCTCAACCACTGTGCCACCAGGGAAGCCCTTGCATTTACAATTTTATATGTGCACACACACACACACACACACACACACACACACACACACATGCATACACATATGTATAAGTGTGTTTGCCAAATTTGTAGTAGATGAAGTTAAGCTACACTGAGATCCATACATTGTCTGGGAAGAGGACTTATATAAATCAGGAATTAATGTTGCAATCTAGAAGACGATTACTTAAAACACTATTTCTCATAGTGTATTCTTAGAGCCAGCACACCAAGATCACTTCATGTAATGGTTAATTTTATGTGTCAACTTGACTGGACCACAGGGAGCCCTGACATTTGATTAAATATTATTCTGGGTGTGTCTGTTAGGGTGTTTCTGGATGAGATTACAATTTGAATGGGTAGACTGAATAAAGCAGACTGTCCTCCCTAATGTGTGTGTGTTCATCCATTCAACTGAAGACGTGAATAGAACAAAAGGCTAGATAAGAGAAAACCCCTTCTACTTGATAGTTGGTCTTTGCTGGCCTTCAGACTCAACTGAAACATCAGCTCTTCTGGGGTCTTGAGCCTCCCAGCTTCCATACTGGAACTTATACCATCAATTTTCCTGATTCTCAGGCCTTCAGTCTTGAACTAGAACTACATATTGGCTCAGCAATGTGTTTTAACAGGCCTCCCATGTAACTCTGTTGCATACTGATGTTTAAGATCCACTGCACTAAGGAAAAGATAATAAGGTATAAACTTCAACCTAACAGTTTCTTGTTATTTCTCTCTAGTGAATGTTCTTAATGGCAATATGAATAAAATTGATTAATCACTGCCAAGACTTGGAAGCAAGGAAGGAAAGCAGAAACAAGCTCATAATAAGCATCAAGAATAAAAAGGAGGGGGCTTCCCTGGTGGCACAGTGGTTAAGAATCTGCCTGCCAATGCAGGGGACAAGGGCTCGAGCCCTGGTCCGGGAAGATCCCACATGCTGCGGAGCAACTAAGCCCATGCACCACAACTACTAAGCCTGCGCTTTGAAGCCCGCGAGCCACAACTACTGAAGCCCGTGTGCCTAGAGCCCATGTTCCTCAACAAGAGAAGTTGCCGCAATGAGAAGCACGTGCACCGCAACGAAGAGTAGCCCCCACTCGCTGCAACTAGGGAAAGCCCACGTGTAGCAGTGAAGACCCAATGCAGCCAAAAATAAATAAATAAAATAAATAAATTTATTCAAAAAAAAGAATAAAAAGGAGGGACTTTCTTACAGATTATATGAATGTTAAAAATAATATGAACTACATTATGCCAAGAGAATCTACCAAAACTTACACAGGACAAAAACTGAAAATCTGGGGATACTTGTAACATTTTAACTTAAAAACTTTCCCCAAAAAGGAAATCTAGGATCAGATGTCTTTGCTTGTGAACTCTACCAAATATTTTAGAAAACAAAGAAAAACAAATAAAAAATACCAATCTTACATAAGCTCTTCAAAAGGTAAAACAGATTTTACATCACAAAGAAGTTGGATTTCTTTCAGGAATTAAAGGTTTGTTTAGCATTTTTAAAATTAAAAGTCAATATCACAGACCATGTTAGCAGAAAAAGGAGGAAAACCGCATGGTCATCTCCATGACTTACCCTCTCTTTAGAGATAAAATTCTATACCCATAATGATGGTAACTTGGTTAATTATAAACACAAGAGAATTCTTAAATTTGATAAAAAGTATCTTTATTAAATAGACAGGAGACATCATAATTAATGATGAAATGTCCAAAGCTTTTCATTTGAGATGAAGAAAAGAATGCCTTTTCTAACTGCTTCTATAGAAAACTGTATTGGAGGTACTAGGTGACACTATAAGTCAGGAGAAAGAAATAAAAAGGTGTAAGTATTTGTATAATGTAAAACTGCCAACATTCATGGATCAAATGACTGTCCATACATGCTTAGTTAGAAAGAATTATAGATAAATTAGGAAACATAAGTATCAAATTCCACTTTTCACCTTGAAAGGGTTAAGATGGTCTACAATTACCTCCCATGCTAACAACTAGAAAATTTTACAAAATGTGGAGAACAACTATTTTCATACAAAATGTGGGGTACAAAATCCTGAGGAAAGAGAAACAAATGAGGTGAGTCCCACCATCACCCAGATTTCCTACATGGAGGTATTTCCCATATTAGTGCAGATACAGAATCCAGCAACCTTTCTCAGTTGACAAGATTAAAACTGTAGTTCAACGAGGCAAAGGTGAATAGAATTTGGAGGGCATAGTATGCAAGAGGAAGGTGTATGGAGAGCACAGTAATCTTTGGCTGAGTAACAATCTAGGTATGGGATGCCTGAAAGCTCCCAAGGTTAGAGTAAAACAACTTCTGAGGAAAGAACAATTATGGAGGAGTCATAACAGGCATCTTCTACATCTCACACAGGTCTAGAATTGTCTGCGTTCCCTCTGGCCAAAAAGGAGGGACCTCCTTAGATACACTGAGCATTCAGGAGAAATCCAGCACACTTTCTAAGTGGCAAAATTAGCCCAAGAATAAAGGCCACCCTAGATCTGCCTTAAAAGATCTTAAAAATGCTTCATGAGGAAGAATGGTCTTTCGAACAAATGGTGCTGCAACAAATGGACATTCACAGGAAAAAATATAAACCTGGACATAAACCTCACACCTTACATATAAATTAGCTCAAAATGGGACCCCGACTTAAAACTAAAACTACTACTTAAAACCAGAGAACTTTATAGAAGACACAGGAGAAAATCTTCAGTACTTAAGGTGAGGTGAAGAGTTCTTAGACATGACATCATAAGCTAGACTACAATAAAAATGCAAAGTTTCCTTGGCCAAAGACTTTATTAAGAGGACGAAACACACGAGCTATAGTCTGGGAGCAAATACTTGGAAACAACAGTTTTGAAAAAGGTCTTGTACTTAGAATACTGAATGCTTAAGGCTCAAAAGTGATAAAGCAATCTAATTATAAAATGGGCAGAAGATATAAACAGATATTTCGCTGAAGAGAACACACTAATGGAAAATAAGCACACAAAAAGATGTTCAGAATCATCCATTAGGAAAATACAAATTAAGACCACAATGAGATATCACTACATACCTACCAGAATGGCCTTAAAAAAAAAAAAAAAAAGACAATGCCAAATGCTAGTGAAATGAAGATAAACTGGACTATTCATACATTGCTGGTGGGAGTTTTTTATAACACTAAATAGGTACTTACCATATTAGCCCAGTAATCTCACTCTAGGCACTTATCCCAGAGAAATGAAAATGTATGTTCACATAAAAACAAATGTTTATTGTAGCTTTTTTGGTACTAGCCAAAAATGGAAAAAAACCTGAATGTCTTTTAGTGGGTGAATGGTTAAACAAACTGTCGTACATCCATACCATGAAATAATATTCAGAAATACAAAAGGACCCATTAATACACACAACACTTGGATGGATCTCATGGCATTATACTGAGAAAGGTCAATCTCCAAAGTCACCTCTGAAACACTTAGAAGTTAAAGAAGAAATCATAGAGAAACTTAGAAAAAATATTGTATGAAAATTAAAACATTAAATTTCTGAAATACAGCTAAAACAGAGCTTAGTGGAAGTTATGGCTTTAAATGCTCGTAATAGAAAAGAAGAAATCTAAAATCAAAGATCTAAGCAAGGAATTGGCAAATGTTTTCTGTAAAGGGTAAGATACTAAATATTTTAAGATTTTAGGGCATACTATCTCTGTTGCAACTACTTTGCCATTGTAACGTGAAAGCAGTCACAGGCAATATATAAACAAACGATGTGACTGTACTCCAATAAAAGTTCATTTACACAAAGTTTATATATAAAGTTTATGATGGCAGGCAGATTTGGTCCCTGGGCTGTAGTTTATAGACTCCTGATCTAAGTTTCCACCCTAAAAATCTAGAAAAAGAAAAGTAAGTAAACCTAAAATAACTAAAGGGAAATAAAGAGAGTGGAATTTGATGTAATAGAGACAGAAAAAAAATTAATGAATTTAATGTCTAATTTCTGGGGGGAAAATTATAATATTGAAAAGTCAATAGGTACTCTAATAATGCTAAAATGAGAAAAGGCATAAACTACAAAATCAGGAATGAAAGAGGAAACATCATTAGAGATCCTACAAGTGTTTTAAAACAATAATATAATAATAAAATTATGAAAAATTTTATGGCAATAATTCAATAACTTAGATAAAATGACTAAATTCCTAGAAGTCACAAATGACCAACACTGATGCAAAAAGAAAACAGAAAATCTGAATAGTCACTTATCCAATGAAAGAATTTAATTTGTAAAATCTCCCCAGTAAAAAAAAAAATTTCAGGCAGAGATGGCTCCACTGGTGAAATCTCAAAGCTACAAGAATAAATAACACTAAAGCTACAAGTGACATTATCTTTCACACAGAAAATAATAAGGAAATTACAGATAATATTGAGTTGAGAAAAGTCTAAACAATCTAACAAAGACTACTAAAATTTAAGTGGATTAAGCAAAATTGCAAGACGTAAAATCAGTGTACAAAAGTCAGTTGTCTTTCTATATACTACCAACACACAAAATCTTTCTTTTTTGTTTTCAGTCCTATTGAGATATAATTAACAAGGCAGTCATCAATTTGCTCTCTGTTAAGAAAATTTACTTGCATTTTCTATCATTTTATATAAATGGAAACATATAGTATTTATCCTTTTTTATTTGGCTTCTAACTCAAAATTGGAAATTTAAAGTAAAAATTTTAATTTAGAATATCATCAAAGACATGAAAAACTAATTAAAAAAAAAGACAAAACTAAGTATAAGACCTTTACAATGAAAGCTATAATTTAAATTTAGCTAAATTTAGAATATCATCAAAGACATGAAAAACTAATTAAAAAAAAGACAAAACTAAGTATAAGACCTTTACAATGAAAGCTATAATTTAAATTTAGCTAAATTTAAATAAATTTAAACAAATATTTAGCTAAATTTAAATAAATATTCAACACAATCCTAATTAACATTTCAACAGGATTTTTTTTTTTTTTTAGAAATTGGCAAGCCCATTCTAAAACATATAAGAAAATGCAAACAATCTAGAAAAGTCAAAGCAACGGTAAAAAGAACAGAGTTAGAGGACTTATACTACCTGATTTCAGGATATTCTATAAGCTATAGTAGTAAAGTGGGCTACTGGCATAAGGACAGCCATATAGATCATGAAGTACTATGGAGTCCAGCAATAGGTTCACGCATAGACAGCCAATTGATTTTATACCAATGTGCCAAGGTAATTCAGTGGTGCTGAAACACTGATATCCATATGGATTAAAACAAAACTGAAACTTTACCTCACCACACACACACAAAAATTAAGTGAAAATGGATCATAGACCTAATCATAAAAGCTAAAACTACAAAACTTTTAGAAGAAAATATACGAGAATATCTTCATGACTTTCAGCTAGGTAAAGATTTCTTAAGATACAAAGGCACAAACCATAAAAGAAAAGATTTTTTTGAAACGATGGACTTGGTCAAAATTAGAAACTTCCTGTTCTAAATAATTTTAACAAAATGAAAATATAAGCCACAGATGGAATATCTGACACAGGACATATAATCAGGATACATAAAGAATGGTGACATTTCACAAGAAAACAACCCTACTTTTTAAAAAAATAGCAAAAGATTTCAACGGTCCATTCACATATCGGAAAAAAGAAAAACCTCATCACCTTTAATCATTAGGAAAATGGAAAATAAATCCAAATGAGATATGATTACCCAGAAAAGTCTTAAATTATAAAGTCTTAAAAAGACTGAGAATGCCAAGTGTTGACAAAAATATGGAACAAATGGAACTTTACACATTGTTGAAAGGAATATAAAATGATACAACTGCTTTGCAAAACAGCTCAGTAGTTTCTTATAAAGATAAGCCTATACTTCCTATTCAACCAGTTATTTTACTCCTATTTATCCAAGATCATATGTCTACAATACAGTTGTATTCAAATGTCCATAGAATCTTTATTTATAATAGCCCCAACCTGGAAAAAACCCAGATGTCTATTAACAAGTGAAGAGATAAATAAACAGTGGGATAGCCATATAACAGAATAATACTCAAGAATAAAAAGGAATGGACTGGGTTTCCCTGATGGCTCAGTGGTTGAGAGTCCGCCTGCCGATGCAGGGGACACGGGTTCGTGCCCCCGTCCGGGAAGATCCCACATGCCGCGGAGCGGCTGGGCCCGTGAGCCATGGACGCCGAGCCTCCGCAACGGGAGAGGCCACAACAGTGAGAGGCCTGCGTTCCACAGAAAAAAAAGGAATGGACTACTCATAAACAAAAAGACATGAATGAATCTCAAAATCTGAGTGAAAGAAGGTAGGCACAAGAAAGTGTATTCTATATGATTCCATCTATGTGAAATCCTAGAAAAGACAAATTTAAATTATGATATTAAAAAGCATATAAATGTTTGCCTGGGGAAGGATGGGGTAAATTATAAATGGGGCATAGGGAACTATATGGAGTGATAAATATATTCTACATCTTCACTGTGGTAGTGGTTGTATGGGCATATAAACTGTTCAAAACTCGTTAAAATGTACACTCAAATTGAGTATTTTTAAATTGAGCTTAAACAACATAAACAAATGATCTCAATAAATTTATTTTGGAAACTAGAGAAACGAAGATACAAACACAAAATACTTAAATTATAAGAATATATCATATAAGAAACATAAGACTTCTACATAAAAATCTAAAAATCATTACTGGAAAATTTTTTTTTTAAAACTAAAGAAATGGAAGGAATAGAAGCTGTTCATAGTTTGGAAGTCACAATATTGAAAGAGATCTACAGATGAAATATAACTCCAGTTGCAACAGATCTATAAATTCCATTCCTTGCTAAAATCCCAGCAAGTTGTTTTCAATATGGATACTGATAAACTGATTCTAAAATTTAAATGGAAATGCAAAGCATCAAGAATAGCTTAGGCTTCCTTGGAAAAAATAAAAGGACAGGATGGGAAGACATTACTTATCCAGATACTGATCCTTATTAAACCTAAAGCTAATTATGACAGTATGTCACAAGGATAGACAAACAGACAAATTGGGTAGAATCGAGTGCCAAAGCAGAATCCAGTATACAGGAACACTTGATTTGTGACAAAAGTGGCAGAGCATGGGAGATAGAAGAGTTTCTCAAATAAATGGCACTGGGTCATCTTGACATCCATAGTACTCCTACCTCATAAAATTCACAAAACTCAATTCCAGATGAACTATGTATCTAAATATAAAAAGCACAAATAAAGCAGCCAGAGAATGAGATGGGGAAAATGTAGGCAAAGATTTCATCTATAACACAAAAAGCACTGAAAAACAAAAACTCGATAAATTGAGTTTCATTAAAATTTACAACTTCTGTTGATCAAAACATATCACATAGATAATAAGAAAAGCCACAGAATGGGAGAAGATATATATACAACATATAATCATCAAAGGGCTCATTTTCAAAATGCAGAAAGAGAAGAGCCTTTACAAATTAAGAAGACAAACAACTCAACGTTTTAAAATGAGTAAGAGATTCCAACAGGGAAATCACAAAAGAGGAAAACCAAAAGACCAATAAATATGTAAGAAGGTGCTCGACCCTGTTAACTATCAGGAAAATACAAACTAAAACTACAATGAAATACCACTATACTTCTACCAAAATGGCTAAAATGTAAAAGTGACAATACTAAGTATTGTTAAAGATATAAAAAATTAGGCACTCTCATACGCTGCTAATGAGTTAGTAAACTTGCATTAACCACTTTGGAAAACATTTGGCATTATCTAGTAAAATTGAACATACACAAACACTATGAATCAGCAATTCCATTCAGTTATTTACCCAACAGATATGCATACAAATGTGTAGTATACCCAAGAGTAACGTACAAGCAGCACTGTTATGTAAAATAGCAGCATTATTTGCAATAGTCCCAAACTGGAAAATTCCAAATGCCCATCATCAATAAAATAGATTAATAAATTGTAGTATACAACCACTAAGGAATGAACATGAACAAAACTATTGCTACAGGCAATACAGATAAATCTCATAAACATAATGTTGAGAAAAAGTAGCCAGAGACAAAAAGAATACATACTGTGCAACTCCACTCATATAAAATTCAAAAAAGACAAAACTAATCTAGTATTAAGTCAGAGTGATGAATTTGAAGAGGAGCAAGAATAGTGGCAAAAAAAGGAGCAAAAGGTGGGGGCTTTGTGGTACCTGTAACGTTCTATTTCTTGCCTTGAGTGATAGTAACATAACATCGTTCTTTCATTGAGCTTTTACATTTCAATTAAAAATGTGAACACACACACATACTGTGTGTACGTATATGTGCAATTTAACTCCAAGCATTTTGGTCAAACTCTTCTAGGAATTCTCTGACATGCTACTGCAAATCATTTTTATCTATTAATCGCGATAGAAAAGATAATGTTTGGTGATTCAACTTCCAATTATATATGTTATATATCACTGCAGATTTATTTTGAAAGTCTATATTTTAAACTCACCACCCCAAAGATGTCCAATTTTATCATGGTGCCATGTTTGCATGTTTCTACCTTACAGGAAACAGTAATGTGCGATATGACAATGGATTATAAACTCAGGAAAGTCAGATCATGAAAACCATTCAAGATCTCTCAGTTTAGACTGAAATATAATAAATGATTTTTATATAATGAATATCTAAAAATATCAAAACATTGCAATTATGAGATATAATCACAAAATACATAATTAAACATTCTTAAGAATTCTTAACTACATGTTTGTATTTAATGTATACTGTTTCACTATTTTTGAGGTGAGAGGAAGGGAGTAAAAGGAGTAAAAAAACAAATAGTTATGTATACCTCATATTTTCAGCCGAATCTTCTGGCATTGGAGCAACAGTTTGTACAGCTGGAAGGTTTTTGCTGGTAGCACCATTCACAAAACTAGAAGAGGAGGAAGAAGAGGAGGACCCCGAATCCACGGCACCTGTTCCCAAAATAATAATTTTTAGCCTTAAGTATAAATTTATTTAACAAAATAATTTTCATTACATTATTACTATCTGAGTTTGAAAAAAATATTCATCTGAATTTCAAAATAGAACTTGGCCATTAAAAATATCATTTGGCCATCGGTACACTAATAACTCTTTATAATTATTAAAAATAGCTATTGCATTAAAATCTAGTTTATTTACTTATATTACTCTAAACAAAACTACATATTACAAATGGGATATAAATAAAAGACATCAACAAATGAAAATAATTTTAGATAAAATGAGGCTGATAAAACAATGCAAATTTAGATGTGACAAATTTATCTGTTTTTATTGCTATGTTGTTATACTTTTAGTTTTCATCATATAAGATATAATTTGCAATAAACTGTCTCAACATAAATTTGTGGCACTGCAGCATCAGTGCTTATTTTGATAAAATGATTGCTTAAGAAGGGCTATAATGGGTATAAGATTTGTACCCGATTTTAAAATAATGAGTTCTCCTCAACGATATGAAGACGCCATTTTAGAACAGATTTTCCTATATTAATACCATGTACGTATATTAAATAGCAGTGGAGTTGAGGGACATCTAGTGTTCCTAAATATTATCTTATCTTTATCTTATCTAACACTAATTCCCATAAAACTGGGATTTTCACAACACTTACACAGCATGTATATGTCAAAATCTAAACTAGTCTTGGGTCCAGTTTAGATGTTGGCCCTCAATTTCTTTGTGTGTGTGTTTGTGTATCTGTATGTATGTATTTCTAAGGAGGATGTTCATTACTTACATTTTTTTATTGTAGTATATGCTTTATACTATCACTGGACTTCTGGCTACCATCATTTCCCATATCTATTATTAATTCATCGAATAGAAATTAAAGGAAAATATCATACCTTGTTTCAAATAAAGATAAAAAAGAGATGACTTGCTTTTGCATTTACTTATCTCTTAAAGAGTAAAGATTTAGTCAATAAACACCAAATGTAGATTTTTTCTTTCTACTACATTGGTATATTTTAAAAATCTTAACACTTTTCTGAGTATACATTTTGCTAAAAGGAAAACATTTTTATTCCTTTTTCTAGAAAGCAGAATGAGTATATGGAGTAAGACTGTAAACTGGATAGAAAAAACTTTATTATATAAAGTTTTCAGATAAGTCAGATATAAATATATATATATATATATATACACACACACATAAATCAAAGATGTTTTGTTCTTTAACACAATTCCATTAATGATTTTTATTTGCTAACATAAATATGCTTCATAGAGTACATTCTACTTACTACAACCCCATAAATGTGCTGTTCATGATATGTCAGACTGAGGTGGTATGATAAACAAGATAAAGACAGAAAGCACAAAGAAGAGCTATGAAATTAATAAAAATGGGAATAATCTAAGTAATGATAATAGATGTAAAAGTTCAAGGCTATACAGTTTGGAGAAGAGAAGGCTACTATAGTCAGGGAAGAAAAGTCAGGGATCATCTTGCGTTGTATAAATACCTAAAATGGAATCACAAAGATTTGGGTAAGGATTTATTTAGCTAATAATCAACAGGAACATTTCTGGAAATTTACAAAAAAAAAAAAAGGTTATTTTAGGCAGGCTTTTAAAATCTGTAGTGATTTGGAATTTTCTCTTTCTAGAATTATTAGGAAAATGTTGGACAATGAATTGGATATAATTGAAATCTCAGTATATAAATTAATTCAATGTCAAACAATGGTTCTTATTCACATGCACTTTTTGTGAAGTTGAGGCTCTTGCATATCGTCAAGGTTCTCAGGGGAGCTTGGTAAAAAATACATATTAGGTTTCAGTAAATGTCACTAAATCTACTTTCTGTCACTAATATATTTAATATACCTTGATATTCTTGGTACAATTTACTAATTTTTACGTATCAAATGTCAGTGTTCAAATTATCTTTTGGTTTTGCTCCCCAAATATCTTTCAGCTAACTGAGTTCACTCTGAAAGTAAATAGCATCATGCTTTGAGAAGACTCAAAACAAAACCCACAGTGTTCTCAAACTAAAAAGTACACCCTAGTACCATAAATTCTGAAAGATAACATGAAGAATAACCTTCTTAAAGGTTAAGGTAATCTTAAATGATCAGGGTATTTTAATTTTCAAGATCAAATAAGCAGAAGAAATGAAGATACAGAAAACAGAAAGAAAAAGATGAGGTATCACAAAAATAGATAAAGACAATACCTGTTGTATTAATCATACTTTTTGGTGTAGCTCCAGTAGCAGCAAATATATTAGAGGTACTGCCTGTTGGCAGCCCACTTCCAGCAGCAGCGGCTCCTACAGTGGTTACAGCTAAACTACCTGGAGGGGGCTTCTTAACAGGGACCACGACACTCCTGCCAAGAAATGATGAAAAATAACACAAGGTCTAAGATGAATTCTAATCCTGCTATGGCAGATACATGTAATCAACATCAAATTTTCTTTTCTTTCTTTTTCCTTTTTTTTTTTAAATCTAGAATTTGCAAATCTTTTTTAAGATGACGTGGTCTATAATCATGAATCTGGGAAAACTGGAAAAATGCGTGTTCAAGTTAGATTTTTCATATGCATATAGGGAATTTTTTTGTGTGATAATATACATACATATAATGTTCATCCTATCTCTATCATATTCTAAATGTGGAAAATAGTCATAAAAACGTTTGAAAGCCAAATTCTGAAGCTTCCTCACAGTAAAGCTAAATATTAAGCCAAGAAATATGGAATAACAACTAATGGCATAATAATATTAAACTTTATTTTCCTGAACAAAATTGAGTTGTTTTTCATAGTAGGAATGCTATTATAATGAAAGAGAACTGAGAGGATACAATAGACATTTGGTAAAAGATCTATTTAGCTTCTAAACTTTGACTCTGTGAACTTAGAAGTTGAAAATTTCCTCATGTTTCGTTAGCATATTTAAATGAATTTCATAAAAAAAAAAATTTCTGAACTTAACATCTGTGTTAACCTTAAATAATAAATGGATGTGAATAGTAGTCAATTTAAAAGATAAAGAAACTATTTCTTTAACATAATAAATATCTTTACTTCCTTTCAGTGAAGCTTCATTTTTCTCAAAGTTTACAGCACTCCAACTCCATTTAATACTTTCAAGCATTACTCATTGAACTTATTTATCTAGAAAGTAGATGTATGAGATATTTTAAGTTCAAATATAATGCTTGAAAACTGACTGACAGTAAAAAATATCCAATCTAAACTAGGTCTTTTAAATGTATTTATATTTTATAATTTTCTCATTAAAAAGCTCTACTTAAAGGAAACTATATCAATGGCTCATTGTCAAATAAGTCTGTGGCTTAAACTTCCTTAATACCAATGATTTTCAAAGAAAAATGACTTTGTCAATGTAAAAAAATCTAAATTTATAAGCATTATTATTTTCAATTTTAGGGGTATTTAAAACTTTTTTGTGACCAAAGTAATTATAATCTTAAATAATTTTACTCGTGACAAAAAAATTCTTCATTATCTCTTTCTGGATACTTTTTTTTTTTCCTTAATGGATAAGTGTCAAATTCATCAGACTCAACCTTGAACTTTCAACTACCTTATTAAATTTCCAAAAGCACACACTATGCTTTCAATCCCTTCATTGATCATTCCTCATTGAATACCTTCATTTATTTCACTGAGAGGTGGTGTGACATTATGGAGAATACAGAATGTGGAGTTAGAAGATTAAGGCTTGAGAACTAAATCACTCTCAAGCTATGTGATATTAAATTTCAGCTTTTCAGTAAAAATGGCAAGACAAATGCCATTTCACATATGACTGGAGAAATTAAATGAGACTGTATTTAAAAGAACTTTGTCAATTATGAGATGCCTTATAAATGTTAATAACTGCTACCATTTTCTAAAGTGAAATAATTCTCTGCTTCCAAGATAAGGTATTTAGTTACAATGATCTACATAAAGATCAAGAGAAAAGAAACCAAACTAATATTTTGGATTTATCATCAAAACTCTTCCCTAAACTTCTAAACTATTTCATTGCCTATCTAGAAAGAAAAGAAAACGATCAGTTCTTGATTTGAAAAGAAGTCATTAGTAAAACTACAATATTTTTTCCTAAATCTCTCATTAAAATCCTTATGGATAAAATACAGAAACACAGGCTGATTGACAGTGCTGTGAGACAAATTTGTAGATGGTAGGAAAAAATATTACCAAAGAGTCCTGATTAACCGATCATTACCAACTTTGTACAAAAGCTCTCTGTAACAGGCTACTACAGGCATCTTGTCAAGTACTGAGGGAATGAGATATGTATTATGAAAAATTAGTTATATGAATGAGGGAAAAAAATTTTCATCTCAACAACCTGTAATGATGGCTTGTAAATAAATGCAAACAACATTAAATGCCTTTCTACTAAAAAACTTTTGAAAACATCTGATTTAATAGCAATTGACATGAAAGCCTCCAGACACTTCACTGACAGCAAACTCAGCAGTCTGGTAGTTAGTACAACATGGGATATAAATAGAGTACAGTGTCTAGAAGCCCAGTTTTTAATGTCAAACAGACCTGAGTTAGAATTCTACTTCTATCTATTTTAATTTGGTAGTGTATATATGTCTAAGGTAGTAAGCAAATAAATCTCTCTAAGCTCCATTCTCCTTACCTTTAAAATAAGACATAATAGTTTGTACTTCATAAGATTGTTACAAAGATAAAAGGATATACGGCATATAAAATGCTTAGCACTTTACCTGGAATATTATAAGTGGTCCAAACATTTTAGCTATCATTAGTATTGCTATGGCTCCCAAAAGTGCTGATGCGATCTGGGTCTACCCCAGCAACAGTATCCAGAGTCAAAGAAGCAATAATCCTGATATACTTTGTGACTGTCAGACCTCATAAAGTCCTATGTATAGTTGTAGGCACCATATTTCAAGAATAATGACAAAAAGCATCGTGTCCATAAAAGAACAGTTAGGATGACAGTAGATCTAGAACACAAGTCATGTCAGGAAAGACTGAGAGTCTAGAAAATTATAGTAAAGATGTGAGAAAAAATTACACCAATTTTTTAAAATCCGAAGGTATTTGACAAGCAAACGAGATGAAATTTCCACGTATCTCCAAATACCAGATTAGCGCCAACAGGGGAAAGAACTCTCTAGTAATTTTTATGAGCACCAGTTTCCAAACACTGATGTGTTCAAAGGGCTAGGACAACCATGTCACAAGAGTGGTGGTGAGAGAGGTGGGAAGCTGGATTTGACTGATTCCTCTGATTCTTTTTCAATCCATAATTTCATGCATTTGTTTGAACTACTATTTCCCCTTTGATTATTATGCCGGAATTGTTTATCTAGAATCAGAGGACTGTCCATTTTGGTCCTTAATATCATTTCTTCACCAACACTACCCATTCCCTAACACCTCAGACCATTCTCACTCCTAAGCAATATATTTTACAAATTATTTGAATGTTTATACTTGCCAGTATGTGTTGATAACATATTAGTTATTTTCTGGAATGTTATTATGCATTTGCAACTACTTATATATGAAAGTAAAAATTTTCAGCTTTTACAAAATCTTAGTCAACATTTTCCACTTGGTTACTTATCCCCCCCTACATCAAAAGGCTTACCTAGGAGTCTATGTACCCATTGTGGGTACCCCATTAAGGTGCATAAAAACACACAAATTTTTAGAGTATATACATTTTTCTAGGGTGAGCATACAATTTTTATCTGGATTTCAAAAATATAGCCACAAAAGTTGAGCCACCAATCTAGACTATTAACATATTCTGTTCTACAAGATCTGCCAGTCATACTGATGGATATCTAGAATATTCTACACTACACACATTTTAAAAATGCATTATTCTATCTTATGAATATTCTTTCCATATTTTCCCATATAATTTCACACTTCTGTCCCACAACTTTAAGACTGAAAACTATAAAGAAGTGGAAAATTCCTTTATACTACATATAATCTATACATGTGCCAAGGCTGTAAAGGTTATCATCAAAGTAGCACAAGCCAGAAAATTATTCTATCTAATTCACTTCAACAAAATGTTTCACTGAGTGATTAATTATATGTTTTGTAATATATTGAGTGATACAAAATACATGTAAGTGTAAAATTTTCCATCATTGAATTCATCCTATCTCAAAGCCATAGATTTGGGGTGTGATCTTAAGATTTGCTCATTCATTTAACTCTGACGTGTGAGGGACTGTTCTGAGTTCTGAGATATAGCAATGTATAGAACAGACAAAATCTCTGCCCTCATGGAACTTACATTTCAATAGGGAGAGACAGAAAATACAATAACATAAATGATTAAATATAGTATACCAAGTGGTAAGTGTTGTGAGAAAAATAAGCATGGACAGGAATAACGAGTATTATTGGAAGGGTGGCTAAGAGAAGACTTATTCAAAAGGTGGTATTTGAAGAAACACTGACAGGGTGAATGAACAAGCCAGGAGGGTATCCAGGGAAGAGTGTCATGGGATAGTGAACAGGAAGAGGCTAGTGTGACTTGAGAAGACTGAGTGATATGCAGAGATGTAAGAGATGAGATGAAAGAAGTAACAGGGCCTCAGATCATAGGTCCTTATAGACCACTGTAAAGATGCTGTCTTTTCCTCAGAGTGGGATCAGCAGCCCTTAAAAGCTTAGGAATAGGGGAGCAATATAACATTAGGTTATAACAGGATCACGCTGGCTGCTATGTTAAGGACAGACAAGGGGGAAAAGGCAAATGGCGGGGAGACTGGTTAGGAGAATACTACAATAATCTAAGTAAGAAATGAGAGTAGTTTGGATCAGAATTTCAAAGTGAAACTGGTGAACAATGGGTCAAATTTTGACTATATTAAGAAGGCAGAACAAACACGACTTGCAGAAGACAGGATGTGGGTACGAGAGAAAAGTCAAAGATTATGTAAAGATTTTTGCCTTAAGCAACTGGAAGGGCAGAACTGCCATTAACTAAGATAGGGACTGCTATGGTTGGAACAGTTTTTTTTTGTTTTTGTTTTTTTATAACTGTTATTAATCATCCAAGTAGTAATGTTGAATAAGCAATCAGATAGATGCGTCTTCAGTTTAGGAGACAGGTTTGGGCTGAGACATAAAATTGGTAGTAATCAGACTATATGTTATTTAATGCCAGGAACATGGATGGAATCACCAAAGAAGTCAATGCAAATAGATGGAAGAAGTGGTCCAAAGACAGGGTCTTGGGGATATCCATTAACTAGTTATGTGAGTTTTGTAAAAAGGATACTATTTGATCTGTACACCTCAAGAACTGTCCTAAGTGTAAAGCGAGATACTGAAGATAAGAAATGGCTTTTAAATAGTGACTTATTAAGACAAGTGAGTTTTATATCTCACTCATGGATCCTATAATAATTCCGTTCTTCTTTCCACTTGCTCTCTCTTTTCTATAACACTTACTGAGCACTGACAGGTTAAGGGAATACAACTACACTGACAAGTTAGGGGATACCAAGACAAGTAAGACATAACCCGTGTCAGAGACACTTGAAGAAAATACAAGAGACAAATAAATCAACTGCAATGTATTTCGATAACAGCTCTGATTAGAGTTATGCACAAGAACTTTCAGAAACATAAAGGATGAGCTTTATCAGGGAAGAGTAAGCTGAATTGAAAAGGACCAATGGGAATCAGCCAAGAAGAGGAAAGTTCAATATCAGAAACTTCATGAGGCAAAGAGATATGAAAAATCATAAAAGACTGAAGGACTGAAAATAGTTCCTTATGGCTGGTGAAAGATGAGGACTTTATATTCCAAACTAAGAAGTTCATCCTTTACTGTGTAATAAGAAATTGTTTCAAAATCTTCATCAGTATTGCATTTAAGAAAAACATCTCTGACATAAATGTGGAAGATGCATTTGGTGGGGGAACACCTGGAAACAGGTGATAGCTTTGAAACTGGGCATGTCAAATCTTTTCTGGATTTCAGGTCTTTTAACCAAGTTCATAACTATCTGCCACTTTTTGAGACAAACTGTAAGGCCATCTCATTTATTCTAGGAATTTGGAACTTTATGGGACTTTTTGGAAATAATGCATTATTCTATATGTTGGGAAACTGAGTCCCAGAGAACCAAAGAGAATAGATAAGGGTCACACAACTAATTACAGAGACCCATTACTGATAGCCATTTCTTCTAATTTCTAGATTATTACTCTTTATCTAACAAGGCTTACTGTTGTTAAACATTTATCTTGAAAGAAAAAATTGAAACTATGAAGAAAAAAATTTTACTTCTGCTTTTAAGTTGACATTACAATTTACTGCAGCTCATTAGAAATCACAAGTTTATTTATGATGCTTTCATGATTTATTCATTGCTATCTTGTAAAGTATTTAGAACACCAGTAGAGAAAGATGATGTATGAAAAATAACTGAGTATTTCATTAGTCCACCCTTTAAAGAGAGATGCTTTTTTCAGCTCACTGAACTGTCTGTGGAAATGCCAGGTGAGAAAAAGGCAACAACATTGGGGAAATTAGGATACAACCATGCTGGGTCAAAACTGCATCTTCTGGCAACTGGCCTTCAAATACTATACCCAGGGTACTTGGAGCATAATAAAAGCTGGGATTTCAGTGGCTAGGTATCACAGAAACTTTCAATTGTAAAGGCTGGCAGAGTTTTAATCAATGTAGCTTACATTTACTTGCTCATCCCTTAAGTGATATCATCAAAACACTTTTTTAAAAAAAATAGAAAACTGTTAAGAACAGAAATTGAAGTACTCAGCAGTAATTGTAAGTTTTCATATTCTGACTTAATTCTAAGCTTAAAGAAATCAATGTAGGAGGATTCCATCATCTCTACTAAACATTTCTTTTTTATTTATCCTAAATTGTCATCCTTAGCGCTAATATTTAAAACATTAATGTTAAAAAACTAGAGAGAGAATACCTAGACTAAGCTTATAGTTTAGGTTCAGTAATATGAAGGCTATTATATATATTGTTTTTTAGTCCCATAATATTTACAAAATATTTTTTATTTCAGAGATTTTCTTTTTCAGAGAATGAAACACTTGGAAGCAAGGATATTAAAAGTTTGAGGGAAAAAATACAAACTAATTTGCCCGAACATATCAACCCCAGGAACTGAAACACAAGCAGGTATATAAAATCAAAAGGGATGAAATATAAATCATAAGATCATTGTATACTAGCCAGAGAAGCAACACAATTACTAGCTTTTTGTGATATCCCAGACTTAAGATAATTTTCTGAAATATAACGACAGTTAAAATGTATGGAGAAGCATATTGTCTTCTGCCTGTTTTTATTGTCTTTTGTCCAAACTAAGGGGGTATCTCAGGAATCCCTGGAGAATTAAGACTGAGCTAAATCACAAATATATACAAAATTCTCAAAAGATTTAAAGCATTTGGATATACAGGGTTAAATTTTAGTTTAAAGGATATGGTAAAGCTTAATTGGTGGTTTTAGAGAAAAGCATTCCCTCAATCTAAAAGTTACAGAGTTACTGATGCCTGAAAAAAATACAGCTCAGATAGGCTATTTTATAAACCATAGATCTACACAAAAATCTACCACAAGAGACAGTACTGTTGGGGAACTCTGCAACTAGATTTATAAGTTCTATTATGAGATTATTAAACTCTTCTCTTAGAAATAAAACCACGATAAATATTCCTTTTCATTTCATAGTAACAAAACAGTAGAAAAACTCTTGTAGTTTCATAATCATATTTCCTCTACACATACAGTGTGTTCCATCTATAGAATGATAGTAGCGGATGTATAGAATTTTCAGTGCTTTACAATGCATAAATATACATTTGTTAGGGCCACTCATTGTAATCAAAGACATATACTTAAATCTGTATAGATGATGACTGGAGGAAATGAAAGAAAAAGAATCAGCATTTCCCATATATATAAGAAAATTTATATAATATTTCATAATACAACCTGATGAAAGATTTAATACTAAAAGAAAAAGGTTTATTTTAGTTAAGTCTAAATGTTTCTAAAATTTGATGTTGCAATTTACCGAAAGAAAACGATATTACAAACTTCAAAACACTGAAATTCATCAATGTGCCATCCTAAGTGAGGAGAAACTCCACATGTAAAACATAAGTTAACATAACTCAATTGACATCAGTTGTTTTAGGAAGTTATTCCCAAACTTACAATCTAGAATAAGTATAAAGAATACACTGTTAGCACGTTTTCAATAGAACAAATAAACTATTGGCTAACAAAAGGAAAATCCTAGGTGATTTCCACTACGATTGTACAAATTATTATGTATGATTTAGTTACAAAGAAATGAGCAACTGAGTTTACAGCTATTTTTCAACTAAAGATATAGATGAAAAATACATTATTGGTAGAGTAAGACGCATGCTAATTCTGTGTTTGAAACTGTAAGTATTCAAGATTTGCCTCTAAAGCCTGTCTTCTTAGATCCTATTTTCAAGGAATTCAATCTGATGTTAAAAGACATGTCATAACTTGAATTTCAGACTTTAGTGCTTCAGAAATATGTTTATATACTTCATAATGTAATTATAGCTACCTTAAGACAGATAAGGCAAATGGTAGCAATATATTGGAGATATAATTGAAAAATGCAGTTGTCCAGAAGCACTTGTGGGGATGATGTCTCAGAAAAGCTGCTCAAAGCTCCAGAGTTTGAAGTTAAATTTTTGATGTTGTCACTCTCAATCTATTGAATGGCTGACAGACAATCAAACCCGTCTGGCTGGCTGGCAGCTCATTTTCCTGGCAGGTGGCAAACAATTAGACACACCAATTTGTGCCTCCTGATGACATTAAAGCATGAAACTAAGTTGTATGCAGGGCCTAGTGATTTGTGTGAAAGCATTTCAAAAATAATACTCTTTGCCGTGGCAACTCATTTCAGACTGCCACCTTCCATTATGGCTTTGAGCACTGAAGACGACAGACTTGAGTTACGTGCAGTGCAAGGCCGCTTCTGTTCAATCCGTCATCAGCGCCCCCTGAGACCTCAACCCCCTCCTTTCATCAATATCACCTCATCATTTACATTTGATACTACTTGAGCTACTGCATATATTAACTACACTGGAGACCCTTCTAAAAAGAATTGAAATATGCTCTGTGCTCCTCGATTTCATTTCTACTTATGCAATTTAGAAGAATGATTCCACTCTCATTGCATTTTGCACAAATGCTACCAGGAACAAGTGGAAAGTTCTATGTTTTGTAAAGCAATATCCTCAAAAGTGTAATAAATTTTGAGTAGCTAAGAATATCGGCACTCAGATGACTGCTTCATTAAGTTTTAATGAAAAAAACTGTTCTAATGATAATCCAAATTAGAACAGAAATATTTTACTTAATGTTTATTTCACTGGATTCTCTTATGCAAATTACAATGATTCTCTGCATCTACTGTTTTATATTTTAACAAAATTTAGGTATAGAACTTAAAAATTAAATGCAACATAAAACATGACCCCAAGTTAAATTATTATACCATTTATTTATAGATAAAGATTTATAGATATATACAAATACTTACATGCTTATGCTTATATAAACCCATAAACACACATACACATATATCCTGGGAACACAAACCAAATATGAATTGGCATAAGGAACATCCAAGGAACTATATGAATGAACCTCCAAACTATTAAAAAAAAAGAAACAATTTCCTACCTTTTATACCCTTCCTTTTCTTAGTTTTTAAAAAACTTCTGACACTTAATACATTTTATCTTACAGACAACTATCTGCAAACATTTTATCTCCTTTTACTACTTTAAGTTCATAGAAAACAAACCTGATTCTATCTCTTTATATTTGACATGATGACTAATGCCATTCATATTTTCACAATAAATTTTCAAGAAATATCTGTAGGATGCTGGTTGAAATGCTTATAGGCAAATTTTAAATCATATTTATGTATGAAAAAGATAATTCATCCTAACTGAAAATGGCTTTACTGCCACACCTCAACCCCTAAACTCTAAAAAAATTACTGTCTCTAATT
The DNA here is from genome assembly GCF_000442215.2 of Lipotes vexillifer. Classification (NCBI taxonomy): domain Eukaryota; kingdom Metazoa; phylum Chordata; class Mammalia; order Artiodactyla; family Lipotidae; genus Lipotes; species Lipotes vexillifer. The sequence goes on from NW_006791240.1 coordinate 1,811,086, forward strand.
GGGACAAAGCAGTTTGGCTATTTTAGAGAAAACACTATGGAGTATATATTACATTTTGACTATATATTTATTTTGACATTTAAGAAACATTTGATTTCCTAACTTGATCTTTTCTCCCTAAAACAAAAAACAATTACTTTCCAGTTTCCTCACATATATGTATATATAAATGTATATAATATATAAAACATATATATATATATATATATATATATATATATAATGACTTCTCTAATCTACTGTAGTCACTTGATGATAGACTATAATCAGAACCTGTGTTTCCCTATTTCCAATTCAATGTGCTATCTGACATTTCATATTAAACCCCCTTTTTTGAAACATATTATTAAAATGCCTGACTATGAGATCAATCCAGTTGGCCTGTCCCTTTGATAGTCTTTGTAGTAAGAATCTACAATAAAAAATATAATGTTTTCAAGACCCTCCTAATATTTTTAAATTAACAGACTCTAATTTTCCTTCTATGCATAGAGCACTGTAAATAAGTTCAGTACCTACCTGTCAAAGGAATGAAACTGCATAGGAAGAATAGCTTGCGCTTCTCTCTTCAGTGCTGGATCTGGGTATGGGATAGGTTCAGGGCCACATTCTGCAATTTCAACTGGGGCGGCCACAAGACTTTTCAATATTTCCTTGACATTGATGCCTTTGGTTTGACTAATGCTAGATATAGATGGTGCAGGCTTCAACATTTCACTGGGGTTCTCAGTTAGGCTTTCCTGTGACTTTTTCACTTCGGATGACAAAGTAGATAACAGTTCACTCATGGCATCAGGGCCTGTGCTAGTCTCTAATTCTGCCCCATTCAGGATGCTAGCCACTTGCTCCTCTCCGATTCCTGAATCAGTATGAGGCATGGAACTTTCTAGATGAATATCTTCACCAGGGGCTGGCGTTTCTTTTTCCTTTACCGTGTCTGGAAACGCAGCAGGTGTTTCTGTAATGAAAGAAACTGATTTAAACAAAAAGCTTCACGAGGAAAACCCAGTATTATTAATAAAATATACTCACATATTAGAATAAACAAAAGAAAACCTGTAAAAAACAAAAAATCTGCTAAATGGATGTGCGTTAACAACACAACTTGATTAAAATATATCAACCACATACACCTGTCATTTTGTTTGGCAAGCATCAACAGAACCCTGTTTCTTTTATAAATCATCTGGCATTTCAAAATTGATATATAAGCATGGAGAAATAGTTCCTACCACAATTGCTTATAGCAGCTTGTAAATAATTATTATATAAAGCTCCCCTTTTGTACTTTTATTGTTAGCTACCAATCATGCAAGATAAATTATTATACTTCTCTAATATCTCCTTAAAAATATTAAGTTACTTTTATATCTTTTTTGGTATTTCAGTAACCAATAATGAAATGCCTGATTGAAATATTTAAAGTAGTTAAAGATATATTTTAAATTACACATAATACATAAAATTCTAAAGAGTTAACTGCAAAAAGCATGTCAAATGATTAGTTCAAAAGGATAAATGCTTTGATAACAGAATAGTGAGCCTCACGAATTTAACCTATATGTGTCTTTAAGAACAATTATTTTGGATACTCATGATGATTCTTTGTGAATAAATATAAATTTCAATTTGTGAAAATTGAATCACAAATATGTATGAAAACGTATATAATATTACTAATTAAAATAGATAAAAAGAAAACCATCTTTAAAATGTTAAATTCCTATCAAATCTCATTATACAAAGGTCACTATAATAAAGTTTTTCATATAATAAAATGTTACCAAATTCTAAATGATGACCTTGAAAAATTTATCTAATCTAAGTATAATGGGAATAATAATAGCTTTTAACTTAATAAAGTCATGTTGAAGAAGAAAATAAGATACACACTTATTTACTTGCAGTTCCTGCATGAAGTAGATACTTAGTAAATGGCAGCTATTTGTATTACTTTAATACCTAACAGTTATACTTTATAATACAAGAAGGGCAAACTAAATTATGTCTATGATCTCTTCAAAATTAACATCTGTAAGTTCTATAAAACTGCCCTTAGGTTTGTTTGTTTATTTATTTATTCATTCATTCATTCTTGGCTCGTTGGGTCTTCGTTGTGGTGCGTGGGCTTCTCATTGCAGTGGCTTCTCTTGTTGAGAAGCATGGGCTCTAGGTGCGCAGGCTTCAGTAGTTGTGGCATGTGGGCTCAGTAGTTGTGGCTCGCAGGCTTAGTTGCTCCACGGCATGCGGGATCCTCCCAGACCAGGGATAGAACCCATCTCCCCTGCACTGGCAGACAGATTCTTAACCACTGCACCACTAGGGAAGTACTGAAACTGCCCTTAGGTGTTTTTGTTGTTGTTTATTTCTTTGTTTCTTTGATTTGAAAGGTTATTAGAACAAGAAACTAAAGATATACATCTCTCACAAGTCCATGTCATGTGGCAGTTTTCCTCGTATTTATTCAATAGGTTTTAGTTTTGCTTGTTTGGGCGAGGATGTTAGAATTGAAAGAACAAAAGATTACTCTGTAGAACATGATAATAATATTCAAACACTAGATGAACAACATTAAAAATAGGTTTTTCTTAGTTGTTCTTAAGGCTAAAACTTAAAATAACTCCATAAAGTTTTTTTGAGAAGACAGAAAATTTCAGTAATATTACTGGCAAAACTCTAGAGAAGGAAAAAGGTAAGAGGTAAAGATAACACTTTGGCATTTTAAAAATAAAACCTTGTGAGAACAGATTAAGGCAAATCAGAATAATAGCATTAGGAATAAGAGAAGAGAAAGAATCAAGATGCTTCTGAAATATGTAGCTTAAAGAAAAAAAAGAAGAATGGTGATATGTCACTAACTGAAGAAGAAAACAGAAAAGAAGCAAGTTTGTTCAGGAAAATAATGAATTAATTGAGTATGCAGAATCTCTGGGACATTTATATCTGTAAGTCAAAGAAACTATGGCCATGTATTTAGGGAACATTCAAACAGAGTTGATAATCAAATTTTGGAAATTGATGAAATTACCTAGGAATATAGGATGGGAATATGGCTAAGCCAGTTGTTTCCACTCTTAGAGATACTACTGAGTTTGCTTAATGCATGTTTAATCTACAGATTACATAGTCTTGGAGAGAAAACAATTACAGCAGAAAAATCAGGAGAGAATTAAACAGCGGTAGTGACATTTCTATGGCAACAGGACAGAGAATGTGAACACAGAAACAAGAACTCTAACATCAACAAAATATCACAGTGGAATAGTTACTAGCATGGGCTAACTTTTCTTAAAGAGTTTAATTGTCAAAAGGCATATAGTCAAGTCTAGCACTTAATCTAAATTTAGCTAATTTATAGATCTTGTCTACAGGCTTGGCTTTACCCTAACATGATGTCTCAGAATCTTTATTTATGATGTGTTTTACATTAAGAGCTACACAAAAATGTAAACTTTTCAAGTTGTATTTGTCTGAAATATAAGCATTTTACTAGCAAACAAAATATCTAAGAAAATCAAATCTTTGGTTTGTGTCCACAAGGTGTCATATAAAAAGATTTTTTCTACCAACTATACAATTTTTTGCTTTTCTATTCAACTGACTCTCTCAGTAGACAACTAAAATCTGTAACTCAGTAGCTAGATACATGGAACTTCAATATAAATTTTGACCTATTGATTATAAAACACAATTAAAAGTTTATTAAATTTGAAAATTAAAATATTTTCAAATGACTCATCAAAATATTTATACAGTAATACAAATCTTAATTTTTTTACTGTGAATGATAAAAGAATTATTTCAAGAGAGCAGTAATTTTGATATTTCAATAAAAATTCTATTCAAATACGTAAGTTTTGTAAAGTTTATGAAACTAGAAATAAAAATAAACACATTCCTTCCGCCAAAAATCTTGTTTTATGATAATTTATGAAGTGTTTCAATATTTCTTGCCTATTAAATTACTCAAATTGCTATTTTCCAAACTACCTTAATAAGGAATAACATGAAAGGAACATATAGCTTCTTGTTAGTATAGCACTAAAAATTACATCAAGATTACTTATTTGCTTTTCAAATAGTAATATTAAGCGAACAATTCACATTACAGTAATTTAAAATAAACATAAAGATCTGTATATAACTTGTATATCTTGTTTATATTAAACACAAATTAGTTAAATTGCATAAAAATTAACCAAAACTCCAAAGAGAAAAGAAAACACAGAGCCCAACCACTCTATCGGCTATTCTCTCTACTTATCTTCAATTTCTACCTCTCATCCCTAGCTCTGGTCCTTTTATCTGCAGATCAGTATCTCCCACCCTAAAAGAACAACCTCTTACCCCCGCCTCCCTTCAGGTACTTTGGGTAGTTCTCCTTCCTTTCTGAAAAGGATATGTCATAAGAAAGATAATGGGAATGTAGTCAAATTGATAAAGGTTTCAATTCTGGCTCCACAACTTACTAGTTTTCCATGTTATCTTGAACAAGTTAGATACGCTTTGAAAGCTGCAAGGACCACACTTGAAAAATGTAGATCTTATGTGTGCTGTGAGGATTAAGAAACGTTATCAAGCCATCACCTGTAATGTATTCGCTTGATTTAGCTCCCCAAAGGCTTAGAAGATTTCCACAGACATCTCAAAATTAATACATCTAAAAATGGAAGTCTTGGTCATTCTCTTCAAATAATCTACCTCCGTTCTTGCTTGCTTTGACAAATGATTACTTATCATCTTGGTACTTCAGACCAGACAGCTAGGTATTATCTTTGAAAACTTCTCATACCCTCATGCCCCACATCCAATCTATTACCATATCCTGTCAATTTTACTTCCAAAGTATGTCTAATTTATCTTCCTGTTTAATCTCTACTGTCGCTACACCTTAGTCATAAGCAATAGCAGTTCTTACCTAGAAAGCAATAGCCTCCGATGGTTTATTCAGTTACCCTCAATGCCCCTCTAATCTATTCCCTCACTGTACTCAGAATACTCTTGTAAAACTATAAACCAGAATACTCTTGTAAAATTGTATGATACTTGTAGCAGGCAGAATTATTCCCCTCCCTCCCAATGATATCCACGTCCTAATCTCCATAACCTGTGAATACTACCTTACATGGCAAAAAGGACATCAAATGGAAGGGCTTTGAGAAGAGACTAGCCTGGATTATCCAGGTCGGCTCAATCAAACTTCAAAGCAGAAAACCTTTCCTAGCTGTGCTCAGAGGAAGATATGACTACAGAAGAATAGCCCGAAAGATGCACAGTTCTTGGTTTTAAAAATGGAGGAATAAGAAACAAAGCCACAAGCCAAGAATATGAGTGGCCTCTGGAAGCTGGAAAAGGCAAGGAAAATGGATTCTCCTCAAGAGCCTCCAAAAAGGCATGCAGCCTTGAGGATGTCTTGATTTTAGCCTGGTGAAATCCATGTAAGACTTCTGATCTATAGAACTATAAAATAATAAATTTGTGTTGTTTTAGGCCAGTAAGTCTGTGGTATTTTGTTATGGCAGCAATGGAACACTAATATAACACTCCTCTGCTTAGTTTAAAAACCAGATCCTTAGTATAGTTTACAAGCCCTACATGATTTGGTTCCTGCTTACCTGTCTAAATTCATGGAATGCTTCCCTTTCACTTGATTCTTATGTTCCACCCACATATGTTCCCAAAATATGCCAAGGAATTTCTCTGAATATGTGGCTACCTTTTCAGAAATGTGCTTCCACTATCCCCATTCTTTTTCCCAAACTAACTGACTTCATTGTTTGGTTCAAAGCTTAAATATCACTTCTATAAGGCCTTTCCCAACCCCCAAATTAGGTTAGGTTTCTTCTTTTGTACTTTCTCATAATAATCTGTAATTTTATTTCTTAGAATACAACATAGCTTGCAATTATATATTTAAGTGTGTGGTTTCTAAAAGTCTATCTTCCTCACTAGAATGTTAGCTTCATAAACATAGGGACTTTGTGATCACTATTATGTATCTCCAGTACCTAGTATGTAATAGGAAACCATTCATTTATTCAGCAAATGCATAATGAATGAATCATAAGGTAAGTTGGAAAAAATATCAAATTAGAAGATGAAAGAAAAAAGAGAGGCTTTTGTTGGTACCCTTACTAATACTGAAAACAGACATTTTAAAGAGTCGAAGTTTTAAAAAAATATTTGTTAGGGATAACTGAGCATGATTTTCAGCTATAAATAAGATAAAATATATAGGATATTTGACATCAGTATTCAATAAGAATTCTATAAATATTATACTAATGACAGTGTAGAGTACTCGTAAAATAAATTATAATGTACCCATATAATGAATTACGAGTCCATTAAAAATGACTCCAAAAGCAAGATAAAATAACAAATGTGCAAGCTGAAATCATAGTGTTTGATTATATGAATGTAGCAATTTATTTAATAAATGTTAGCTTTATTTCTAAGTATGCAATAAATAAAAACTGAGTGGTAAAAAAATTATTGGCATACCTTTCATTGCTCCCTTAATATATATTTCTAAGAGTAAAATTAGTAGAACAAGGATCACGGATATTTTTATTCTATGTAAAATGCACATTATTTATACTCACCCTTCAAAATTTTGCCCAATTTGAAAATTTTGGTACAGTTTTGTTTCAATGTAAATGTATTTGATTATGAGTAGATTTAAATAAATTTCCCTTATTTGTACTTACATTGCCTTTCTCTTATTAACTGTTATTTTTTACATTTTTTCCATTATTGTGATATATTCTTTTAATTGATCTGTAAGAGTTCTTTATTTATTAAGGATTAACTTGTATCACATAAATGTAAATTTTTTCCTCTTTGCATTTTTTCTTTTAATTTTGTTAACATTTTCAGACATGTAGATAAATAAAACTTATTTAGTCATATCTTTACAACTTGATGTTATGATTTAAAACATCTTTTCCTATATTATATAAATATTAATTTTAATTTTCTTGAATTATGTTCAGTTTCCTTTTTTGCTTTAAATTTTAATACATGTGGAATTTATTTAGCATGTTATATGGAATAAGGATATAAATTTATTTTTTTCAATTGGCTACCCCATTTGGTAATACCAATACCATTTGCTAAATAATACTTCCTCTTCCATTTGATTAGAAAAGTTATATTTATTATATATGAAATACACATACAAATTCCTACCTATTTGTAGACTGTTTATGCCATATGTCTGTTCTCGTATAAGTGGCACAATATCTTAATTATTTTAATTCCTGTGAACATAATTCTTTTCCCTGACAATAAATTGCTAGAGGAAAACTAATACAACATATTTATTTGTAAGTTCACCTACATATTAACATTCTTCTTTTCAAACCTAATGTGGAAAATTAACATAAAGCTTCTACAGCTTCCAGGACAAGCTATGAATAAAAATTTCTCTGTTTTAAGTATGTTTATTAATAAAATATATTTTATGGCTACCATCAATATTCAGCTTTTTAAAAATTGTTTAGCTTTCTCAATAACTTACCCATTTACTTAACAAATATTTACTGTATGTACTTCCAAGTGCCATGCTAGATATTAGGAATTACTTTCTTCAAGCACACATTCTAATAGACAAATAAATAAATTGTATAAGTGCAAGAAGAGAAATAAAGAGGATGCCATGATAAGAAAATAAGGTGGTTGTGGGGTGGAAGCTCCTTAGCTATAGTAGTCAGGGAAAGCCTCTGTGAGGAGGTGGCCTTTAACCAGACACCTGAAGGATAAGTACTCTCCAGTCATACAAAAAATAGGGAGAAGAGAGAGCCAAAAACTAGGAACAAAATACAAAGATCACGAGGCAGAAAAGTGCTTGGCATGATTAAAGAACTAAAAGGTAGTTTCATTGTAGTGAGCAAATGCAAGAACCACATGAGATGAAGTTAGGAAGGTAGTGATATTTTACTCTAAATGTTATGAGAAATTTTTATGTCAAAAAGAGACATAGGGGCTTCCCTGGTGGCGCAGTGGTTGAGAGTCTGCCTGCCGATGCAGGGGACACGGGTTCGTACCCCGGTCCGGGAAGATCCCACATGCCACGGAGCGGCTGGGCCTGTGAGCCATGGCCGCTGGGCCTCCGTGTCCGGAGCCTGTGCTCTGCAACGGGAGAGGCCACAACAGTGAGAGGCCTGTGTACCGCAAAAAAAAAAAAAAAGAGACATAATCTCATTTATATTTGAAAATAAACTGCAGCGAAACTATAAAAAATCAAATAAAGATCAGCGAGACAAGAGGCGAGGAAACCACTTTGGAGACGACTGTAGTAATCCAGATAAGTTAGAACTAGAGTAGTCTTGCCACTATAAGTTAAGACATTTTAACTGTTTTGAAAACTATAGGAATCCCTTAGAAATTTTTAGAAAGAAAAATTATTATATTTGTTATACTATAAAATATTTATTATATGAACGTATTATATTAAATATAAATTACATTTCATTACTTTATTATTTTATATAATAATGTTATTTTAAAACTTGTCATCAGTAACAGACTAAATCAGCGGTCCCCAACCTTTTTTGGCACCAGGGACTGGTTTCGTGGAAGACAGTTTTTCCACAGAAGGTTGGTGGGGGGGATGGTTCAGGTGGTAATGTGAGCGATGGGGAGCGATGATAGGGAGCGGTGGGGAGCAATGGGGAGCAGAGCTGCAGATGAAGCTTCACTCGCTAGCCTGCCACTCACCTCACCTCCTTCTGTGTGGCCCAGTTCCTAACAGGCCACGGACCAGTACCGGTCTGTGGCCCGGGAGTTGGGGGCCCCTGGACTAAATGACTAGAGACAAGAAGTCCAAGGAAGAAACTACGCAATACTCCAAGGGCTGAAGGACTATCAAAGATTAAGAAGAAGAGAGAGGCCAAAGAGCTAGTTCAGAATTTTTTAAAAGGCTCAATAACGAGGTGAAAAAAGGCAGTGAAGTGTGAAGGAGTTGAAGAGTAGTCCAGATCACTCTTCTCAAAACAGAAAATAAAAGCATAAAAGCTTGTATTATTTGACTCCATATACATAAAATTAAATTTCAATGAATATAATCAGAACAAAGGTAAATTGGGAAAAAATATACAAAAACTATCCATGTTGTTGATTGAAAGTGTGGGTATAGGTGATCAATCTAGACAAATGTTACTGTACTTGTAACTTTTTTCAGTATACATAAATAAACAAAAAGTTTTAAGCAAAGAGCGATTCCCCAAAAGAAATGCCTATATAAACACTTTGAACAAATACTGGGAATATAAATATTTAAAGTTTATAATGTGATGAACTTTTGCTTGTTAACTTATCTAATCCAAGTAGAACTGGAAATACTACTACTCATGGGAATAACATATAGCTAGCCTATTTTTGTTTTATTTTAATAACACGCAGAGTGGAGAAAGCCGTGGCACAGAGTTATGCTGATAGAATGAGAACTCAGAGAGCTCAGAACATGTATTCATTTTATACTTTTACCCAAAAAGAAACTAGAAATGCTGTATCTTCAAAATATACCCTCAATGTTCATCAATACTCATTTCCAATAATTTATCCCATATAGTTATAATCAAACATAAATTATATTTCAATGAAAGAAATAGATTCCAGATCCATAAATTTTGTATATACGAATCTCCTTTTAATGTAAAATAAAATACAAGACATTCTATCAAATACATAAAATGATAGGAGATAACTTTTCAAGATGAGCAAAATCAAGATCATTCTTAAGATAGAGATACTTCATTAATAACTATTATATAATAAATAATATTAGAATAATTTTCACTAAATTATGCAAGATGTCATAGAAACTGTGTACTTCCAACATTCTAACTTTTATTTTTGTTCTTTCATCTTTTCTGACACTAAAAATACATGATGCAATCCTTTCCTGCTTGGAAGTACTAAGTTCATTTAACACAGTTTATATGTCTGACAAAGAGGCCAGTTCTCCTAATTTTTAAAGAGTGGAATGAAATTGGTTTCTTATTCTGTAAAGGCACTAAGCATTGACTTTGTATATCCAACATCATCAACAGAACTTTTCCTCTCAATAACCACTGCATGAGAGCACGCAGTAACAGTTACTTACTACCACCTTCCATATTATCATATAATTAAAAGAAGAGAGCAGCTTCCCTGGCAGTGCAGTGGTTGAGAGTCCGCCTGCCGATGCAGGGGACACGGGTTCGTGCCCCGGTCCGGGAGGATCCCACATGCCGCGGAGCGGCTGGGCCCGTGAGCCATGGCCTCTGAGCTTGCGTGTCTGGAGCCTGTGCTCCGCAACGGGAGAGGCCACAACCAAAAAAAAAAAAAAAAAAAAAAAAAAAAGAATAGAAAATTTACCACATCGGCCTTAAAGTAAATCAAAATTTTATTATACCACTAAGACCATTATGCAGTTCAGCTAAAATTGTTTCATAGTAAACTTTTCTTGATAAAGAAAGCAGTGCATAGATATTCTGATGCAGGCTCCTTAATCAGGTTAACTACTCCAGAGTATATTCTAGTCACTGCAGTTAACCTTTTGGAACACACTTCTACACAAAACAAATTCCAGATGACACTCCAATCTAATCTAATCTAATTTAATCTAATCCTTCTTAGTTTATACAACTCAGAGTTAGATGCCTTTGTAAGCAATAAAGCTGAAAAGAATTTTTCCTTTATTTCATCATTATGTCCAAAGTTTGCACGTTTATGAAAAATATTTGTCTATTCATCAAGTTGTAATAAGAAATACTTTGCTGCTTTATTTGTTCTATAAGTTGTTCTTCCATATCATTAGCCAATGAATGAAGTACAGTGAACAGTGGTATCATCTGGAGCTCAAGGCCCTCTCTAAAATTATTCTGGTTATTGGCAGAATTCAGTCCCTTGCCAGGAAGTGCTCTCAGCTCCTACAAGGTGATCTCAGGTCTTTGTTGCATGGTCACCTCCATCTCAGCAATGAAAAACTTCCTTTATTTCAGATCCTTCTCACACTTTGAGGCTCTCTCATTTCCTCTTCCAAACCAGCCAGAGAAAACTCTCTGCCTTTACAGGGTTCATGTGATTAGGTCAGAGCTACCTGTATAATCACCTTTTCTTAAAAGCAACTGTGCTAAAAAGATGTGAATCAAGTATCAAAGGAGAAGAAGAAAAAAGACAAGACTAAAAGACCCACAAAGCAATGAACCAATCCTTGAGTAGTTACAATGGATTGAATAATGTTCCCTCCAAATTCATGTCCCCCCAAAACCTGTGAATATGACCTTATTTGGAAATAGGGCCTTTGCAGATATAATCAAGTGAAAATGAGGTCAAACTGGATTAGAGTGGGGCCCATGTCCAATATGACTGGTATTCTTACAAAAAGAAGGAAATCTGGACACAGGCACAGAGAGAAGATGGTCATGTGAAGATGGAGACAGAGATTGGAGTTGATGCTCACACAAGCCAAGGAAAGCTGAGGATTGCCAGCACCCACCATAAGCTAGGAAGAAACAAGGAAGGATCCTCCTGTAGAGCCCTCAGGGAGAGCACGGCCCTGCTGACACTTTGATTTTGGACTTCTAGCCTCCAAAACTATGAGAGAATACATTTCTGTTTTAAGCCAAAAAAAAAAAAAAAAAAGCAACCGTGCTAACATATATAACATAACCCTGTCACAATAGTAAAATCTATCATATTCACTGTCCCAGGAATTATGCAGGGTGTGTACATGGGAATATCCTGCGGGGCGGGGCATAGTTTGGCTTACCTGTGTTCTGCACAGACTAATCTCATGTTAATCTTACCCAGAGACATCATTTTGGCTATTTTATTTTTCATCTCTAAGACTGCAAATTGGTTCTTTTACAAAAATCTTCCATTTTTCTTCACATTATGTTCACTTTTTCCTTTAAATTGAAAAACATCTTGAACATGTTTATAATAGATGTTGGAATGCCCTTATCTGACGATTCTGCTATATCTATCCTTTCTGAATCTGTTTCTATTGACTGATTTTTTTCTTCTGCTTAAGCATCACATTTTCTTGCTTCTTTGCACATTTAATGATTTTTTATTAGATGTTTGATGTTGAATTTTACATTGTTTGGTGACGAAATTTTTGTATTCCTTTAAAAAGAGTTGGAATTTTGTTCTGACAGAAAATTAAATAACTTATCAGTTTGATGCTTTCGAGGCTTGTTTTTTTCAACTTTTTTGTTGTCATTACACAGTAGCCTTCATTTTAGGGCTAATTTAGTCCCACTAATAAGACGTGACTCTTCTGCAATCTCCAGTGAATGCCACCACTGTGCATATTATTATACATATAATTAGGCAGCCTTAATTTGCAGATGATACTTAAGGAAATATAATGGAATATAAATATAAAAACTATATTTTGCTCTCAATAGCCAGGTATAAATACAACATATTATATCTTCTTGAAACCTGAGGTTTATGATTGTTTATAAACAATTAGATTATGGATGGTTATTGTATAACAATTTATGAAATTTAAGAATATCCAAACAGGTCAGGAGATGAGGTTAATATTACCTTTGTAAAATGAGTGGGCAAAGCTCTGCTCAGGAATTAACTTGGCAAGGAATCCATGGTTCAAACTTGGATGAGGGATAGATGGTATGACCACAACTGTGGAGAAAATTATGGAATCAAATTTGAGCCAGCATGTAACAACCTGCAACATGGTCCACTGAAGATCCAAGACAATTCTATATCACTACAACATGCAAACGTACTAGTAATACAGACCACATCTCTGGAGGAAGGAAAGAAGTTATGTATTAAGAGAAAGGAAATAATATACTCGTTAAGTAGAGTAATTTTAGCAACATACACAGAGACATACAAACAGAAGAGAATCAGAACTGGAAGGTTCACTAAAATATTGCTTGCTTTATACATATATGACTGTTATGCATGTATTAAAAATGAAGAAAGAGTTGATTAACATATAGAGTCTCAGGGTTTTAAATGGTCAAAAGACATAAACTGCAATGGTAGGATAACATTTAATTTGAAGAATAAAGTTAAAAGTAAAAGTATACTACAAAGAAATATCATGTTTATGTACTAAAAATAAATACAGCATGCAACAGCAAAGAATTATAGTTAAATATAATCAGTATTTCCACAACAGCGATAAAAAGTAAATGAGATATGATATGAATATGGAAAACAAAATGCAGAGATTTGACCACTAATTTATACTCACTTTTAAAAATATTCATTTAATTTGTATACCATATGTATTTATTTAGGAAAGATAATTTCTATTACAAATTAATCCAGTGGTACATGAGATAACCACTGGGTTACTAAGGTCACACTGCAAACAACAGAGAAACAACCTTGATGTAAACACCTGGCAAGAAATGCAATTTATAAAAGGCTCCCCATGATATTAAAATATTAGTTGCCAGAAAATGTGTTTATCATTTCCAGGCAGAGTAGATAAAGCTGATAGTGCACGAACTACTACAACATGAGCATCTTCTATAGATGAGAAAGACAACATGATCCAAAATGGTTCACTGATGTCTAGAAGTCTTTGATTTTAGTTGAAGCAACTTTGGTATAAAGTTTAGAATGTATGATTGTTTATTATAAATCTCTGACAGAATATTTAGATACTGAAATAACTATACACAATGAAAGAAAGAAAGAAAGAAAGAAAGAAAGAAAGAAAGAAAGAAAGAAAGAAAGGAAGAAAGAAAGAAAGAAGGAAAGAAAGAGGGATGCTATCTTTGAACTTGGGTATAAAGATTTACATTTTGGCTTATTGTTGATATTGAACTACTCTATAAGGACCTCCTACTTTCATATGTTTATAACGTTTAAAATTATACATTTAAAATATATGAGTTATCTGCATATTAAACAGTAGTATAAATGATTTGTATTAATAATTAGAAAAATTAAAACCAAAACTGATAAAATGAGAATACAGGGAATATCATTCTACATTTTTGTGTAATTAAAGAATATTAAATTGGCATTTATATACCACTTACTTATAAATACTTGAGGTGATTATGAATAGAACCAGTTTAAATCTAGATGTAAAATGAAATAAAAAGGAGATAAATGATGATGAAAATTCAAATAATTAGACAAATATTAAGTACCTGTACTTGTTGGTGAATTTATTTCTTGTCTGATGTTTCTACCTGGTTGGCTTCCAGTTCTTGCAGTCTCTCGCTGGGGTTCTAAAATGTCACGATACTTGGAAACCATCAGAACCGAAATGAAGTAAACAACAGCTAGAGCTAAGAACTGTGCCTGCTTGCTATCATCCTGCATAAAATGAAAAGGCAGTGTTGACACTCAAAACTTTTAAAGTATAAGTTCTTAGAGTACAAGAAACTATTGTTGTTTCATCTTCTTTATGGAGGCAAAATATGACATTTAACTTTTACTAAAACTTGCTAAGTATACATTGCTATTTAATAAGTATCATCTAAGTATAGATAAAAAACTCCATAAATATATCATCTGATTTACAGGTTGAAACGTAATTTCAAAAAATGAGAATGTTAAGATTTTGCTGAATATGCCACAAAATTTTATTCTTTGTCCTCTCCACTACTAGTATCCACTACTTCCATAACAACAGAGAATGCATATTTATAAGATATGCAGATAGCACAAGCCTGAAAAGAATAATTTAACATCTGAATTAAAAAAAAAAAAAGAGTTTCAAATATACTTTCAAGTAACTGAAAAAAAATTAACAGAATAAAATTACAATTGGAATACATATACAATTCTAACATACCACTACCTGAGCTGGAAACAATATGAGTAAAATAGGGGAGGTATAAAAATGGGGGAGCATAAAGCATGAATTTTTTGCAAGTTCAATATGACCTAAAAGTGTGATATGGCAGCTTAAGAAAAAGCTAACGCAATGTTTGACACATAAACAGATAAAAAGAAGTAACAGCACCACTATTCTCCTCTGGAAAAATGAGGTCATTTTTCCAGTGCAGAATTGGGAGCCAATATTTGAGGCTCCCAATTTCAAAAGCTCAATAACAAAATGAAATTTTTCCAGAGGAGAGCAGCAACGTGGTAAAAGGTCTGAAAGAGACTGACCAAGTTAGGATAAAGAGATAACAGTTTTAGAAAAGCAGATTGCTGTCTAATAGAGAAGATAACTTTAAAATAAGTATGCTTTGCAAAAATATAAAGAGCCATATAACCTTGAGAGCTCTGTCCAAAAAGCCTAGATAATCATCGTATAGGAAAAAACTGTTAATGGGAAAATTTAAATGACCTCTAATACTATTTCCAGATTAGATTATATCCAAGTAATCATATATAGATGGTTATTAAGCCTTTCTTCTAAGCTAGGTTAAAAGTGATACTCAAGCCAAAACTGCAAGTAATTACCTTTGGCCCATAGATAACATAGAAATAAGGAAAACAAACATGCATTAAAGTCTAGTAACTCCATAAACAGGCACTTTACATTACTACTTCATTTAGGCACAATGTGAGCAAGATTCAAAATTTATGTGCATTTGTTAGAAAAAAAAGATGATGAGAAATATTTACTGATGATTTAATACTATGAAACAGAATTAGTACAGGTAACACAGAAAATGACCAAACTAGATTAAATTTGTTCTGAAATATTATGAATTTAGTATTTCATACTCTGTGGGTAACAGACAGCTTTTATATATATAATTTTTCCTTAAAGACCTAATTTTTTTTATCTCATGTGGTTTTGAAATTAAGGCAACTAAAAATGACTATTGATTCATAAAAATTTCAAAAGTTAAGTAGAAATCTTACTATAATTTCTACAATTGACTAAAATATAGCAATTGTAAAACACTTCCAAATTTTGGAGATTATTTAAAATGAAAATAAGAGTGTACCTTAGAATTTACGAAATATGGTGGTAAAAAAGAGAGTGCTTTGCAAAGATCTACCTTCAGATTCTGACTCTACCTCACACTAGCTGTGTGATCTTAATGTTTTTGAGTCTTAGCTTTCTCTTAACCTTTTACTGAAAGCTGAGGTAATATATACTAAGTGTCTGATACACAGTATAAACTCAATGAACACAAATTATGTTACCTCCATGATGTTTGCAAGGTACACCTGGGAACACTAATTCCCTTCCTTCAGGAAGAAAGCTAATAAGCACCACTGTTGGGTTATCCAGTATAGTTACAAAACATCTATAGATACTAGAAAAATTATGATAATCCACCACAATAACCTGATTCAGAATTTACTAACAATTTAAATGCAATGTCACACTTAACATAAACCCCTTCTATGTTAGGTTCGAATGGGTCTCTTGGAGATGAAAACATACTCCATGTTTAAATCATCTGTCATTAAAAAAAAAAAAATCTTTCCACAACATGTTTTTTTTCAGGATGAATAATTTGCATTTCTAAATGGTTAAACTGTTAGTAATTTTTTTCCCAAGTCCAGATTATAGAGTTTCTAACAGCATGATTTTTATACTATTATATGTTTTATCTCCTATTTTTAAAAATTCCTTTATTTTTTATTAACTATAAAAGCAATACAGATTTACTACAGAAAATATAAAAATACAAAAAAAGTTCAAAATAAAAACTGTTTACCGAGAGATAATCATTGGTAGCACTTGGGTACTTTTTTCCAGACTTTTTTAAAAAAAAAAGGTGAACATGTGCATGTATGTACACTTGGCATACAAATGCAATATTTGCATAGTATAAGTATTTTTGCATACTGCTGCTTTCCCTTAAAATATATCATGAGCATTTTACATGTCACTAAGTTTCCCTCAAAAATATGATGTTAATAGCTGCACAGTTTCTTGTTAAATGAATATACTATGATTTATTAAGCTCTATATTGGATATTTACAATGTTATCAATTTTCCTGAAGGCAACTCTCATGAGCACATGGGCTTAAATAGCTTAAGGAGAACCACTGGGTAATAGCATCCATATTTATAAGAGTTTTAACACATGTTGGTAAAGAGCTTTCCAAAAAGTTTATTCAACTTCTATTCCTACCAGTGATAAGTCACAGAGCATGTTTCAATGCATCCTTGTAATGACAAGTACTATTATTTAAAATTTTTAGTTTATTTAATGGTAAAATATTTATCTCACTCTTGTTTTAAATTTCCATTTCTTTGACTGCTGGTTATACTGACTTTTAAATCATATGTTTGTTACCCTTATTTTCATATTTTACATCCATTGCCTATTTTTCTGTTGGTATGGTTGTAATTTTCTTAGTGATTTATAAGCACTGATATATATTAAAGAGTGAGAATTTTTCTATCATATATTCCTACCATGCAGTATTATGCTGTATGACTTAAATATATTTTAAACACTTTCTCAAGTACAAAGTACTCTATCCAATTTATTATTAAATGTAAACTTAAAACATAAACTTCCTTCTATGTTTCATAAATCATCAATTAAAATAAGAAAAATAGAATCCAAAATGGCTGATAAATAGCAACTATACTAAGGAGTATTGCCAATATTGGGTCTGCTGTGAAATGCTGTGTATGTTTCTATACAATTTGTGGAAAGGCCAATCTTATCCATCCTTACTTTGAATAAGTGATCATATAATTGGAGGGTTCCATGAAACCGTTTCCTTAAGCCATCTTTTCAATAAGCTTTATTAAGCAACCTTTCTAACTCAAATTCCCATTGATATCTATATTTTAAAATGCAGATTCTTATCTCAAAAGTAATTGCCCCCCAAATGTAACTGCCAGTAACACCTTAATGAATTAATCCCTTTTATCCATAATACAAGGAACATTGATATTAGCAAAATATTCAGAACCTAGAGATGGAGCAAGGAATACTAAAAGACAGAAGTAGGTAATTCAAGATAAAGTCAACTATAATTTTCAAAGTTATCCCTATTCTTAGTATCCATACAAAAATTAAATAAAAATTTAACATCATTGAAAAAAATAACATATCAATAAGTTTTCAGATAAAGCTAAGCTCATCCTTTTTACAAACAGAAGCATGTTATATATCTACAATCCCTGACACTAGGACATTTAGTTTTAATATGCAGCTTTCTTATAAAATTTAAATTATTTTACACAAATGACAGTGGAAAGTTTTTTCCTGGGAAATCAAGCAGGCATAACTTACCACATCCCGAAAGACAACTGCACGAAGGCGATTGATATCAACATCCTGAAGAAGTCTATCAGGATCCTTAATCGGAGAAAGGTTACCTGGAACATTCTCTAGTGGAGTCTTAAAAAGAAAGAGAGAGAATTGTGAAAAAATAGTATAATACAGAAACTTATATAGCAATATAATTTCTAATACCTTTAATTTAGTCATTAAACTGGCCACATTCTTTACCTCCTCTCTTCAGTGAACATTTATTGACAACAATATGTTATTACAAGGCACTTTTTCTGTTCTCTTCTACTCTTGTCATGGTTTCGCTTACTAGTGTTCTTATTCTTTATCAGCATAGCTACCGCTATAGACAAAGAAAGGCTAGAAGATTATGGCATAAAAAAAATATTAATCTTATACTCTGGGCTCAAATCTCTGCTATGTGACCTCAAGCTTGTTAGTAAATTTTTCTGAGCCTCACATTCCCTACCTCTAGTTAATTAGTCTCTTTAAGTCATCGCGTTCATTTATCCATCATGCTTTTATAATGTATGAAATTATTACGTTACATTATTACATGAGATTTCATATGTGAAAGCATTTCATGATGTACAAAATGTTAGAAAGGTGAGCAAAAAAAACTTTAGTCGTGGCGTTAATATTAAAGCTGGAAGACATTAAAGATCATTACCACCAAAATCCCTTTTATAGCTGAAGACACAAAAATCCACACATTTTAGGTAACATGTCACATAGCAAACTTGCAAGACAGCAAAGATCCCTGAAACTCAATCTAGTACTTTTTCACTTACATAATATGTTAAGAATTGTGTGGATTAGATTATATATGTAAAGTACCAAATACAATTCCTGCATATAAAGTAACCTGTTACTCTAACTAATTAATAATAAATAAGTCTCCTTCTGTTTCTCTGTAAACCTCAATTATTTATTCTATTTCACTCTTAAGATGACTGACTCCTTTGCAGCACAGAATAGTGAAAAGAGTATGGTATTTGAAGGTTGATAATTATTTGGCTTCCATTACAATTCCAAGACTAACCAGCCATATAACCTTAGGTTAGATACTTAACCTCTCAGAACCTCAGCTTTAATATGTAAAAATAGGCTAATAATCTTTATCAGAGAAAGATTAAAGAAATAATATACTATTCATAGCATAGATGAAAACTTTGTATATATTTTAATTTATATACTATTTTACAGTTTACAAAGTACTTCTATGTCCATAATCTAATTTGAGACATTTTTATAGGAAAAGCTTGTATTACTGCTCCTTTTTAGAAAGTATAAAAAATGAGGTGCAAAGAAACCATGTGGCTAATACAAGTTCACTCAGGTTAGTAACACACCAAAATTAACTAAGGTTTACTTACTCAAGTGCCACATTAAAAATGAATAAAAATAGGGAAGAAAAAAAACCCCAACTCTCTCCATTGATTCTCTATTCTGAAACGTGTTTTCTTACCAATTCAACTTTTCCCTAATATTTCTATATCCATCACTTATAATCCATCTTTCATTGCCAAGGTTCTTGCTAGAGAGACACTGACTAGCTCAACTAAATTACTATGGATTTCCCTCTCACTGCGCTTTTTTGTCCATGTTCTACAATCAGTGTACTACTTGGCTTGACAGGCTTGAAATGTTCCCTATTATCTTCTGAATTAAGTACAGACATCTTTAAGATCTAAGCTCTCAAAAATACTAACTTATTTATTCATTTCATGATATATATATTGAATGGCTAACTCCTAGAGAGAGGAAGGAAATTAGTATTAATTGAATGTTCACTGCATTTCTGGAATTACTAAGTACTTTAACGCATTATTGCTTTTTATTTAATTCATACAAACACCTTATACATACATACATATATATATATATATATGCATGTATGTATATACATACATATTCATTTTAAAGACTGGAAAACTGTCTTCCAGTCTTTAAAATGAAAAACTGAGGCACAAGAGACTAAGGAATGTGTCTTGGTTCATAAAGCCAGTAAGTGGTAGAGCCAGGATACAAACTCAGAACTGTTTGATTCTGGAGTTTGTGCCGTGCGATATACGCTCTGTAATTACAAAGATGTATGATACGAACATGGCCTCAAGTAACATACAGTCCCCTGTGCCTACACAAATAACATGAAGCATGACTGCTGATATGTTTCTATTTAATTTTCTAAGCAATGAAGAGCTTTGTGGAGACTTGTCAGCAATAAAATAATACATGGTCTAATTATTTTAGGAATGTGTCTCTAACAGTAGTGAAAAAGAAAGACGCTACACTACAGATAGACTAAATGTGTGGCTGTTCTGCCTGAAAACTGCAAAAGTTTGAACCACAGAACTTTTTAAATGAATTAAACTTTTACTTCATGCCTTCATTTATTGAGCCTTCATTGTTTCAGTATCAAACATCTAATTACAAGTACCGTGAGTGACAAGAGACATGCCAGGTTTTATGAAAATATCAAACAGAGGAACTTCCCCTAGACTAGGTTGGCAGTGAAGGTATTAGAAAACATTTTCCTCAGAGAGTTGAACTTAAGCTAAAGTCAAGAGTGGAACAGGGGCTTCCCTGGTGGCGCAGTGGATGAGAGTCTGCCTGCTGATGCAGGGGACACGGGTTCGTGCCCCGGCCCGGGAAGATCCCATATGCCGCGGAGCGACTGGGCCCGTGAGCCATGGCTGTTGAGGCTGCGCATCCGGAGCCTGTTGCTCCGCAGCAGGAGAGGCCACAACAGTGAGAGGCCCGCGTACCGCAAAAAAAAAAAAAAAAAAAAAGAGTGGAACAGAATCACTGGGGTGAATAATAAGGATGGACATTTCAAGAAAGGGGAAGCTATGCGTAAGTCTAAAGGTTAAAACAAATTCTGATGAACTGCATGAAGTCTACAGTGTGACTAAAATAAAATAGTAATAAATAAACAAGATAAAATAGTAAAAGCAAGAGTAAGGGATTCCAAGTTGTAGCTGAAGTAAGCAACAGTCAAGCATGCAGGACCTAAAGTCACGTTACTGAAAGTCTGAAGTGATGCAAATGGTCAGTTGAACATACAATAAATAGAGCTAATTTAGAATGAGAATCACTGCTGCATTCCGAAATACTGTACACCGTTCATTCATTTCATGGGCATTCAATATATTTTTGTTGACTATCATGGGAATTCTATCCCTAAAAGCATATCCATTTAAAAAGCTCATTATTCATATACTGAACTATGTGAAAATATATGTAACTATTAAAAATAGTCATAATTAAGAACTTTTCAGTGCTATGAACTGATATAATCCTTATAAGAACCCTACGAGGTAGAAATTATTAGTATCTTCATTGAGTAACCAAAAATTACCAGTCTCAGAGAGGTTAACTAATCCTGATAATACAATTCTGAAGAAGAGAAGCCAGGACCAGAGCCTCCATCTGCCTGATTATCAAGCAATACCATGTCACTTTGTTCTCATGAACTTAAAAAAAATTTTTTAAGGTACATTGTATTTAACATAGAAGATGTTTAATTACCTTGGAAGCTGCTGTGGCAGTCACACCTTGGGGAGCTTCCTGAGGTTTACTGCTTGCATGTGAAGGTTTGTTCCCCCTGTCTCTCTGTCTCTGCCGACATTCTAAACAGTTTCTCACAGCAACACAGCAAACTATTTTTAAAAGTGAAAGCATATTATTGAGGTAAATTGCTGACTTTGACATGTTTTAAAAAATTGCTTGGTTCTATTTTTTCTTTCTTTCCACTTTCTCCATCCCATTATTATTATTAAAATCAACCAGATCAATAAATATTGTTTTAAATTAGGAAACATGATAATGAAAAGTATACATAAAACATTCATGTAGTTAAAAAATAAAAACAAATTACCCATAAACTACCAACCAGCTGAAGAAACAGAATACTACAGGGTCTTTGAAGCTCCCAATATATCCTTCCTTATTCTATCCCCTTCCAACCTTCAAAATTCTGAAATTTATGGATCAATTAAAATTTTTTAAAAACTTATTCATATTTGATGATTTTTAAAATAATAAGTCTTCTGCCCTTAAGTTGACTATCTTGGTGACTATATAGAGCACAGCTCCCCATTTCAGGCAGCAACAGAGTACATCCATATAGTCAAGCCTCACAAGTCCCAATATCTACCTGTTTTCGTGGTGGGAACATCACCTTTGTCAACAAGCATTCAATAAGTACATTCTGTCTATTCACTTACTTATTTTAAGAAGCAGTAAAGCATAGTAATAAACACTACAGATTTTGGAATCAGGCCACCTAAGTTTGAATCCTGGCTCTGCCACTTATGGGCTGTGTGATCTTGGGCCAGCTGCTTAAACTATCTGTGCCTCAGTCTCCTCATGGTAAAATGAGTATAAACACAGTAACTTCCTGAGAGGACTGTTATGAGGACTAACTGAATCAATATATGAAAAGTGCTTATAACAGTAAACAGCACATACATATAATTGTTTGCTTATTATTCACTTATAAAACTTTCCTGTGGATGATAAAAAAAACAAATCTGCTAAGAATTATCAGGATAAAAATGAAATCAGCAGTAAAGCTTTGGAATATATTCAGAAATAAAAGTTCAGGATAACCAAATAAATGCAGTTTTCAAGATAGCCGGGCATTTAAAAAAATATTTCTCTTTCTAACAAAGTTCAACCTGTAAGCTATTGTTAAATATCAATGGAAATGTCCATGATGGCCCACAGTAATTATTCCACACCTCTTGGCTGACAGAGAGATCTCCATGTGGTCAATCTTTCCCTTATAATGGAGATGAAATGACTCCTCTCAGGAAAATACAAAAATACAAAACAACATTTAAAAAGTACATTTATTCCACCATTCTTAAATCAGGTTCTTATTCCGTCCTTGGATTAGAAACAACTTCTCCCCTGCAACTATATTTATATATATATATATATATATATTTTTTTTTTTTTACAAGATTTTTAAAATTATGGATAAAAAGAATACATATTAAGAACATCCTCCCTATCAAATACCTTACTTTCTCATGTCCTCCCTGTTCACACTTTAAGGCAAGTATGAAAATAGTAGCCATTTTGGTCTGAAAACAATAGTTGTCTGGTCCCCTGTAAAGACTAAATAATATAAATAATTTTTCCCTTTAAAAAAAGGTAAGAGATGTAAGAATGATTCCTGCCTAAGGAGCTGGTCTAAATGTACTAAGAGTTTTCAGGACTAAATTTTATTTGTAACACAAGATAGCGGCAAAAAAAATCATAGGTATAGTAATGCTTATTAGTGTTAATATTTATTAGTGTTATTAGGTACACTAATGTTTATTAATGTTAACTGTGCATTCTGAGAAACAGTGAGATTGGCATGGTCAATTTTATCCTTTAGCATTATGTGTATAAAACTAGTCGTTGGTTTTCTGATACATTTGTGGGTCTAGGACAACTACCCTCTGTATTAGTTTACCAAAAATAAGGATTCATAAATAGATTTACATTAAAATCACTTCAGTGAAAAAGGTTATTGTCCAACTGATTCTGAAACAACTCAAAATATATCTGACTTTATTTCAAATTAGAATCCATTAAAGATCAATTCCATGAAATCTCCAATGTGAAGATATTATAATTTTTTAATTTAGTAATTCTGAAGAATTACAAAATCATCTCTACATTACATAATCATCAAATTGTATCATTAATACTTTATGTATCACAGAGTATCAAAAAGTAATCTGTAATTATTTAACATGCACCGTTATTCTTAACAGACTTACCTAGCCTTAGGCACTGTCGCATTAAACCACCAGAAGACATGTTTTTTTCAGCTTCAATCTCACTAAAATTTAGAGAGCTGGCAAATACAAGTACATCAACCATAGCCATCAATCGACTGAGGAAAGTTACTGCTGTCTCAGCTGACATGCCTTGTGTCACTTCAATATTTTCCAATTCCGTCTTTAAAAAAGTAGAAGATTTAAATCTTGCTTAAAATTTGGAAATATAATACATGTACATACATACTGCAGGTTAACAGTAGTTTAGTTATTTTGTAAACAAAACAAGTTATAAATCATAAACTAATTCCATATATCACAAGAGCCAGTTATCAAATTTAATTAGCTTACCTATGAATTATCTTTAAATAAAGGAAAAATCTATTTTTAAAATCAATGTTAGATTTCAATATCATTACTTGTAAAAACTACATTCCAAACAAGATCATTTCATAAAGATATTTAGAAGTAATCACATGTATATATTTATACTAGTTCTGTTCTACTTTATTAGTTAACAAAGACATAAAACTCATATTTCTTTCCTAAAATCCTCATTCTCATTTATAAAAATATACGTGCTAATTTTTCTTTCCCATAAAATGTATGATGAGCAATAGGAAAGATATGTGGCACTTTCATTTGACATCAAAGGGAGACAACTGTCAAATTATGACACTTTCTTATCCATTTCAGAATAAAGTGAAACCACTAGGTATCTTATATGAACAATAAAAATCTAGGGTAAAAATACTCAAGATCAATAATTCCTCTACTGATATTAATTTGTGACACTAGCAATAAGAAGAATCAGTAGCATTCTAGACTGGTGAAACTGTACTTTCACTACACTATTGTCTATGGTAAAATATAATTTCCTGCTTTGAAAGGGAATGGTACAAAGCATTGTGTTTCGTAAGATGTATAATTCTGTATTTTGTAAGCAATAGCAACATCTCATTTTATTTTTCATTGTGCATTACATAACATTTAAATTATTTTGGTTCATTATGACTAGACCTCATTTTCTCAGTGCCTCAAAATCAGAGAAAAGTAAGGAATGCTTTACAAATAAAACGTACTACTGTTTAAATTTTCTGAAAATGGGCACACTAGCCATATGGATTAACCTTACTTCTGCACCAAATGATAAATTCAACTACAAGGTAAGCATATATCATAGGTATCTGCTCCTATTTAATGCTCCATTTGACATTATTTATACCCATCATTCTACCTAGACATATCCCTACTCACATTAACATGGAAATGTCAGCAG
>NW_006791240.1:1836316-1849179 GCF_000442215.2 Lipotes vexillifer
ACCTCTTAAACACTTCTTGTGTACAACATGGGTAAGAAAAGAGACAGCTGGCTACTGCAAGCACTTTTATAACTAAACGATTATAAATGGAGTATAAAATGTAACAACCTTTCTCCCTTCTATTTAACATCAAAATAGAGTGAAAATCATTCTCTCTAAGAGGAGCTTGGAAATAGACAAACATTTTTTTTTCAATTGTTGATTTACAACATTATGCCAATTCGGTATCCATGACCTAAAGAAATGATTAATTCATTACTCGGATTTTTTAAATAAAGATTCCTCATTTGCTAGCACTTCACTGATATACAGCATCATTTCATAGCATGAATTAAAAATCGGTGACCACAACACAATTGTTTATAATAAAAGTTTAAAAATTAATTTTATATAAAATCTCCCTTTAAAATATCACTTATCAATATAAGTGTTTTATAATGGAATGGAAGATCTGGCCATTGCTTAGGTCCATTAAGCATTCTGAAAACTTTTCAAAATATTAGAATTTTAGGATATCTATAGATGTATTCTCAAAGAAATTCATCATTTTGAATTACTAAAATTACAGGAACTCTAACTCATTTTATTAGTTAATGATTTTATTTTGAAATATTTTGCGGTGTACAAGGCTTAAGCTTCAAAATGTTTTCATTTTTAAATGAGTAAATTATAAACAGAAATTATAAACAGAATTATTAATCATCCATGAAATTTGCCACTGTTATTTTTGACTAAACAAAATAAAATTTTAAACTAAAAAGCATTCTTAACCAATAACCTAAAAGGGAGTTCTTATTAATTCTATATAATAGTAATTTATAAATATGATGAAATGTTATATAAACATCATAGCATAAGTTTAAAAATGAAGATCACCCACATATGATTATCATTAAATCTTAACATATATTCCAACCAATTTCCTTTCTTTGGAACCAGTTAAAATCTGATTGTACATATGACTGAAATATTATTGTATTCATTATATTCTGATAGTTTAGTCTAAAGATTAATGTGAATAATAAAGTAGTAGTTCATCAGTGCACTGAGAAAATAATCCTTCTAATGAATCTTTTAAATATACCAAAGATATGCCTAATGTTAGATGGTATGGAAACTCAAAATATAACCAAGTCAAAAATTTCATAAATAAGCAAAAATAAAATTTAAAACTGAAAACCTGAAAATTACTGAAGTAATACTAACCTTAGAACCCTGGACATGCATTAGACAAAACAGACAACAGACCAAAAAAGTACAAGAAAAGCAAATTATTAAAATTAAATGAAAATACAATGTAAAATTGAAACACAAAATAATATATTAAAAGTATATTTGATTATTTTATTAAAAGCAAAAATTCTCAGAAGAGATATTCATTTTATAAATTACATATGATTAAGATTAAATATCAAATAGACTTCTATTTATTTTTTTCATTAGAGTAAGTGCCCAAATAATATATATGTAAATATAGTTCATATATTAGAAATGATGCATACTCTATTTTACAAAATAAGTTATCTTTTCCTAGAAGATGACCAAGGAAACATTTTAATAACTAAACTAACATAATGTCTCTGTAAAAGCCTTAGCTCACTACCAGTTTAAGCAGAAATGACTTAGGAAATAAACTGTACCAACCTTCTAGAATTTTCATTAAGGAATCATGCTATTTTGTTTCCTAAAATATTTGGAGCCCTTCCTATAGAACAAAATCCCCAGTAATTAATAAGATAATAAAATATTTGAGAGATTCTAATTTAAAAACCACTTTCCCTTGCTAGAAAAGAACTTACTGATACACTAAATGAGGTCGCATGTGTACTAAGATAATTGCATAGATTTTGTCCTAAGTTTCAGAGTATTATTAAGAATTATATTCAGTATATTAAAAATTTTTGGATAGAATTAAGTTTCATAATAAAAGTCAACAACTATTCTTATTCTTTGATTTCTGACATTATACGTGAGCATAAATTTCAAAATAAACTATTTTCAAGTAGTACAGGAGAACATATAAAAGCACCCTAAGAATACTAAAATATAATCAGTGTTATGAGATAAACAAAACACAAAGAAAATTAGTAGTTTTCCCAAGTCTATTAGTTACATTTTCTAATAATTGTAAGAAAATATAAATTAAATTAAGTCCTTGCCATCATTTTTTGACATAAAAAGTTCCTCTTCTTTCTCAGGATTATGAAACTATTAGGAAAGCCAATATCAGTCTCTATTATTTTTCTATCAACAGAGAAAATGAAACCATACGTGACACTGAATGAAATTCTAAACATTCAGTGTTCTGGATTGTTGACCAAAATGGTCAACTTAAAATCATTAAGTGATTATGCAATTTGTAGTTGATCCATGTTCTTTGTTTATCTTCATTTTTTTCTCCAATTCCTTGCTTTCATTCATGACCAACTTGAACAGTGTATAGAAAATAAATGAGAGGATGCAACTGACTAGTCATAGAAACATTAACTTCAAAACCTCAACAACAGTAACAAAAATAATGCTCCTTCTCCAAATCAAAGACTGGTCAACCTACATAGGAAGAGTTCTATTTCTTTCCCCTGACTACTTAAGTTAAAACTATTGGTCTAATTTAGAGACTTGAAACTATGTAATATTTTCTATGCTACATAACATTTTAAATAATCCAGGTAAAACTGAAACTCCAATAGAGTACTGCTTCTTCAATGAATATTAAGTTTGAGGTGGCATTATAACACAAATATCTGTATATCTGTACTCTTTTTCCTTAAAGTTTCCACTGAAATATTTCCGTACAAGTAAGATAAAACAGCTCAAATTTTCTCACGTGATGGTACGGCAACAGCAATACACAAATGTCATCCTTAGTATGGATTACTGTATTCATATAAGGTCCCAGGGCAGAAAATAAACCACCACTATGCCAATGCCATGGAGAGAACAGACAAGACTACACCATTTTAGTTTTTTGCCATCAAAATGGATCACCCATAGTAACTAACTTGGTTCAAATATCCTATTTTAAACTTCAAAATTCTGAGTGTGACAGGCTTACTCTATAAATGGGAAGATCATTCCATCACTGAATAAAAAGTTCCAAAAGGAAGTAAAGGAGGGAAACATTCAGTAAGAGTCATCTCCATCTAGTGACATTACCTAACTAAATTTTCATAAACTCCCTGTGGGATAAGTAAAATTAACACCATTAAAATGAAATTAAGGTTGACATCATTTCTAGTAAGTGGTAGAACCCAGGTTAAAATACACATTTATCCTATGCTAAAACCCATATGCCTTCAATTAAATCATAACTTGAAGAAAAATTGTGTTTGAGTCTCACTGATTACTGGGAAACAAAAGTTTGCTTTCGATGAAAATGAGCAAATTATCTGAGATCCACACTTATCCTGAGAAATGGAAAAGACAGTTTCCTGGGTTGAGCTTTTAATAGAAATTATAACGAATACTTAGCATTCTACTTACCTACTCAAAATTAAGTACAATTTCAACATTAGATGTGTCAAATGCTAAAAATATTTAGTATGGCTGCATGGGAAAAGTTACAAATCTTCTAATAAAACATAATGATCACAACCACCAGTGAAATTGTGTTAAAAATTAAACTTTAATAAATGTTCATTAAGTCAAATGCAAGCTCTTATTTAATAGGAAAAATGAATTTATCTTAAGCTCTAACTATTGAATTTTTAATGATCAGGAGTAAGTAATGAAGTTTTACGCTATGACATTTGTATTTTATGTAAAAATGGTGCTGTAAGTCAGTGGTCAGCAAACTAGGACCTACAAGTCAAATATAAATAAAGGTTTATTGAAACACACCCACACCTACTCCTCTGTGTTATGATATATGGCTGCTTTTGCAAACAACAGCAAATGTCAATAGTTAGATACCATATAGCCCACAAGACTGAAAATATTTACTATATGATCCATACACAGAATAAATTTGTCAACCACTGCATACCATCATTACTCATATTTATTCCTTAAATATGTATCTCTATATAATGTATGAATATTCTGAAGAACTCCACAAACCGAAACAAAACTGCAGATCACTCAAACATTAGTTTCAAATGTTTCTATCTCTCTTCATATAGGATTGAAATTCTAAAGGCATCTACATGACAATATTTCCCTTTGGTAATCTGTATATCGCCAGTGTTTCCTTTTTCACTTATTCCATACAAAATTCTCTTTTGGCTTTTTATATATATTTTATTTATTTATTTATTTATTTATTTATTTATTTATTTATTTATTTATTGCGGTACGCAGGCCTCTCACTGCTGTGGCCTCTCCCGTTGTGGAGCACAGGCTCCGGATGCGCAGGCTCAGCGGCCATGGCTCAAAGGCCCAGCCGCTCTGCGGCATGTGGGATCCTCCTGGACCGGGGCACGAACCCGTGTCCCCTGCATCAGCAGGTGGACTCTCAACCACTGCGCCACCAGGGAAGCCCTTGGCTTTTTATATTTTAAATCTAAGTTAAAGAAAGTAACACGACATTGTTAATCAACTATACTCCAATAAAATTTTTTTTTTTTAAATCTAAGTTAAAAAGCTCCATATCTTCAGTTCTCATTTCTTTCTTTATTCAACCTCCTCCTTCCTAACTCTTCCCCTCTACTACATTATAATTTTTAGCAAGAATATTATACAATAAAGTAATAGAAGATATTACTCAACAGTTGACACCAACCATGTTTTCTCCCAGTAGGAAGTGGGAGAAAAGGTTGTCGCTATTAGGAAGCAATTTATTCAAAGAACGTAAAATTAGCTATGTTGTACAACCAGGTATAGGTACAATCAGCTAATGGACCAAAATAACAGAAATACAGAGACAGAAACAAGGAAGAAAAGTTTCTACAACTGAATGAATTCCAAAGTCTGTTGAGAACAGTCTAAGAAATAAGTACCACAGTTTCAAATTCCAAACTGCAGAGATCAAAACTGCACAGGTAATAATTTTGGAAGTAGAACCTCAAAGTGTCAGTATCTTTATTGTATATTCATTATAAAATAAAAAATAAGCAGGAGGGATGGGGAAGATGGTGGAAGAGTAAGACGCGGAGATCACCTTCCTCCCCACAGATACACCAGAAATACACCTACACGTGGAACAACTCCTACAGAACACCTACGGAACGCTGGCAGAAGACCTCAGACCTCCCAAAAGGCAAGAAAGTCCCCACGTACCTGGGTAGGGCAAAAGAAAAAAGAATAAACAGAGAAAAAAGAATAAACAGAGATAAAAGAATAGGGACGGGACCTGCACCAGTGGGAGGGAGCTGTGAAGGAGGAAAGGTTTCCACACACTAGGAAGCCCCTTCAAGGGCGGAGACTGCGGGTGGCGCAAGGGAAAAGCTTCGGGGCCACGGAGGAGAGCGCAGGAACGGGAGTGCGGAGGGCACAGCGGGGAGATTCCCGCACAGAGGATCGGTGCCGACCAGCACTCACCAGGCCGAGAGGCTTGTCTTCTCACCCGCCGGGGCGGGCGGGGCTGCGAGCTGAGGCTCGGCTTCGGTCGGAGCGCAGGGAGAGGACTGGGGCTGGCGGCGTGAACACAGCCTGCAGGAGGTTAGTGCACCACGGCTAGCCAGGAGGGAGTCCGGGGAAAAGTCTGGACCTGCCGAAGAGGCAAGAGACTTTTTCTTCCCTCTTTGTTTCCTGGTGCGCGAGGAGAGAGGATTAAGAGCGCTGCTTAAAGGAGCTCCAGAGAAGGGCGTGAGCCGCGGCTGAAAGCGCGGACCCCAGAGACGGGCAGGAGACGCTAAGGCTGCTGCTGCCGCCACCAAGGGGCCTGTGTGCGAGCACAGGTCACTCTCCACACCTTCCTTCCGGGGAGCCTGTGCAGCCCGCCACTGCCAGAGTCCTGGGATCCAGGGACAACTTCCCCGGGAGAACACACGGCGCGCCTCAGACTGGTGCAACTTCACGCCGGCCTCCACCGCCGCAGGCCCGCCCCGCACTCCGTGCCCCTCCCTCCCCGCGGCCTGAGTGAGCCAGAGTCCCCGAAGCAGCTGCTCCTTTAACCCCGTCCTGTCGGAGCGAAGAACAGACACCCTCCAGCGACCTACACGCAGAGGCAGGGCCAAATGCAAAGCTGAGCCCCGGGAGCTGTGAGAACAAAGAAGAGAAAGGGAAATCTCTCCCAGCAGCCTCAGAAGCAGCGGATTAAAGCTCCACAATCAACTTGATGCACCCTGCATCTGTGGAATACATGAATAGACAAGGAATCATCCCAAATTGAGGAGGTGGACTTTGAGAGCAAGATTTATGATTTTTTCCCCTTTTCCTCTTTTTTTTTGTGAGTGTGTATGCGTATGCTTCTGTGTGAGATTCTGTCTGTATAGCTTTGCTTCCACCATTTGTCCTAGGGTTCTATCCGTCTGTTTTTTTTTCTTCTTTTTAAAAACAAATTCTTTCTTAATAATTTGTTTTTATTTTATTTTATTTTACTTTATTTTACCTTCTTTCTTTCTTTCCTTCCTTCCCTCTTACCTTCCTTCCTTCCTCCCTCCCTCCCTCCTTTTTTCTTCTTCCTTCCTTCCTTCCTTGCTTCCTTTCTTTTTTTTTTTCTTTTTCTAATTTATCTCCCTTTTATTCTGAGCTGTGTGGATGAAAGGCTCTTGGTGCTGCAGCCAGGAATCAGTGCTGTGCCTCTGAGGTGGGAGAGCCAACTTCAGGACACTGGTCCACATGAGACCTCCCAGCTCCACATAATATCAAACAGTGAAAATCTCCCAGAGATCTCCATTTCAACACCAGCACCCAGATTCACTCAACGACCAGCAAGCTACAGTGCTGGACACCCTATGCCAAGCAACTAGCAAGACAGGCACACAACCCCATCCATTAGCCGACAGGCTGCCTAAAATCATAATAAGGCCACAGACACCGCAAAACACACCACCAGAAGTGGACCTGCCCACCAGAAAGACAAGATCCAGCCTCATCCACCAGAACACAGGCACTAGTCCCCTCCACCAGGTCACTGGGGACTTTAGCCACTGGGGACAGACACCAAAAACAACGGGAACCACGAACCTGCAGCCTGCGAAAAGGAGACCCCAAACACAGTAAGATAAGCAAAATGAGAAGACAGAAAAACACACAGCAGATGAAGGAGCAAGAAAAAAACCCACCAGACCTAACAAATGAATAGGAAATAGGCAATCTACCTGAAAAAGAATTCAGAATAATGATAGTAACGATGATCCAAAATCTTGGAAATAGAATAGACAAAATGCAAGAAACATTTAACAAGGACCTAAAAGAACTAAAGATGAAACAAGCAATGATGAACAACACAATAAATGGAATTAAAAATACTCTAGATGGGATCAATAGCAGAATAACTGAGGCAGAAGAACGGATAAGTGACCTGGAAGATAAAATAGTGGAAATAACTACTGCAGAGCAGAATAAAGAAAAAAGAATGAAAAGAACGGGGGACAGTCGCAGAGACCTCTGGGATAACATTAAACACACCAACATTCGAATTATAGGGATTCCAGAAGAAGAAGAGAAAAAGAAAGGGACTGAGAAAATATTTGAAGAGATTATAGTTGAAAACTTCCCTAATATGGGAAAGGAAATAGTTAATCCACTCCAGGAAGCACAGAGAGTCTCATATAGGATACATCCAAGGAGAAACACGCCAAGACACATATTAATCAAACTGTCACAAATTAAATACAAAGAAAACATATTAAAAGCTGCAAGGGAAAAACAACAAATAACACACAAGGGAATCCCCATAAGGTTAACAGCTGATCTTTCAGCAGAAACTCTGCAAGACACAAGGGAGTGGCAGGACATATTTAAAGTGATGAAGGAGAAAAACCTGCAACCAAGATTACTCTACCCAGCAAGGATCTCATTCAGATTTGATGGAGAAATTAAAACCTTTACAGACAAGCAAAAGCTGAGAGAGTCCAGCACCACCAAACCAGCTTTACAACAAATTCTAAATGAACTTCTCTAGGCAAGAACACAAGAGAAGGAAAAGACCTACAATAACGAACCCAAAACAATTTAGAGAATGGGAATAGGAACATGTATATCGATAATTACCTTAAATGTAAATGGACTAAATGCTCCCACCAAAAGACACAGACTGGCTGAATGGATACAAAAACAAGACCCATATATATGCTGTCTACAAGAGACCCACTTCAGACCTAGAGACACATACAGACTGAAAGTAAGGGGATGGAAAAAGATATTCCATGCAAATGGAAACCAAAAGAAAGCTGGAGTAGCAATTCTCATATCAGACAAAATAGACTTTAAAATAAGGACTATCAGAAGAGACAAAGAAGGACACTACATAATGATTAAGGGATCGATCCAAGAAGAAGATATAACAATTGTAAATATTTATGCACCCAACATAGGAGCACCTCAATACATAAGGCAAAAACTAGCAGCCATAAAAGGGGAAATCGACAGTAACACATTCATAGTAGGGGACTTCAACACCCCACTTTCACCAATGGACAGATCATCCAAAATGAAAATAAATAAGGAAACACAAGCTTTAAATGATACATTAAACAAGATGGACTTAATTGATATTTATAGGACACTCCATCCAAAAACAACAGAATACACATTTTTCTCAAGTGCTCATGGAACATTCTCCAGGATAGATCATATCTTGGGTCACAAATCAAGCCTTGGTAAATTTAAGAAAATTCAAATTGTATCAAGTATCTTTTCCGACCACAACGCTATGAGACTAGATATCAATTACAGGAAAAGATCCGTAAAAAATACAAGCACATGGAGGCTAAACAATACACTACTTAGTAACGAAGTGATCAGTGAAAAATTCAAAGAGGAAATCAAAAAATACCTAGAAACAAATGACAATGGAGACACGACGACCCAAAACCTATGGGATGCAGCAAAAGCAGTTCTAAGAGGGAAGTTTATAGCAATACAAGCCCACCTTAAGAAGCAGGAAACATCTCGAATAAACAACCTAACCTTGCACCTCAAGCAATTAGAGAAAGAAGAACAAAAAAACCCCAGAGTTAGCAGAAGGAAAGAAATCATAAAAATCAGATCAGAAATAAATGAAAAAGAAATGAAGGAAACAATAGCAAAGATCAATAAAACTAAAAGCTGGTTCTTTGAGAAGATAAACAAAATTGATAAACCATTAGCTAGACTCATCAAGAAAAAAAGGGAAAAGACTCAAATCAATAGAATTAGAAATGAAAAAGGAGAAGTAACAACTGACACTGCAGGAATAGAAAAGAACATGAGAGATTACTACAAGTAACTCTATGCCAATAAAATGGACAACCTGGAAGAAATGGACAAATTCTTAGAAATGCACAAACTGCCAAGACTGAATCAGGAAGAAACAGAAAATATGAACAGACCAATCACAAACACTGAAATTGAAACTGTGATTAAAAATCTTCCAACAAACAAAAGCCCAGGACCAGATGGCTTCACAGGCGAATTCTATCAAACATTTAGAGAAGAGCTAACACCTATTCTTCTCAAACTCTTCCAAAATATAGCAGAGGGAGGAACACTCCCAAACTCATTCTACGAGGCCACCATCACCTTGATACCAAAACCAGACAAGGATGTCACAAAGAAAGAAAACTACAGGCCAATATCACTGATGAACATAGATGCAAAAATCCTCAACAAAATACTAGCAAACAGAATCCAACAGCACATTAAAAGGATCATACACCATGATCAAGTGGGGTTTATTCCAGGAATGCAAGGATTCTTCAATATACGCAAATCTATCAATGTGATTAACCATATTAACAAATTGAAGGAGAAAAACCATATGATCATCTCAATAGATGCAGAGAAAGCTTTTGACAAAATTCAACACCCATTTATGATAAAAACCCTGCAGAAAGTAGGTGTAGAGGGAACTTTCCTCAATATAATAAAGGCCGTATATGACAAGCCCACAGCCAACATCATCCTCAATGGCGAAAAACTGAAAGCATTTCCACTAAGGTCAGGAACAAGACAAGGTTGCCCACTCTCACCACTCTTATTCAACATAGTTTTGGAAGTTTTAGCCACAGCAATCAGAGAAGAAAAGGAAATAAAAGGAATCCAAATCGGAAAAGAAGAAGTAAAGCTGTCACTGTTTGCAGATGACATGATACTATACATAGAGAATCCTAAAGATGCTACCAGAAAACTACTAGAGCTAATCAATGAATTTGGTAAAGTAGCAGGATACAAAATTAATGCACAGAAATCTCTGGCATTCCTATATACTAACGATGAAAAATCTGAAAGTGAAATCAAGAAAACACTCCCATTTACCATTGCAACAAAAAGAATAAAATATCTAGGAATAAACCTACCTAAGGAGACAAAAGACCTGTATGCAGAAAATTATAAGACACTGATGAAAGAAATTAAAGATGATACAAACAGATGGAGAGATATACCATGTTCTTGGATTGGAAGAATCAACATTGTGAAAATGACTCTACTCCCCAAAGCAATCTATAGATTCAATGCAATCCCTATCAAACTACCACTGGCATTTTTCACAGAACTAGAACAAAAAATTTCACAATTTGTATGGAAACACAAAAGACCCCGAATAGCCAAAGCAATCTTGAGAACAAAAAATGGAGCTGGAGGAATCAGGCTGCCTGACTTCAGACTATACTACAAAGCTACAGTAATCAAGACAGTATGGTACTGGCACAAAAACAGAAAGATAGATCAATGGAATAGGATAGAAAGCCCAGAGATAAACCCATGCACATATGGTCACCTTATCTTTGATAAAGGTGGCAGGAATATACAGTGGAGAAAGGACAGCCCCTTCAATAAGTGGTGCTGGGAAAACTGGACAGGTACATGTAAAAGTATGAGATTAGATCACTCCCTAACACCATACACAAAAATAAGCTCAAAATGGATTAAAGACCTAAATGTAAGGCCAGAAACTATCAAACTCTTAGAGGAAAACATAGGCAGAACACTCTATGACATAAATCACAGCAAGGTCCTTTTTGATTCACCTCCTAGAGAAATGGAAATAAAAACAAAAGTAAACAAATGGGACCTAATGAAACTTCAAAGCTTTTGCACAGCAAAGGAAACCATAAACAAGACCAAAAGACAACCCTCAGAATGGGAGAAAATTTTTGCAAATGAAGCAACTGACAAAGCATTAATCTCCAAAATTTACAAGCCGCTCATGCAGCTCAGTAACCAAAAAACAAACCATCCAATCCAAAAATGGGCAGAAGACCTAAATAGACATTTCTCCAAAGAAGATATACAGACTGCCAACAAACACATGAAAGAATGCTCAACATCATTAATCATTAGAGAAATGCAAATCAAAACTACAATGAGATATCATCTCACACCAGTCAGAATGGCCATCATCAAAAAATCTAGAAACAATAAATGCTGGAGAGGGTGTGGAGAAAAGGGAACACTCTTGCACTGCTGGTGGGAATGTGAATTGGTTCAGCCACTATGGAGAACAGTATGGAGGTTCCTTAAAAAACTACAAATAGAACTACCATATGACCCAGCAATCCCACTACTAGGTATATACCCTGAGGAAACCAGAATTCAGAAAGAGTCATGTACCAAAATGTTCATTGCAGCTCTATTTACAATAGCCCGGAGATGGAAACAACCTAAGTGCCCATCGTCGGATGAATGGATAAAGAAGATGTGGCACATATATACAATGGAATATTACTCAGCCATAAAAAGAAACGAAACTGAGCTATTTGTAATGAAGTGGATGGACCTAGAGTCTATCATACAGAGTGAAGTAGGTCAGAAAGAGAAAGACAAATACCGTATGCTAACACATATATATGGAATTTAAGAGGAAAAAAATGTCATGAAGAACCTAGGGGTGCAATAGGAATAAAGACACAGACCTACTACAGAATGGACTTGAGTATATGGGGAGGGGGAAGGGTAAGCTTGACAAAGTGAGAGAGTGGCATGGACATACATACACTACCAAACGTAAAATAGATAGCTAGTGGGAAGCAGCCGCATAGCACAGGGAGATCAGCTCGGTGCTTTGTGATCACCTAGTGGGGTGGGATAGGGAGGGTGGGAGGGAGGGAGACACAAGAGGGACGAGATATGGGAACATATGTATATGTATAACTGATTCACTTTGTTATAAAGCAGAAACTAACACACGATTGTAAAGCAATTATACTCCAATAAAGATGTAAAAAAAAAAAAGCAATTTGGGGTAGTGACATATTATTTAAATCATATTGTTTATTGAAACTTCATTAATTACTTTCTCTATTTTGATAGAGATCTAGTTTTCAAATTTGGAAGACTAGTAATATGAATATTTCAAATCTATACAAATTTTTATGTCTACTGCTAATTTTTTATAAAGGTCATTTTTGTTCTACAGAAAAATTTAAAACAATATTATATTTTAAAGTAAATTTCAGTATAACATTTTTTAAATTTCCTGATAACAAATGTTAATTTATAAGACATAAAAAAATTTATAGGATGAAGAAAAATGCCAGGATGAAACATTAAGTCAGTCTTTAATGCATAGAAGAGGGAAAAAACAAAACAAAGCCTCTTCCTGCCTCAATATTAGAATGTATTTTTAACATCACGTATAACTCTCAATTTATCAGAATTTGGTATAAATCATGAGAGGAAATCAGAGATTAAAGAGAAGGGATGGTATGTTAATCTCACAGGATACCTGCACTCTTCACACACCATCAACTATTTTTCTTCCTGATTCAATTTCCTTGGTCAGCTGCTAATTTCATGAAAGCCCTAATTAGGACCTGTTCTGCTGCACTCCCTGCTGA
>NW_006791240.1:1849189-1880061 GCF_000442215.2 Lipotes vexillifer
TTGCCTTTGGAGACCCGAATAAGTTCATGGATGAAATAGAAGTATATGTGCCTGTGAGGGGGAGGTGTGCTGAGGATACATTCTTTTTGCTGCCAATATTTAAGTTTCAGTGCTGCTCCAGGGGTGGTGGCAAAGGGACAGTGAGAAAAAGAGTCATGTAGAGAAAACTTGTTAATGATGAAATAAAGCCAGAGATCAATTTGGAAACACTGCCTCATCAAGTAAAAGACATCTTAATAAAACAGCACGTTTCTCTCTGGAAAAAGGATATATTTTGGGCTAATGGATGAGCTTCCAATGTGGTAGGAAGAACACAGTTAATATGAGAAGCAGAATTCTATATTCTTTCCCATCTGAGCAATTAGCTATGGAGTCTGTTTTTTTTAAAAATATGAATCAGAGATATTTTTTAAAAGACAGCTAAAATATAGTTATTTATCTATTATATTTAAAATGACATAAGTAACATTATTTCAAACTTATATTAATACATTTCAATGTTTTATTAGAGAAAGTCTATATTTTTCAAAAATAAATGTTGAACCAGTAAATCATGTCACATGAAAATTCTAAAAGATGCCATATGGCTAACATAAAGTTTTTTGAGGTTTTTAAGGATTATGAAATTTTTCAGGTACAGAAAAAAATGTCATTTATACTTTTTCTATCTGAGGTACCTAAGGTTTAAATAAGAAACACTCTAAGAATTCAATCATTCAATTCTCTTTTTGAAGCAAATTACTGGCTTCAAGATTAAATCTCAGAGATCAGAAGTATAATACTCCTTTATATCATTTAAAATAATATTGTTTAAAAATAATATTTCAAGCAAGTCATGAGACTGAATGCCTAAAGATGACTTTTTCTAAATTTAGATTCGACTCTAATTATCATACAATAAACATGTACTTGTATTTAGAACTTCAAGATTTACAGAACAAAGATTTTAACAGTTTATTATAATGTAGATTTGAAGAGAGAAACAATATATAGAAAATAAAGCTAAATCATTCATAGTTATTGCTCTTCCTAAGGCATGTTCATCAGAATTACCAGAGAAATATGTTCATAAATGCACATAGCTGGAACCCAAGACTGACAATTAAAAGAGGCGAGAATATAAATATATATAATTTTAAATTATATGGTTAAAAAGTTTCCTTGTTTATAGTATAGAACACCACTGACACACTCTAGTAATGTAATTATAAAACATAACCACTAGATGGAGGCAAAGTACTTACAGTTGGTGATGTTGCAGCAGAGAGCAAAGGTAAAATTCCTCCACAAGCAATGATGATGTTGTCTACCATTTGGGAAATGAGGTGAATTGTGTTATGTACAAAAATAATATTTTCATTGCTATTGACAAAATCCATTACAGACTTTGTGGAATGGCTAAAATAGCAGAAAAACAAAGCAGAAATGAACATTTCTTTGGCTTAAGAATAAGAAGTTTAGATTTTATTTATAATGCCATTTTAAAGTGAAAAATAAGAGCTAGACAAATTTAAAATGGAGTTATTAGAAAAGAAAATAATTTACAATTGAGATGTCATATTACCAAAAACTTAGCATTCATTTCGGCATGGATTTTTTTGTGTGTGTCCAAGTAAAATAATTTATTATTTTGTTTCTGCTTTTAAAATACAGTGCATTAACTTGATTCAAAGACATATGACTAGGTCAATGAATTTGGCTAAAAAAATTTATTTTTGCCTAAGCTGGTTGTTTGGTATTGAAAGGCAGAACAAGTGAATAGTTAGCTGACAATTTGTTGTATCACCAGACTGCAGCTCCGGCTTTGACCAGCTGTACTGAAAATGTATACTGCTAGCCACAGAAGTGATACGATAGGGGAGTATAAATGAGTCAGTAAAATTCAAGTACTTACTGAATAAAGAAAAAGAAAAAAGACCTCAAAGGTCAGCAGTGCAGCTCTGCCATACAAAACATTCACTATAGATTCTCAGAGAAATACATTGCTTTAGTTTGGTATCGGTCAAGAATAGGAACTATTCTCTAACAGAAAAAAAAGAGATTACTCCATGATCAAATTTAAGTCAATGATTATCACCTTTTAAGAACTGCAAAATATCATCTAATATATCTTAGATCTCAGGATATTTTCTCTTGTCCTAAAAATTAAAGTACTATCTTTTACATTTTTTAAAATTATGTAAAATTCTGTCTGGGAAATTTTATGAGAGTCCATGAAAGAAAACACAGAAAGGCACACACAGTATAAAGGGACGGTAAGTTGAGTATCATTCATTTGAGGGATACTAACATTGCAATTAGTAAATTACACTGTATCTCTCCATACGCTGATACTCATGTTAGTAGTAACATACTTCATGGTATTCCAGTCTCCTTATTTACCATCCCTAGGTAACTTAGCATGTAACATTAGCAATGGAAAGACCATTGTTTCTATCACATAAGTAGACTAAGGACAAACTGACCAAATAAAATCAGAACTAAAAATTTTCTATGGCAGACACTGATTGCTTGAATGATAGTTATTCCTTATTCCCTGCTAACACAATCTAGATTTTGTTCTATTATTGAGCTGCATCTGGTACAGGGAAGACTGGCTTCACCACAGCTACTAGGTTGGTAACCAGTATTGCTCCATGGAGGCCAATCATTATAATCCCATTCCCTTTTGCTGGTGACTCAGAGAATAGCACATGATCCTACTGATCCATGAGACATACGAAGGAAATTTCTTGAGGGGCTTCTGTTAGAAAAAAGAGAAGAAAAAGAAGAAGAGAATAAGAGGAAGAGGAGAAAAAGAAAGAGGAGAGAGAGGAGGAGGGAGAGAGAGAGACAAGGAAGAGGAGGAAGGAAGAAGGGGGTGAAAGCGGAAGAGGAGTCCTGCCCTCTAGTTGGGCTAAGTTTCCTATGTTGACTTGATTCTGGGAGCTGAAGCAGCCACCTTGAATCTTAGAAGGATAACTAGGAGAAGCAGAGAAACTCACTTAAGTCCACTGTTAAGAAACTCACTCATCGTCCATTGTGCCACTGATTGTTCAAGTCACTGACGGTGGGGCACTGTTACTGACAGACATCAACTACCTAATTTATCTGTATGAACACATGACACTCTCATAACTGATTAATTTGTTTCATATTTTCTATTAGAAAATTAAATTGAAATTGAGGCAAGGTAATTTTAAAATTTATGCAGACTTTGTTTCCTTTCTTGAAACTTATTCATTTGAACTGAAAAAATAAAATAATTGAACTGTTTTCTTCACTGTTTTCCTTAAATGATTATATTTGAAATGATATCCACTTACCATGTAAATGGTATAAGCTCTAAAAATAGATGTAATAAGCTGATTTTAAATTTTATTTTAGCACTATGTGTTAAATCTTATCACCAAGAATAAATGTAGTACATGGTATTAATTTTAACAGGGTAAGATAAAAATGTAGAAATTTATTTGAACCAGTACTGAACCTTTTCTTGGTTAAAACTCTTTTTTATAATAACCTGGCAATGCCAGATTTCAAAAATTGGCTAATTAACTGTCTTAAGCCTAAATTCTTGGCTAGCCTTTAATTTGACCCACCCCAGGACTTATAATCATTATGAAAATATTTATGTTTATATAAAAATGTTCAATGTTTGATTATTTTTAATAAATTTAATTTGTGAGATTTTTAATGATATAATTCGCTTATTAATCAGTCGATGCCACCAATTTAAGATAATCTCATTTTTCAACTGAAAGTAGTCTTATTTATAGAAAAGAAGTATTTCTACCTCCTCCAAACATGTACATCTGTTTCTAATGCAAATAGCAAATCGGTGAGAAGTCGCTGGTGCATTGGAGACCATTTAAACTCAGGAATACGAAACATTGTAGTGCGTGGACCTGGGCTGAACTGGCGCCGCTGTTCCTCAGTCATTGGCATTCCTCGAAATCCTAAATCAACTCGGAGATCTCTGTCTTGTTGTGTGATAGACCGACCCTGAACAGCCTGGAGACAGAAAAGGGGAACATTTGTAGAGTGAAAAATAAACACCTGATTTCAAAATGAAAATAGTAAATACAGTTAAGTGAGTAAAGCTTTTGCATATGACTTTAGTAGGTTAGTATATTTTACATTTATCATTCACCTGGTGATTCCCTGCACAGGAACCTTTTTGAGAAGAAAAGGCTATTATTTATTTATTTTTTTTTATTTTGCTGCTTCAGAAACTAGGCAAGGTAACCTAATACTTAAGTTTAACATCAAAGTTCACATTGAAAACCAGATCCTCTCTAGCCCTCTTTATGAGTCTTTACATTAGACCACATTTCTTCCTTATAAAAGTGAGCCTATACTCAAAGTGAAGAATACTGGGTATATGTCATCAACTAATTGTAATTAGAAACACAAGATTAAAAGAAATATTACTTGTACAGATTCAAGTTAACTTCCAAGTCTATTTCACTCAAAATACTTCGATTTAGAAACATAAATGCCTTTTCTATGTTAGAAAACCAGATAAATGCCTGTGAACTTTCAGTGAAAACCAGGCAAGCCTAGAGATTATTATGCTCAGTAAACAATGCACCATGCTTTCCTTTATTTTAAACCTGGACTTAATTCAGTATTTCTATCCCCCGCCAATTATCACTGTAGCACAACTGCCACAAAAATGGAAATGGCAGTATTTAGTAGAGAAAAAAATATATATCTTTTCCACACACAGAATATATTTTCAGAGATTCTGAGTACAAAGACACTAGTGAGGTATGGTTTACTCTCTGTAACCTAACTCTAATGGACACATGTTAAATGATTCTTTGATGACATTAAAAGGTGAATGGAGGGCTTCCCTGGTGGCGCAGTGGTTGAGAGTCCGCCTGCCGGTGCAGGGGACACGGGGTCGTGTCCTGGTCTGGGAAGATCCCATATGCCGCGGAGCGGCTGGGCCCGTGAGCCATGGTCTCTGGGCCTGCGCGTCCAGAGCCTGTCCTCCGCAACGGGAGAGGCCACAACAGTGACAGGCCCGCGTACCGCAAAAAAAAAAAAAAAAAAAAAAAAGGTGAATGGAAAACCCAGGTAACAACAACAAAAAAGAAGTCATAAAGGGTAAAAGTTTTCTTCAATTCTTAACCATAAGGTATTATCTAGTCTAGAAAATAAGTAAGTATAAACTCAGTGCTCAACAATTAAAATTCGTATCAGAAAACATCATCTATTTTTAGCTTTAGTATGGTGAGGCCCAAACTACAGCACTAACATTTCCTCACCACCAAGCCTGAGAATCTCTAATTTTCTCATACGAATCCCTATCCATGTGGCTATAAAGAAAATTCTCACTGTTAATAATTCCAAATTTTCTCAGCCATATTACCTACCTCACAGGGTTGTTGTGAGTATTAAATCTGATAACATATAGCACAGTGCCTGGA
Source organism: Lipotes vexillifer (assembly GCF_000442215.2). NCBI lineage: Eukaryota > Metazoa > Chordata > Mammalia > Artiodactyla > Lipotidae > Lipotes > Lipotes vexillifer. The sequence goes on from NW_006791240.1 coordinate 1,854,607, forward strand.
ACATAGTAGGCACTTGATAAATAACAGTTCCCTTTTCCCTTCCCCTTCATTTCATTTATCAGTTCAATCTGGGCTCCAAGTCCTCTTTTCTATAATCCACAGAACAGGGTTGGGCCTGAAGCTCAAAAGGTTAAAATTAATCAAGTATTCAGAATGAAGATCTCGAATACAACTGTGTAAATGTAGTCACAGAGCCATAAAATGTTCAAACTGGTAGAGACCTTAAAGGTCATATTTCAATCTGGTACAACCTCTTGCACTGTATGAGAAAATTCAGGCCCAGAGAGGTTGAGCAAAGTTACACAGACAGAATGTGGCAGAGCTGGATATATGATTCAGGTATTTTAAATTTCTTTTATATATAGAACCACACTACTCAATTCCATAAATTACTATGCTATCATAATTATATATAAACATGGTGTGACTGGTAAGAAATTACTCTGCTTTGGTGCTAACAACTCTGTATCTATTCAATGCATCTTTAGAACACATGTAGGATGACTTACTTGCGTTGTCGCAGTGGTCTGGATTTTACGGATTTCCTTTCCTGATTCTTTGCCATCATCAGATCTCTCAGTGTCTGAAATTACACTTCCTGCATCAATATTTGGTACAGTTCTGCTACCAGAAGATTCAGTTTCCAGAGTCGTAGCAGTCATTTCAGCATACTCTAACCCTTTAGATGATGATGCTAAGTCTCTTTCAGAAATACTGCTCATTCCATCTGAAGTTGTATGGATTTTGAACTCTTTTTCTTCTATTATGCTTGATGTACAAGTTAAGTCTACACTACCGGTCATGTGAGCAAGCAATCCAAGATCATCACCAACACCAAGATGTACTTGTGTGTCCTGAATATTTGGAATAATGTGATTGCTAGAAAGTTCAGGAAGGAGTTTCTCCTCCTGTTTGGGTATTTTATCAAAGAGAAATGATGTGCTACTGTTGGGAAGTTCATCCTTCTCATCTGCTAATGTTATCAATGGACCGTTATCCTTTTCCTCATTTTTTTTAATGATACCAACACTTCCGTGTACATTGTTCTGGAGTTTCTCAACAGCAGCACTGTATACATTATCCAACAAAGATTCAACCTCCACAAGAGCACCATTCTCTCCACCTACTAAAGTTTCTGGGGATAAATCCATATCATCAAGCTTCACTTCTGTTGCTTCCACTTTCTCTGCTTTTATATCAACTAAAAGATCGTGCACTTCCACGTGTACAGCACTTCCTGGTCTATCTGAATTTCCAAGAATATCATCTGACACTTTTGTTGACATGAGCAAGTCTCTATTGTCTGTGCTGACAGGGTAATCTGTCTCACTTTCTGGACTCTGGCTTTGTGAAAGGTCTTCTATCTCTCGAATTTCCATTCCACCTTTTGCTCCTGTTGTCTGTGATGAGAGACCAGAGATGGTGCTCACATTCCCTTTCTTTCCCTTTTTAATGTTTTCCTCCTCTTGTCTCTGGTATTCTTCATACATTTTAGCTAGGTATTCCTTATGTGCTTCATAAGTGACCTTAGGAATGGATACAGAAAACATTAAGGCATTTTGTATATATTAAGAAGAAAAAAATGACATAAATAAAACTATGATAATAATAGCAAAAATGGTGCAAATAATTTTAAGATTTCAAACACAGTGCATATTAATCCTAAGACAAATGCTTAGTTTCATCAAGTGGTTGGAACAGCATCAAAATAGTCATATATGACTTATTATATGACTTGTCCAAAAACATAGTTAGGTAAACTAGCATTATTAAAGTTTTTTAAATAAAATGATATTTTCTTTTAGGTGAAGTATTTCAATGTTACCCTAGTTAATATGCCAGCTGAACTCCGACATATTCGGGTTATTTGAGCTAAAACAGAGAACTGGCTAATAATATCCAATATCCAAAGTACTATTACTACATCAGTTTTCTATGACTCATATGTGTGACTATTGCAACAAGTGAGGTAAAAAAAAAGGCAACACATACCTATAAATATATAGTTATAAAATGTTAAAACTTTACAATTTTATCTTTATATAGGCTACTTTAGTTTGTCATTTTACATAGGCTTGTTTAGGAATAATCAGTTTATAATTAGGAATAATCAATATATATTTATTGCACAAAGATTTGCAATGAGTTTCCCTATAAAATACTATTTTCAAACTTATTAGTGCAATGATAAAAGTGAGGTGCCAGGGCTTCCCTGGTGGCACAGTGGTTGAGAGTCTGCCTGCTGAGGCAGGGGACACGGGTTCGTGCCCCAGACCGGGAAGATCCCACATGCCGCGGAGTGGCTAGGCCCGTGAGCCATGGCCGGGGAGCCTGCACCTCTGGAGCCTGTGCCCCGCCATGGGAGAGGCCACAACAGTGAGAGGCCCGCGTACCACAACAACAACAACAAAAAAAGTGAGGTGCCAATATATTATAAAATGTAAATTTGTAACAGAAATAAAAGGTCTTTAAAATTAAAAAAAGTTCAAAATCCTTCCTATAGACATATATGATATTGATATTTAAATGATACTATGACAGAATTTTAGGTTGAGGGACCTTTCTTTGAAGATTATCTTAATATAAAACCCCCTTATTTTACAGAAAAGGAAATCAAGTCCCAAAAGCAGGGATGGTAAACTATGGTTCATGGGTCCAATCTGCTTATCACCTGTTTTGGTAAATAAAATTTTATTAGAACACACCCATGTTCATTCTTTACATATCATCTATGGCTATTTTCATACTGCATGACAGAGTTGAGTAGTTGCATCAGAGGCTGTACAGCCCACAAAGTCTAAAATATTTACTATCTGCATCTTTAAAAACATTTTTCTGCACAAAAGGATTAAATGAGTTTCCTAATGCCACGAAACTGAATTGTGGCATAGACTGAATCAAAAGCCAACAACTTCTGACACACATCCTTTTCCTATGACACCATGGCCGCTGAGCCTGCGCGTCCGGAGCCTGTGCTCCGCAACGGGAGAGGCCACAACAGTGAGAGGCCCGTGTACCGCAAAAAAAAAAAAAAAAAAAAAAAAAGCCAACAACTTCTGACACACATCCTTTTCCTATGACCCCACAAGATAAGATATATTAACTCTGAATTTCCAGAATCTAAGGTGTACATACTCTAAATTTTAATTACCAGACCATATTTAAAATATAAACAAACATATAGATTCTTATCATTAAAAATAAAGATAATGCAATTAAAAACAACACTAAACTTAAATACTTTAAATATATTTATTATTCATTTGGAAATAAAAACAAGTTCTGATTACTTTAAAAAGGCTTAAAAAGTATATATAAGACTACGTTTCATGAGTAAGAACCAGCAGGGATGTCTGGGTTAAAAGGCTCAGACGCCAGCTCTCAGATCTGCTAGGAAACGTATGTGGGGGGTGCCTCGAGAGTGTAAACTTCCTAATTTATAAACCTGAAGTTTCAATTACAGGGTCCCTAAAATACTTCAAGCTTTAAAAGTGTATGAACCGAGAGGGAAAAACAAAAACAAAAACAAAAACAAAAACAAGAACGGAAAAGAAAGAAAATTGGCATAAAGGAATCAGCCATAATGCAAGATGCCCACAAGATGGCACCAGATGAGTGTCTACAGGCATTTAATCCACAGCTGAAATCCTGATAATGTAAAATGTTAAATCCCTTGTTACCTTGGAATGGGCTATTGAGAGAGTATCCACCCAAACTCTCCAGCCTCCCCATTCATATTTGATTGCATGATACAAAAGAATCCGGAAGATATTGTAGACCATCTCCGTAATCTTCTGTTCCTCAGAATTTTTAGGATTGATATAGCCAAGAGAAAACATCCAATCCTGCCACACTGAACACTGCAATAAGCATCTAGTGGGGGGGGAAAATCATTAAAAATTCCTAAATTATATTAGAATTTACTATTTTGAAGTTGAGATAGTGAAAATATGATCTGACTTAGATAAAGCAACATATACAGTCATTCTGCATATTTAATATTTAACCTGGAATGACTTTTCCCATTCTTCTACTTGGAAAAATCCATATTATCATTTAAAATTGCTCTCCCAACTCTCCTAGTGAGATATAGCTATTGTTTTGCTACTCCCTCATCACATGTAGCACTCACAAGGCACTTAACATATTAGAAATTAATCATCGCTTCACTGTTATCTTTCCAACTGAATTGCACTAAGACTGTACACCAAGGCAATCTGTGCAGCACAGTGCTTTATACATAGCAGACATTCAATCAGTAGTTGTTAAATTTAAGACTCATGCAGCAACCATGGCTTCATACTGTACCCCATGTCCTAGCTAACCAGCTTTAGAATGCATGACAATAATCAGTTATCAGACCAAGCTGAGAAAAGCACAGATGATCTCAGCAAATCCAACATCATTACATTTAAACTACTGTTGGTGGTAGACAGTTATCAGGAAAAGGGATGGTATATTTTAAATAAGGATTTTTGGATATTTATGTTTATATATACAGTTAAACTATAATAACCATAAAGTTAAATAAAATCATATAAAAATAAAAGTATGCAGATTATATAAAAGAAACAAATGCCTTTTCTAATGATTGAAAGTATTTAGCAAAATAGGAAAGATTTGAAAATTTTTTCTATGAAAGAGATTGAAAATAAAGGAGAGAAAATAAGATTATTTAGGAAATAAAGTTTTGTTATAGTATTCAAACTGCTCACCTTCTATTCTCCCGGCTGTTACTGAAAAGTTTTATCATATCAGATAAAAACAAACGACGAACTTCCATCAGTTCTGCACTTGGTGTAGAATTTTTTAACAAAGTTGCCACTACCTTAAGAATCACTGCAAATGAACAAAAAATTATAGTAAAGATTTATAACTACATCATATCTTCTACTCAAAAAATATTTACTGATTTTCAACTAAATGCTTAGCACTATGGTAGGTGAGTTGTGTCATAAATGAAACTATGTGAATGCCATACAGACTGAGGTGGTTAGCAAAAGTTTTGATTTAGTTTTGATTTATTTTCACATGTTACCATGTTACAGGCTACTACTGCATTACAATAAAGAATGGCTGGTTTGCTCACTTGGATTCTGAATTTTCACTGTAGAATCTGGCTCTGGATGTGGCTTGTGTACAACTTGAGTACATACTTGCTCTGTCAAAATCTGAAAGATGAAGAATTTGAATTTCATTTAGAAATAAATTTATAATTGCAAATTATAGATATACAAAGACTCTGCAAAAAAATGTCAATTTGTTCAAATCAAAAGAAGCATCTCTTCTAAGGGTCTTCTAGTGAACTCCACATACTTCTAAACTCTTTAATTCTATAGTCTTCAAATTTTTACAGATAAAGACAAAACCAGGACCAATATCTATAGAAGGAAAGATTAATTAGGAGCTCCAAAAATTAACTGTTTGAAATCACTTTTCAGTGTACATCTTTAACACTTTTAAGTTGTGAACTGTAAACATTTGACTGCTATTTCATCATTAATTTAAAAAAACTTAGAAAATCAGTAAGTAAGAAAATAATGTCTGAGCCTGGGTCCTAACTTCAAGTGAAGTGTGATATGGAAAAAAATCTTTATAAAAAATGTGGCTCATTGTCATTTACCAACGAGTTTTTTTGTAAACTTCTTTCAAATAACAAAAATTGACAAAAGCTGACCAAGTAAAGGAAAGACAGACTCTAAACCATTTACTAATTTTTCCACCAACACCCAGGCTCTATGAGTACAGGATTCTTATACATCTTTTTCACTGCTACATTCCTAGCAATTAGCAAAGTGCCTAACACACTGCCAGCAGTCAATAAACATTTGTTACATTTAAGAATGAATAACTTAATTATATATAAAATATGGATATATGACTCTTCACTGTATTTCAGGCTATATAGCCTGTGTTTACCTCTATTCTTCCATATATTAAAAAATCCAATGAGATAATACTTAATAAAGATATTATTTTATATTATGATTTAATTTCCTGTGTGGGTTAACATGCTAAGTTCTGAATGAAACTTTTTATTTAGTTTAACCAGAAGTAAGATACAAAAACTTTGAGGAAACTATAAAACTTAGTTGATAGCTTAGTTGTACATAGCTACTTGTGAAAGTTGGGGATGGAGAGTAAATTAATTAAGAGACAGGTATGATCCTTTCAGATTAGAAAAAGATCATGACATCCAGCAGTGGCATTTTTCTTACCTTTCTGCTCAGACTTAAAAGAAAAAAAAGAAGATAGGACATTTACTTAGGTGTATTAAGAATGTATATCAAAAAGGTATTGACTTGAAATAAAAACTAACCTACTATTATTAAAATGATAAATATAGGGCACAAATACCCCTTTCTTCACTGCCATACTTTTATTGAAACAAACACTTCCTTGTAAACAGTGCCTCAGAATTTTCTGAACAGAGCACTAGAGACATGCACTACTCATCAGTTGGACCTGACAAAAGGTATAAAAATTTCTTTGAAAACCGTATACCAAAGAACAATAGGTGGTTGGTATATGCCTACAAGGAGTTTTCACACCAACCTGCCCAAAAAGTCCTGGTGTAGACCTACAGCCCAGTCAACAAGATCCCAAGAATTCTGGTTACAAATACAGAGATTCAAAATAACTGCAAACAAGCTTGGAAAAGACTACGCCATACTCTTCCATGATACAGAACTGTCAAAACTTTTTCACCCCAAAAAGGAGAAAGCTCATTGTACAGAAAACAAAATTTATCTCAAAGAACCTTCAGTTTTATATTGTTGTCCTTTTAAACCCCTATTTGATCATCTAAGAATGAGGGTAATAACTGCCTTGCCTATCTTATAAAGCTGGTAGGAGGATCAAACAGGGCTCTATATGTAAAAGTGTTTTGAAAACTATATGTCATAGTTTATTTAAATATGAGTTTAATTACAAAAAATATATTTAGAAATTCAATTCAGCATGTATTTATAAGAACTAGTTATGTGCCAACATTCTGCTACATGTTTGAAATGGAAAACACAGTTGCTAGATAGAACTATATTTCTAGAAAAAATTATTTAATCAATATTGAGGAGACAGGCTCAAATCCGAATAAAGACACAGACCTACTAGAGCATGGACTTGAGGATATGGGGAGGGGGAAGGGTAAGCTGTGACAAAGTGAGAGAGTGGCATGGACATATATACACTACCAAACGTAAAATAGCTAGCTAGTGGGAAGCTGCCGAATAGCACAGGTAGATCAGCTCGGTGCTTTGTGACCTCCTGGAGGGGTGGGATAGGGAGGGTGGGAGGGAGGGAGACGCAAGAGGGAAGAGATATGGGAATGTATGTATATGTATAACTGATTCACTCTGTTATAAAGCAGAAACTAACACACCATTGTAAAGCAATTATACTCCAATAAAGATGTTTTAAAAAAAAAGAACCTATGTGAGTTTTAAAAGATGGGGAGGGAAATAAATAAGAAGACAAGGAGGGATGAATGTAGATGTAAACACTTAATGAAAGGATAGGATTCAAGATGGGCCATGAAGTTTGACTGGACTTGGTTAGAGACATGCATAGGAAATTAACCCTGCCCCCGCACCATAACAAAATAGGATGGAGGGTTCAGAGCCAGATACGGACATAAAATCCAATGTGTATTTAACCCTTGTAACACATCTCAATTCACACAAGCTCAATAGCCAAATGTGACTAGTGGCTATCATACTGGACAGGGCTGGGAAACAATGAATTAAATAATGGAGGTAACTTGATAAATATGCTATTTATAGACACAGATCTGAGTCCAGCATTATGCATTTAAACATTATTTTATAAATGGTATTATCTCGTAATTCATGGGTCACAGAAAGACTTTAGGCTTAAGCAGGAGCTACTGGAGCTTCCTCTCTGACGTACTGACTTCCCGGACTTATCAAGCATAAATCATTTTGGATTAGTAGGCTCGACTTACGAGACAGGAATAGTACTGGTTTATTTCTTAAAATGGCAAACTATTAACCCCACTGTTACATCCAACTGCTGCTGTAGATATTCAGGGGGTCAGAAAACCTTTGTACTTATACAATTTGGACAAGCTCTACTACTTTTTTGACTCTTGGTTTCCTTATCTGTGAAAAGAATGTTTGAATAAGATGATATTTAACATACTACCTACACATAAGATTCTATAATTTTGGAAAAAAAAAGTTTTATTATGAGATACTTAAAGGTTTTAAAGTTACTACCCGTTTGTAAAAAAACTGTGTCCAGTAATGTTACACCCTTACCAAAAAAGATAAAGTAAAAAATATACATTAAAAAATCAGTTCAGGGCTTCCCTGGTGGCGCAGTGGTTGAGAATCTGCCTGCCAATGCAGGGGACACGGGTTCGAGCCCTGGTCTGGGAAGATTCCACATGCCACGGAGCAAGTAGGCCCATGAGCCACAACTACTGAGCCTGTGCGTCTGGAGCCTGTGCTCCGCAACGAGAGGCCGCAATAGTGAGAGGCCCGCGCACCGCGATGAAGAGTGGCCCCCGCTCTCTGCAACTAGAGAAGGCCCTCGCACAGAAACGAAGACCCCCACAGCCAAAAATAAATAAATAATAAATTAATTAATTAATAAAAAAAAATCAGATCAGTCTTTCCATGGGAAACAGCTCTTCAGATGACAAGATCCCATACCTGACTGCCTCTGTCTATGGTAAGTGTTGAACTGAATTATAGGAATAGTATGTAAAGAGAAATAGTAAATCCAAACATACAAAGTAAAATTAATATCACAATATTTTTAAAAAGCATTGGATCAATAATCATATATTGTTGTTCAGACAGATCTACAAGTATATTAAATAGAAAAATCTAGTTTTGTCTTTAGGAGACATATTCTACAATCTAACAAAAAATTTTAAGTGTATTAGGAAGTGCTACAAATCAAGAAAACATAATAATCCATAATTTAGAGATGGAGTAACAAAGTAAAAATAAAGCAAATAAAGTGTAAGATACAAATTTTACAAATATTATAATTCTCAAAAAAATATTTGTATAAAGAATAGCCTTGAGTAGTTTCAAAGAGGATTCATTAAAGCCAACTCATTTCATTATAGGATCTATAAGAATAAATTCACCTCGGGAAACTAGGAGATAGGGATGTTTTTTCAATTAAATTTTTTTTTGTTTTTAGAATAATTTAAATAGATTTTTAGATCTTCAAAGCTTATGCAATGTTGTCTGACATATCCTACTAAAAACTCTAAATTACTTTGTCCTTTAATATTTACTGTTTATTTTATCATAGGCATCTTGCCAGATTTAGAATTTTAAAGATCACAGTGACATAATCTTTACAATAACTGAACTTCCAAACACTTTGTGAAAACCACGCATTCTAAAATATCATTTATCAATACGGTAGGTTTGACAGAGTTCTTTATTATTTCTGTACTTGATTTTATACCTTTCTACAGTTGTAGTAATATGTGTTCTGATACAATGCTTGGAGTTAAGGTAATTTTCTCAAACCAAAAAAGAAAATGAAGATAAAATGAGCTTTCAAACTGCAGATTATCAACCAACTAATTCTTGCTAGGGGTACAGGCCTTGGTTGATGCTCACATAGTAAATCAAACTCAAGTTAGTTGAGTTTTCTTTCTTTAGTTAAATTTCACTTACTATTTGATGAGAATTTAAGTTCGAACCTATCACTTGAGTTTTCATTTTTGGGGGGAGGGGTGTGGGGGGTCACTGGGGATGAGTTTTAAATTTTTTACAACCAGATGCCACTCTCCAAAATGATGCAATCTTTAAACTTTGGTGATATAGAATTAGTCATCCACCATCCTGTCACTGATATTACAATTTGATTTGTTAGTAGTAGTAAACCATCTATTGAAGTCCTTTTCTACTTTTTTGTGGAATCAACAGTGCTAAACAATCATACCGTAACCATCTTTCTTTTTTGACCTTTTGTACACTTAACTTTTCTTTTTAGAGTATCATACTTAACTCAGGTCCCTTCATTCCAATGAACCATGATTATTTTTCTACTTTGAAAGCCTACATTATTGCCAAATTGGTCAGATGGAGGCCCTGAAAGTTAGTTCCTTCATTATTTCCAAATCTCTGCAACATCCAATATCCAACATCCAGTATCAGAAGATCCCTGACTTTCTCCACCTAAGTTATGGAATCAGAGATAAAATCCCGACACTAAGAGAGTGCCGATGAATACAGATGGTAGTACAGATGCTGCCTGACTTTCCCTGACTTTCTCCCTGACTTTCTCCACCTAAGTTATGGAATCAGAGATAAAATCCCGACACTAAGAGAGTGCCGATGAATACAGATGGTAGTACAGATGCTGCCTGCCTTTCCCTGACTTTCTCCCTGACTTTCTCCACCTAAGTTATGGAATCAGAGATAAAATCCCGACACTAAGCTGACTTTCCCTGACTTTCTCCCTGACTTTCTCCACCTAAGTTATGGAATCAGAGATAAAATCCCGACACTAAGAGAGTGCCGATGAATACAGATGGTAGTACAGATGCTGCTGCACTTGCTGTTGAGCCACTTTTCAGGAAGACGAGTAGAATTACATATGCATGTATATATACATGGGACATTTTATTTTAAGGTTACAAGCACATGATGATCTTTCAAATTCAACATATAATGATATGTGGAACTTTATTTTAATGTAAGGTTTCATTGACTACAAAGACTTCCTACTCTATTAACACTAATAGGTCAAAACAAGCAAGGGTCAGAAATTTGTGGAGGAAAGACAATGATTAAAAAACATATACAGGCATTATTGCCCAGAGCAATTAGTAGGTAAGAAAACCAAGGTAAAGATACAAGTTAAACCAAGAGGGACGAGATATGGGGATATATGTATATGTATAACTGATTCACTTTGTTATAAGGCAGAAACTAACACACCATTGTAAAGCAATTATACTCCAATAAAAACGTTTAAAAAAAAAAGATACAAGTTCATCAGTATTTGACACTAGCATTCAGAACCCTAATCTGATATTATAGCAAAGTTTTGATTCAGAGGAGGATTTTAATACTGTCAACTGAAGGTAGATTCTGATATTTTTTGCCTTATGTACATATACTATGAGAAATGCCTATTTTATGACCATTTATTAGTGGTATGACATAGAGCAAATTATTTAACCTGTGAGCCTCAGTTTGTCTGTTTAAAAAGGCAATAAAAATACCAGCTTCATAGCAATATTGTAAGGATTTGAGATAATGTATGTAAAGTACTTACCAAGGAGATTATGATAGGAAGTACTCAAAAAAGGCAGTTACTGTTATTAGGGAAATATAATAATATCAGAATAAAGATGCTCTGCATAGGATAGGCCTTTCTATTAGTGCTTATTCAGTTCTGTAGGCAAAATATTGGAGCAATACTAAAATATTACTATAATTTTAAAAAAGCAGCACTCTGGAGGGTAAAGTTTACAAATCATGTAATTTGAGGAATGACTGACACTAAGTAGGAAAATTAAGCTTAGATGAAAAAGACAAAGTAGTCAAAAGAGTTTTTTTCATTTATTTAAAGGGCAACAACTCTTAAATTTACTGATGAGAGTATAAAACCAGAGGTAAAAAAAGTATGCCCTGTAGGCCAAATCCAGCCTACTGTTTTGTAAGTACGGTTTTATTAGACAGCCACACTCATCTGATTCATATTTTCTATGGCTACTTCTGAGCCACAACTGCAGAGCTGAGTAGTTGCAACAGAGAGCGTATATAGCCTGCTACTATAAACTGAATGTTTGTTGTGCCCCCCAAAATTCATATGTTGAAACCTATCATTTGCTATGACTTTTAGCACAACTAGAGTCTCCTTGTATTAACAGTCACAATGTTTTGCTATCTACATCTATAACAAAATAACCCACGCTCCACTATATGTTGAAGTGTGAGATGTGAAGTCCACTTTTCTCTTGTTTTGACATGATGGATATACACTGTTCTTAAAAAATATATATTAGGTTGGGCAATACAGGTGGTACGTGAAACACTGTCCAGTTACTGCACTGTACTGAGCAGCAATGTAAAGATGACAAACGTTCTCTGTTGCAAGTACTCAACTCAGCTACGCTACTATAATGCAAAAGCAGCCATTGGCAATATGTAAGGGAATGAGCATGGCTATGTTCCTACAGAACTATTTATGGACACAAATCTAAATTTCATATAAGGCTTACATGTCATACATTATTTTTCTTTCGATTACTTTCAACCATTTAAAAACATAAAAACAAACCTTAGACCAAGGCCCTACAAACAGAGGTGCTTATAGTTTGCTAATCTTTGCACTAGAGAAAAGAAGTAGGACCTCTGAAAATCAGCTACAGGAAAGTAAAATGAAGGTTAATATAAGAGAACATTCCTAATATGTTACTGGTATTTAAAATGAGGTAGTACACACATTTCACAGAAAATAACGAACCCAATATGTATGGCCATCTGTTAGAAATAATTAAGAAAAGGATTTCTGAATTGAGATGATGGGATCTAAAGTTTCTCCAGATACCATTTTTACAAATAATTCTTACCTACATTTTATCCCAGTCTCAACTCTAGGTTAATGTTAGTAGTTGCTACATATCAGAGACAGAGAGAGGGAAAAGCGGGGAGGGTAAGGGGAGGGAAAGAACGAATAAATAATGCATAATGGGTGTGATTTATGTGAGAAAAACTGTGCAAAGCCCATCAGCCAACCCATACTCAAAGAAAATGCCTAGGCCCAACATAAGAAGATTGGCAAATAAATGTACATGGATATGTTTTAAACAAAAATTTTAAAACGTAAGTATGTGTTCATCTTTCTTTTTTTAAGGATTACTGCCTTTTTAGATTAACTGACCAACTGCTATTCTAATCACAGAGGGTTTCCACTGCATACATTTAAAATTAGCATCACACATTTTAAGTTTTTACCTCATAAAGTGTGTTGTACGTGGTGACAGTCACAGTGTTTGTATGCAACATCAGCCTCTCTCCAAGCAGAGTAAAAAGACTGTGGGTATGCATAATTTCAACTTTTCTCCTGGAGAAACAGGGGCAAAAAAAAAATCATACTAGGAAACACACTGGATTTTCTAATCACATGTTAGGATAAGCAGTAAAATCTATAAGCAGATACAGAATTACATAAGTAATGTTTACTAACTTCCATCTACTAAATCACAGTTTATAGCATAGCTGTCTTCTAAAATACCAAGACTACTGTTTAAACACTTCTCAAAATGTCCGCACAAACTAAAACGTTAAGTATACAAATTATAAAACAATGTATAAATGTTGACAGCTATAATTTTCAAATTTCTAATAGCTATTTAGGAGTTATTTTCTTAGGTTAAATTATTAGTTTCCCTTAACACAGAGACAACAGAATTTTCAAATCCTTTCTGTCCAAAGTCTACGAAATAATCTATGTAAAACTTTAATAACAAAAATTTATAAGTATGGTTAAAACTGAAGAGAAAGCAAAGTAATTCGACAGAAGTAAAGGGAACTCATTACTGCTTGTATCTGTGGCTTATTTAACTGTTGGCCCATTTAACTGCTCCTCTACCAAATCCATACTTAGAATAGAAAGCTCTATTAAAGTCCTCCTGGAACACTTAGCTCTAGCCCAGGGAATTACTACATGCCTTTCATTCATGTCACTTTCTTAGAAGTCAAGATCTGGAAATTCTTGGCCCCCAACGCTCAGTATTTCATTTCTTACCTTGATTTTCTATTGTTCCCTGTGTGGATTTGGCAACTATAACACAAACTGACTAGGTAATCACCAAACTTTTGTTCCTTTCTTCCTGAGCCCACAGCTATACTATAATTCCAGCCTCTCTTACAGCTATGTGTGGCCACTGAGTTCTAGCCAATGGAACCCGAGAAGAAAAGTTGTGGATCATTTTTAGGCCTGGGCTACAGAAAAAACACTCACTACTCTTCCATGCTCTTCCTCAAGGCAGCAACACAGGAGCCTTATGATGAAGACACAGAGGTACTAGATGAAAGAAGCAGCCTGGGTCTCTAAGGCACAGCTTGAAGAAAATCAACTGCTGAGGACACCCATTTGGATTTTAAGTGAATAAGAAAGAAACTACTAGTTTGGTAAGTTACTAAAACTTCACTGTTTGTTACAGGAACTATTGCTACCTTAATTAGTGCACAAATCGAATAATGAGCCATTTATCTGGGCACCACTCACCTGGAAATCCTCTCTTCTAACATCAGCTTTCAAGCTTCACACTGCACAACAAAAGAGGCAGGATAGCTATTTCCCCTCACCCAATCCTCCTCAGCCCAGAGAAGGAAACAGCAATTACCTAAATCCAAAAGGAAGCTAGGGCAAGTGTCTAATGGCTGTGTTTGTAAAACATACGACTGGGAAAAGTCAAATGGTCATTAAAAAAAATAATAATAACAGGACAGATGGATATTTGGGGATTATGAAGGGGAAGGCTTTAGTCTCTTCCAACTCAAGCCACACCTAAGGAAAGGAAGCCTGACACTTTCATTTGCTCCCAATCAAGAAAAAGAAATGCCAATGTATATTTCTTGATATATCTCTTTGATACACGGAGCTGGTAAAAGTCATTTAAATTAGGCTATCTGGAATTTAGAGTAATATCTTAACTGGGACACTATAATTTCAACTACTAAAGAAATTCATGCTCTCTTGACTACCTCCTCCAAAGTAAATGTTTACAGAGCAGCTTAATTCTACCTCTTAGGGGGACTTGAAGAATACTGCACATACCAGGAAAAAGATGAGTCAGCTTCCTCTTGCAGTTTTCTTTGAAACAATGCTCACCAATAAATGCTGTCTCACAGCAATCAAGAGATAGCCAAAAGTGGCATCCATCATTTCAGGCATAAAATGGGCATGCTGGCCCTGTACATCACATGATTTTGTTTCCCAGAGGACCTCTAATGAAAGATCCAGCTCTATGTATTCAGTTCAGAAAGGCTTCACTAGGGTATATATTTGAGAAACAACTTGAACCTGTTTAACTTTAAGACCTAAATAGACTTCAGACTTTAGTGCCTAGCTGCTTTATCTTTTCAATTTTATGGGATTTCTGCCCACTCGGATTGAGTGCAATCTATTTTTTTAAAAGAGTAACCTTTTAATCTCATACAAATTACACATTTTTTAGCTTCTAACCATTCCATTAAAAACACACCCCAATTTCCTTCTTCACAAAACAAGTATTTTTGGGGGGATGACCAGAAAATACTTCTTGTAACAAATTCAGAGAATATGTTGGAACAGGACAAAGAAAAAAAAAGAAAACCCATAATTCTATAACCCAGAGATAATCATTATAAATATCAGTTGATGTTGTTTCAGACTAATTACGTTGCACGTAAGTATATGATAGATAGATATAGATGATATCAATACAATGGAAATAATTCTACATAAGATAATTTATAGCTTGTCACCTGTAAAACAACATATTGTGTCTTAAAATTTCAGCTATTAAATATAGTTTATAACTAGAATGTAGCATAATTTATCCATTCACTACTGTTGGCCATTTATGTTACGTTCAAATATTTTTCTACCATAAACAAAACTTTGTCTTTTTACATAAATCCTTCAGCATATCCATGGTCATTTTCTTAGGATAAATTCTTGTAATGAAAATTATAAGGTTAAAACTTTTAAGTTTAATTTTACTTTATGAGACTTTGAAGTTTATGACCTCCAAAAATATGTACATTCATACGCCAACATCAAGGTACAAATTACCAGCAGTTTCATCAATCTTATGTATTATAATAATAATAAAACAGTCAAATGCAAAAATTAGGGCTTGGGAAGAAAAGATGAGAGAGGAAGCATGGTTTGGGGTAAGACTCCAATTCATAAATTAAACAGTTTTTTGCTGCTAATTATTGAATAATTCACATTTTAATAATGTTCCTCATATCTAAACATACATACATTAGCACGTATACCTGGGGTTTCTATTCACCTCTTTTTATAGCTCATTCCTTACTATAAGGTCTACTAGACTTATCACAATACACACTCATTATACTTATTTTTTAATCTTTCACTGACTTTTTTTTACTTGTTTGTTCACCTGAGTTAGCTTTACAACAATTTTTGAAATTTTTTAAAGAAAGCTTGGAATTTTTATCAAAACTGCATTAGGTTTATAAGTTCAGTTCATTACAAATCTATCTAATTGAGTCTTTCAATTAAACTACGTGGTATAGCTCTTCCTTACTGCAGCTAGTAAATTTTTTCATGATTTTCAGGAAATACATTAAAATATTATTTCCATTTTCAATTCCCTTTCTAATAAACTGAAAGTAAGATCATTTTAGGCTACTATTCTATATATTATTCTATAGTTAAGAATCATTAGTCATTCAAATAATGGACACTATTATACTTTTCAAACTCCTTTAATCTATCAGGAGAATTGTAAAATTTTTTGAGGTTTTAACCTAAATTTCTTCAGCCTTTTACTTTGAGGTTAAGAATGGATAAGCTATAGGAACTCAATAATACGTGCATCTGTCGGTGTTTATGAGAAATTGTATCAAAACACAACTATGAACTAAAGGACCATAGAGCATGGTTCTATTGAAATATCAGATAGTGATTACTAGTGAAGCAAAACAGAATTATGTTCTGTGCACCTGTACTTTTACCTTGTTTATTAGTGATCTTAGTCTTCCCACCTTTTATTTGATGCAAAAAGTAGTATGCATATGTATAGAGAACCCCAAAAAATAAGTATTTAAAACTATTTGTAGCAAAATGATGTTATTACCAAGGACTAGAAGTGAACATCTTGTATGTTGTCATAACATATTTTCTTATAATTACTATAATCTGGCCTATAATTCTGAAGGCCCTTCTTTTTTTTTTTTTTTTTTTTTTTTTTTTTTTTTTTAACATTGGCCTGAGTGAGTACTGTACTTGCATGGTCTCATTTAAATCCCCGCGTCTCCTGCATCGGCAGGCGGACTCTCAAGCACTGCGCCACCAGGGAAGCCCTGAAGGCCCTTCTTCATTCCCAAATTTTTCCATTTTATATTAACGATATGAAAGTTTTTTCCATTTTATTGATTCCTTCAATAAAATCACTCTTGTAGTCAGTGATCCCTTCAACAGTTTTTGTTTTATTTTCTTTCTTGATGCTAGTCTTCATCTTTATTAATCTGTACTTCCTAGCTTACTCTGCTGTCCTTTAATCAATGCTGCAATATGAGTATACATTCCTATCATTATCTTTATTCTTCAATATTGGATGTATTTACTTCTGAGTATGTTCTTGCTATGATGAATAGATAATTTTAAAGAACTTATTTTCATTTTATTATCTTCTCTTCACTAGCAGGTTTTTGGGGAACGTTTCTTAATTTCTAAATAGTTGAAATTTTTTTTGCTCAATTTTTTTTTAATCTCTAATTTTATTACCTTACGGTCAGAAAGTGGTGACAGTAAAATCTCTACTGTGTCCACATTTTTTACCTTATGGTCAAGGACATGATTTTTTATTTTAGTAAATATCCTATAGCCATAAGGTATATTTTCAAAGCATATAAGATTGAACTTGTATCTACTGAATCAAGTTTTATGAATATATACTTAATTTTTCTATATCTTTATATGTTATCTAGTCAATTGGCCCCATTCTGAAGGAGAAATACTGTCTAGACTATTGTATCTTATCAATTACTTATAGCATCTCTAATGGTTTTCCTTACATATTTGAATGCAATATTTGATGCTCTGAGGCTTATGACCATAACATCATCTAGTTAAACTGTGCCTTTTATCAATGTATAATGTCTTCTAATTTTTTGTTTTGAACTTTTAACTTCAAGTTCAACTGATTCTATTTTGTGCTTTCAGATCACATCTGATTTCTATAATGCCAATGAAGTTCTGAATTCTTTTTCTGTTACCCCTTTCCTTACCCATTTATTTTTTTAAGATCTGATTTTTTAAAAAGAAAGGAAATCATATAATAAATACTCATGTAGCCACCATTACTACAACTTAAGAAATAAACTATTAAAATAAGCACTTCTGGGTACCTGTCCATGAGCCCATCCTTTTCACTATGTTTTGGGGTAAATGATATCATGAATTTGCTTTTATATAGCCATGTATGTCTTTATACTTTTATTAGATATGTACCTATTCCTAAACTATTTATTATTTTATTTTTTCATATTTTTGAAGTTTAGATAAATGATATCACTACTATACATCCTTCTACAACTTGCTTTATTGCTTCATATTAGGTTTATGAAAGTTAACTTTTGTTATTTTCAAAGCTGAATATATCCAATTGTATGAATATACCTAAATTCATTTCTGTTATCCTACTGATATTCTTTTACATTGTTTCCAGCTTTTCATTATTACCAATGATGTTACATTGAGCATTTGTGCACATACATGAACGTCTCCATGTCACAGAGACAATTAATAATTAGTCATAGAGTAACTTCATCTTTTTGAAAATTGTCAAACTGTTCCCCAATGTGATTGTAACAATTATACAACTCCACCAGTGATCTGAAAGTCTCTTAGGCATATCCTTGCCAACACCTGATACTGTCAAAAATTATAAAGCTTATCACCCTAGTGGGTATTAAAGGTAACTTTTAAATTTTGTACTTTTGATTGCTACCGAAGTCAAGTATCTTTCCATATGCTTATTAGCCAAATCAAGTTTGCTCTTCAGTGAACTGTTTATATTCTTCTTTCTCCTAATGGTTTTTCTTTTTCTTATTAGTTTGCATGATTTTTCATAGGGTCAGGATACAAACCCACTGTATTACAAATAAACTGCAAATATCACCTTTCACTTTGTGGCTCGTCTTTTCACTTCTTATGGTTTTAAAACATGTTATATTTTAATGATCACATTTATCAACTTTTTCCTAGATGATTTATGTATGTTTACTTAATAGTTTACAAACCCTTCCTGAATCCAAGGCAATAACACTATTATCCTACATTTGCTAAGAGTTTTAAATTTTGCTTTTCAAGTTTTTATTAGCTTTATTGAGGTATAATATACACACCATAAAATTCACAAATTTTATAAGTGTACAAGCCAGTGCTTTCTTAAAGACCTTATAGAGTCATGCAATCATCACTACTATCCAGTTTTAGAACATTTTCATCACCCTAAAAAGTTCCCTTGTGCCCATCTGTAGGCAATCCCCACTTCCATCACTAGCCCCATGTGACCACCAACCTGCATTCTGGATCTTTCATATAAATGGAATCATACAATATATAGTCTTTTCCATCTGGCTTCTTTTATTTAGCATAATGTTTTTAGGAAGTCATTCATGTCATAGTATGCATCAGTAATTCATTTCCTTTCAATTGTGCAATAGTATTCCATCGTATGGGCATATGATAGTTCATTTATTTATTCACCAATTGGTGGAATTTTGGATAGTCTCCAGTTTTTACCTATTATGAATAACGGTACCAAGAACATTCATGCACAAGTCTAGATGTGAACATATGATGTCATCTTTCCTGGGCAGACACCTAAATATAGAAATATCTGGTTGTATAATAAATGCTACATTTTTTAAGAAATTAGAAAACCCTCTTGGAACATTTTTTAAGAAATTAGAAAACCCACGTACTGCAAAAAAAAAAAAAAAAAATTTTATACTTTGTTTGTGATGGTTCTTTTAAAAAGAATATGTGGGGCTTCCCTGGTGGTGCAGTGGTTGAGAGTCTACCTGCCGATGCAGGGGACACAGGTTCGTGCCCCGGTCCAGGAGGACCCCACATGCCGCGGAGCGGCTGGGCCCGTGAGCCACGGCCGCTGAGCCTGCGCGTCCGGAGCCCGTGCTCCGCAATGGGAGAGGCCACAACAGCGAGAGGCCCGCGTACCACACAAAAAAATAAATAAATAAATAAAAACGTTAAAACCTCTAAACTATTTTGATTTATTTTTCAAATCTCAGTTTTGCTTTTGATACCTCATCTATGCTATTGAGCATATATAAATATGACACTGTTTTACCTTCCTGGTTGAATTATACCTTTTTCATTACAAGATGCTCCTCTTTAGCTTCATTAAATTTTTTCCCTTCAAGTTTAGTTTGGTCTATTTAAATATTGGTCTGCCAGCTTTTTTTTTTTTTTTTTTTTTTCTTTAGTAGACTCTCTTCTTTCTTCCCCAAAGAGTCTCAGGGGAACCTGTGTCCCCTGCATCGGCAGGCGTACTCTCAACCAATGCGCCACCAGGGAAGCCCTGCCAGCTTTTATTATTCAGTTTTTAAAATACGTAATACTTTTACCTGGATAAAAAATAATGACATAAAAAGATACAGAGGGGCTTCAAACCCAACTCATACCCTTTCCTCCTCATTCACACTGCCCCCTGCCCCAATAACAAGTAAACTTTGTTTTAGTTTCTTATTTCCCTATTAGCTTCTCCCCCAACACATGCTTTTAAACAGATTTTATTTTTTAGAGTAGTTTTAGGTGCACAGCAAAATCGAGCAGAAAGTACAACGATTACCCATATTCCCCTGGGTGGCCCCATGTATGCCATGTATGTATGGCCTCTCCCCACTATCAACACCCTCCAACAGAGAGGTACATTTGTTACAACTGCCTATCAGCTCCACTCCTCCCCAGTTTTATTGAGATGTAACTGATATATAACAACATAGCATTAGTTTAAGGTATACAACATAATGCTTTGATACATGTATATACTGCAAAATAATTACAAGTTTAGTTAACGCCATCACCTTACATAGTTGCAAAGTTTTTCTTGTGATGAAAACGTTTAAGATCTATTCTCTTAGCAACTCTTAAATACTATACAATATTGTTAACTATAGTCACCATGCTGTACACTTCAGCTCCAGACCTCATTTATCTTACAACTGGAAGCTTGTACCATTTGACCACCTGTACTCATTTCTCCCAGTCTCTACCCTGCAGATTATGGGAAACCCCCATCTGTTCTCTGTTTCTGTGAGTTTGGTTTCTACAGATTCCACACATAACTGAGATGATACAGTATTTGTCTTTGTCTGATTTATTTCATTTCGTATAGAGCTCTCAAGGTCCATCTAAGTTGTGGCATATGACAGGACTGCCTTCTTTGTTATGGCTGGATATTATTCCATTTTATATACAGAAACAGAGAAAACTACAATCTAAGTATCTACATTTTCTTTATCCATTCGTCTGTCAATGAACAATTAGGTTGTTTCCATGTCCTGGCTATTTGTAAATAATGCTGTAATGAACGGGGGTACAGAAATCTCTTTGAGATAGTGATTTCAATTCCTTCAGATATAGTCCCAGAAGTGACAATGTTGGATTACATGGTAGTTCTATTTTTTATTTTTTATTTTTATTTATTTATTTTTTTTGCGGTACGCGGGCCTCTCACGGTTGTGGCCTCTCCCGTTGCGGAGCACAGGCTCCGGACGCACAGGCTCAGCGGCCATGGCTCACGGGCCTAGCCGGTCCGTGGCATGTGGGATCCTCCCAGACCGGGGCAAGAACCCGTGTCCCCTGCATCGGCAGGCGGACTCTCAACCACTGCGCCACCAGGGAAGTCCCTATTTTTAATTTTTTGAGGAATCTCCATAGTGTTTTCCATAGTGGGTGCACCAATTTATATTCATACCAACAGTGCACGTGGATTCCCTTTTCTTTATATCCTCACTGTTATCTCTTTTCTTTCTGATAACAGCCAATCTAACAGGTATGAGGTGATATCTCATTGTGGCTTAGACTTGCATTAGTTATGCTGAGCATGTTTTCATGTCTTCCTTGAAAAAATGTCTATTCAGATCCTCTGCCCATTTTTTAATTGGATTGCTTGTTTGCTACTAAGTTGTATGAAGTCTTTATATATTTTATATATTAATAGCTTATCAGAGAAATGATTTGCAAATATTTTCTCCCATTCAGTAGGTTGCTTTTTCATATTGTTGACTTTCCTTTGCTGTGCAGAAACTTTTTAGATTGATATAATCACTTGTTTATTTTTGCTTTTGTTGTCAAATCCAAAATATCATTGCCAAGAATGATGTCAAGGAGTTTACCCCCCGTTTTCAGGTGCTATGTTCAAGTCTTTAATCCATTTTGAGTTAATTTTTATCTAATATGTAAGCAAGAGTTCCAGTTTCCTTCTTTTGCACGTGGCTGTCCAGATTTCCCAACATCATTTATTGAAGAGATTATTCTTCCTCACTGTATATCTTGGCTCCTTTGTCATAAAGTATTGGCCATATATGTGTGGGTGTACTTCTGGGCTATTTTATTCCATTGATTTATGTGTCTGTTTTTATGCTAAGACCACACTGTTTTGAATACTGTAAATTTGGATTATAATCTAAAATCAGGAAGTGTGATGTCTCCAGCTTTGTTCTTTCTCAAGATTGCTTTGGCTATTCAGGGTCTTTTGTGGTTCCATACAAATTTTAGAATTATCTGTTCTATTTCTGTGAAAAATGCCATTGGCATTTTGATAGCAATTGCATTAAATATGTAGATCACTTTGGATAGTATGGACATTTTAACAATATTGATTCTTCCTATCCATGAGCCTGGTATATCTTTCCATTTGTTTGTGTCTTCTTCATTTTTTTTCACCAATGTCTTACAGTTTTCAGTATAAAGATCTTTCAACCTCCTTGGTTAAATTTATTCCTAGGTATTGATATTTTATTCTGTGAAATCTTTCATTCTTTCTCTATATCCTTAACCTTCTTTCCTATTTATCATCTTTGTCTCTTGGTGATGCCTTTACATAGTTTCTTCATTTCTTCTAGTTCACCAATTCTTTCTTAATTTCTGTATAAACTGTTTAACATGCCCATGGAGCTGTTAATTTTAGTTAGTGCCTTTTCATTTCCAGAAGTTACTTCTGATTATTTGTTTAAAAGCTGAATGGTTAGTTTCAATATGATCTTGTTTCTTAAGAATTATAACTTCTATTATGTTTGATCTTCATTTTTGATATATGAGAATTTCCCTTACTTTTGTGTACCCAGCTATACATCTGAAAGGAATTTTGCTATATTTTACCCAACATTTCTAAGTTCTTAGTAGTATAAAGTGTTTCAGGATATCTTGTTTTATCCATTGTTTTTCTTCTCCAGTTATTCTTATTAGTCACATGTTAAGTCTCCTATGCCTTTATATAGTTTCTCATTTTATGTTTTTGGTCCATGCTTTGAGATCTTCCAGTTCACTAATTTGGGTGAATAGGGAAAAATAATGATATAAAGAGGCAGAAAGTCACCTTTGGTGCTCTACTTGAATCTCAGATGCACTTTTTAAAGGTAAAATTCAAAGGTTCCATGATAGCTTCCACACTAGTTCTATTTCATTGAGTACATAATTTGATGATTCTCTCTATCTCCTGTCTCTGGTTGCTATGCCCCTTCAACTGAGTTGTTATCTTCCATTTTCACACTGTTGCACTTAGATCTCCCTACTATGAATTTTAAATGATGAGATCCCTGCAGGAGTTGTAAGGCAAAGATCCCTCTAAGCACACTGATCTGTAGTACAAAACTTAGCATGCTGTAAGTCCTGAAGCCAGCATCCTAGCACTCCAATATCCTTACACTCCCACAAGTTCAAGGACAGGGAAAATTCATCCCATCAATCCAGGTACCTCTTGGCATTCTGGTGGTAACTTAAATCGAAGCCAATAGTAATATTCCTTGGAAGACAGAGACAGAGGAGAGGAGAGAGAATGGGAGGCAGAGATATCTGAGATCAAAACATCTCTTAAAATTTGCTGCTTTTTAGTCTTTACCTTAGGCTGCTAACATAGTTCTTCAGCTGTTTGTCATTCCCATGGGAGAGAAAAATCCCTCACGAGTTGCCATTTTTCTCTACTGGTACCCCAACAGAACATCAAGACTCATTTGTACACACAAGAGCCAACATTTTGGCAGAAGAGAGCCAAATAGCTTGGAGTTGAGAGTAGATGAGGAGGAAGCTTTCTTTTTGAACTGCTGTATCCCCAGAATCCGCACCACTACTTTTTACTAACAGACAACTGGCTCTGCTAGATAAACTGGACTAATTTCAGCTAGTCCAAAAAAGAAAGACACTATTAGGTTAAACAACTGTCAACATGTAACAGGCCTGTAACAAACAACTAATAGCATGTTTATTCATGTAACTACCAACAGTGCCTTTTAAATTTATTTATTTATTTATTTATTTATTTTTGGCTGCATTGCGTCTTCATTGGTGCATGCAGGCTTTCTCTAGTTGCGGCAAGCGGGGGCTACTCTTCATTGCTGTGCGCGGGCTTCTCATTGTGGTCGCTTCTCTTGTTGCAGAGCACGGGCTCTAGGTGTGAGGGCTTCAGTAGTTGTGGCACGTGGGCTCAGTAGTTGTGGCTCATGGATTCTAGAGTGCAGGCTCATTAGTTGTGGCACACTGGCTTAGTTGCTCCACCGCATGTGGGATCTTCCCAGACCAGGGCTCGAACCTGTGTCCCCTGCACTGGCAGGCAGATTCTTAAGCACTGTGCCACCAGGGAAGCCCAACAGTGCCTTTTAGAGTGTGATTATCTTGGAGAATTCATCCAGAAGTTACACTGTTTGAAGTTAAGACATTAAACAAACATACTTGGTTGAGAAATTTTTATTTCCACAGTAAACATTAAATAGTATGTGCTTTAAAATTTTTAGAAGCTAAAATTATTATAGCTTTAGTATGGTATAGCATTGGGCATTTTGATCATCTGTTTGAACCATTTGTTAGAATTCTGTCCTGCGAATAACTGTAATTAAGCCAACTCCATGAAGGAACAGTTTGGCTTGCTATTCAAGCATACATCAAAGGTAGGGTTTCTCAACCAGAACTCCTGGCGACTGCATCCAGATGTTGCCTTTAGTCAGTCTTGGAGCTCCTCAGCTCGTCCAGATGAATGTTTCCGTTCCACCAAGGAAAAGCGTATGTTGGCAACCAGTGCCAAGCAGGGAGAAACAGGGAGGATCCCCAAAACGAACAGTTTGAGCAGCTGCTAGGAATGTCCCCCCAAATCCCCTCCCGGGGCCAATGAGCCACGAGCAGTGGGCTCCTCGCAGCCATCCTGGTGCGACGTCATGGCGGCGGCCTTCTCTTAGGTTTTTAGGTATATAATCAAACTACCTATAAACAATGAAACCTATTTCCTGCTACTGATTGTGTGTTTTATTTGTTTCAAATCTTGAATAATAATTACTAGTAATGATTAGGTTATAGTAGAAACATATGATTGCTATTTGAATACTGCTAGTGCTTCATTTTTATATTTGGTGTCAGCTATTTATGATACCTTATAATGAAGAAATATTCTACCTTTATCAAAACTGCACATTAGGGCTTCCCTGGTGGCGCAGTGCTTGAGAGTCCGCCTGCCGATGCAGGAGACGCGGG